>NC_138165.1:53615073-54042573 GCF_964165515.1 Mesoplodon bidens
GTGCCAACAGTATGCCAAGCCTTGGGTTGGGGGCTGAATATATAAATAAAAAGTGACATTAGCACACAGTCACTGTCCTAATGGAGAACCCTGCCCTTCCTCTGTTGTTTATGCACATTGCATATTAATCTAGCTGATTAATCAGCAGATAAACAACATGTCTCAGGTAAAGATGTGGGAAGGCTGAAGCATAGATCACTTACCTCTAAACTAGCATGTAAGGAACAGACCAGTAGAATGGGAGGATTTGAAATTCGGAATCCATTGACTCCAGGGATTAACTGCAGTTCTGAAAAATTAATATTGTGTCATTTTTATAGAATGTTTGCCTAAAAAGGTATCCTTTATGGATTTTTTTATGACAGTAAAGTAGAGAGGAAAAATTTAAGACTTAAAAACTTTTCCTTCTGGGATTTCTGAGATATTTAAGAGAAACGCCATGGACCTAAAATACCGGCATATTTCTCCTTCACTTAAAACTTCCATCTCCTCTGCCCCCACCTTCATAGCAGCCTACCAAAAATTAGAGCCCTTAGACACAAGACAAACATAATGTCATCTAGAAGATTTTCGGCACCCCATCCTCTGCCCTCTCATCCCCAAGCCAGCATTCCTTGTTCTTCTCCATGCTTTGCCTTTCTATTATGAAACCATATCAAGATTCGAATGGCTTGTAATTGTAATGTCACCCAAAGGCAGAAATACAAATGAAATGACCTAGGAAGGTGACTTTTAACATTAGGATTACTAGGTCAAGTAGCTTCTCTTGGGAAAGAAGAAAAAAAAAAAGCTTTAAAAAAAATGATCTGCCTAAGTATGATATATTAAAAAAGTAAATTAATAGCAGACATTATTCTAATTATAATTAATTAGATTGAATAGTTGCAAGTTAAATCCAAGAGTTAAAACTGCTAGTTAGAGATAAAGTTAAAACCTAATACTGACTAAGAGTGAGAGAATTTTCTGGGTCTTTAGAGATGCATCTAATTAAGGCTAGTCAAACTATATCCTGTGGGTCAAATCTGGCCCACCACTTGTTTTTGTAAATAAAGTTTTATTGGAACGTAGCCACATTCATTCATTTATGTATTTTTGTGGCTGCTTTAGCACCACAATGGCAGAGTTGTGCCACAGAAACAGCATAGCCCCAAAAGCTTAGCATATCTCCAATCTGACCCTTCATAGAAAACCTTTGTCCACCCCTGATCTAATCCAGCTCCTTCATTTACAGATAAGAAAACCCACTACAAACAATTTAAATAACTGACATAATAACAGAGTTCATTATTTCAGCAGCCAAGATGAAACACAGCTTTCCTGATATGACTGAAGAGCCCATCTTTATTCTTTGCATCTTGGTTGGTGCAAATGTGAATATATTCAAAATCATATCTCAGGGTTGGAAGGAGGCTGAAGGATCAAGTTTAAGTTTAATTCTCACAACATTTAGGAAGTTCTCTGTATCCCATGTGATGGAAGAATAAAGTCACTCAGGAAAAAGAAATAGGGCAATTTGATAACTCCCTGAGCATGGTGTACTTTCATTTCTACCCATTAGGGTTAGTATTTGGTATGTGGTGAAAGCCACAAAAGAAGGAAATTTTGGGAAAATAGAGGGATAAAAATGAACATTTATTAAATAGTATGCTACTTGGTTTATAGCTTAGAATGTGTCCTGCCCTCAAACGAAACCCTGAAATATTATTATTCACATTAGATATGTGAGGAAAAAACCCAAAAAAATCCAAAATGATAAATATGTGCAACATCACAAAACTATTAAGCAGCAAAGTGGGTTTGATACCTAAGTCTCTCTGGGTCTGACCTCAAGCCAACAATTCCTTCTGTTTTCCCTGCCTGATGTTTTAGGTACTCCATATTGATGAGATCTGAGTACTTTAGATTTCACTTCTTATTTCCCTATGAAACGATAGACTCAAAATCATGCTAAAATCTATGAACACTTAGTCTTACACTGAAGAAATGTCATTTCTTATTTTAAGAATTCTCAGTGGCATTTTCAAAGTGCACTCTCCATGAGGCATGTATATTACATATCATATAAAGACAGATGAAAATTGAAATAAAGTTAAGACAAAGTGACTTGTGAAGTAAAATTGAATACACTTACTGTTATCCATCTTAAATCTGGTGCTTAATTCATGGCCAAACCATCCCACTAACCTGAAACATAAATAATAACATTTGATATTTTGGTCTATAAAAATAGTCACAATTAATATAAGCCAAATCATCCCACTAAGCTAAAACATAAATACTAACATTTGATATTTTGGTCTATAAAAATAGTCACAATTAATATAGGACTCTAGGGCCTGCGTTTTAAAATCATTTATGATACAAGCCATCAAATACTTAAGCATATAAATACTATATGATATCATAAGGCAATTAATATTTATAACCTTCTTGAGATTGAGTATAAAATCAATTTGTTCTTGTTATTAGTTGTATTACCTTTGCAAAGTTAAATCATCTAGAGACCTGTACTTAATGACCTTGTTCTTATTTAAAATTAACTAAAATGAACAAAAATGTTGTTTTTTTTAGATATTAAAACAAAGGTGAAAAGAAAGCTCAAAAATAAAGTGATTAATACAATAATGTATTTTTCTTGCAGTAAGCTCTCTAAAGAGAAATGGCATAAAAATAATCTATATAATTTTTGAAAAATTTAAAATAATTTTCTAAAGAAATTGTTACTTTCAGATTTTAATAAGAATGTTAATTAGCCAGATATAAAATACAATATATATAGGACAAATCATATGTATGTGTGTGTGCTTATTAGATGAAAAAAATTACAAAATATCTAAAGAAAAATATAAAATTTGAGAAAGAGAAATACAATATTCCTGATAATCAATTCTTCCTAAATAAATTGCTAGTTTTAATACTGCCAAAATTAAAAATTCCAAGTATGTTGTTTTTGGATTTGGCAAAATGTTGTTAAGTTTATATAGAATATATGAGTGAAAATAATAAATTTTGAAATAGAAGAGTATAAAGGTGAATATGCTCTATATTATATAGTATATTACAAAATTCATTAAATGAATGAGCACAATACTATTAAAAGAAGCATCAAGGAGATAAATGGAACATGGCAGAAAATATAAAAAACAGTCCTCAGATCATACAACAATTTAATAAGTGATAATTGTAACATTCCAAAAAATGCAAAGATGAAGAAAATATGTTCATATATTTATATGATTCTTAAAAGAAAAATTTCTAACTATGAAAACCAAAGAAAATATAAAGGAACATATCTATATATTCAGACACATTTAAAATTCTGTATTACAAAGAAAAAACAAATGAAAAACCAAAACAAAAACCAATGATGGGGAGAAGGAAGCTGTTTGCCACATTTAAAAGAGTTTTCACCAAGAGTTTTTTCATCAGAGAAAGGGCAGTGCCCCCAAAACTACACAGCCACGAGGCATGGACAAGGCATTTATAAAAGGAGAAATGCATATGCCCCATGAATTCTGGGGGGGGGGAACCCTCAATCTCAGTAATAATTAAAAATATGAAAAAACAAGAAGATCAGACCATGCTTCACATACCAAATTGGCAAAGTCATTTAAAATTTATATGTCTATTTGCATCAAGGATTTAGTAAAAAGGAAATAAGCTCTTTGTCTAATAATGAATATATAAGTAATAAAGCCTTTATGGAGTACAGTTTGAAAATATAAATTAAATATTGTATAGTTTTCTGTCCCAGTACTTTTACTTGTTCCAGTTTATCCAAAGGACTATTCGGATTACACTATTTGGAGTACACTATGATGTGTGTGCTAGAACAATGAACACAATACTATTTACAGTGTCACAGCAACCACAATATCTTGTAACACAGAAATAATAAAATAAATTATACAACTTTTATATGATGGAATATTATGTAGCCATTATAAAAATCATATTTGAAAGAATGTATATTCAAAAAGAATAAAATGGAGATACCAATATTTAAACTATGTTTCCAATTTTAGCATAAAATATATTGCATGCATTTATATGTAATTATGGCCAAAATGTTAAAATTTTTAATTTTTTCTTTATTCACATCCAAGTCAAACTTAGACATAATGGAGAAACACCAAAGTTACTTTCATTAGTACTAAGATTTTACAGTTATACTAATTGAAAAAAGAGGTAGTAAATTATCACTACTTTCAAATTAAACAATTTTGTAGCTGGTATGAACAAAAAGATAATTTAATTTGGTAATCTGGTACAAAATTAATATGAGACCTAAATATTTGAAGTTTACAGTTTCAACAAGCTGATATATTAATAAGAAATATTCCAGACCTACATAAAAAAAATTTAAATACTTCTGAATCTGAACAGCAAGAGCAAAAATACTTGAAAATTTTTCAACATCAAGAAAAACGACAGGACTTCCCTGGTGGTGCAGTGGTTAAGAATCTGCCTGCCAATGCAGGGGACACAGGTTTGAGCCCTGGTCCGGTAAGATCCCATGTGCCACGGAGCAACTAAACCCGTGTGCTACAACTATTGAGCCAATGAGCCACAACTACTGAAACCCATGTGCCTAGAACCCGTGCTCCACAACAAGAGAAGCCACTGCAATGAAAAGCCCATGCACCACAATGAAGAGTAGCCCCCCATCACCCCCCGACTAGAGAAAGTCTTGTGTGCAGCAAAAAAGACCCAACGCAGCCAAAAACAAACAAATAAATAAATAAATAAAATTTTTTAAAAAAATCAATTCTCCTCAAATTGATGTATAAATTTATATAACCCCAGTAAAATATGCAAACAGATTTTATTTTCATTTGCTACTTGCAAGCTGATTCTAATGCCATCTGGAAAAACAAATAATTTTTAAAAATCCCTAAAAAATAACAGCTATGACATTGACATAACAGCTACAACATAACAGCTATGACAAAATAATACTATATTATAAAAATTCAAAATGAAAACAGTGTGGAACTGTTAACAAATCAACTAATATACCATTCATCGTATTAATAAAGCTGAAAAAGTTATAGAATCATCTCCATAGACCAATGAGTCATAAGAGAAAGTTCTGTCAAGTGATGTTTGCAACTTATGTCACAAGAGGTTAATCTTTGTAGTATAAAAATATCTAGAGATAGGGCTTCCCTGGTGGCGCAGTGGTTGAGAGTCCGCCTGCCGATGGCAGGGGACATGGGTTCATGCCTCGGTCCGGGAAGATCCCACATGCCGCCGAGCGGCTGGGCCCGTGAGCCATGGCCGCCGAGCCTGTGCGTCCAGAGCCTGTGCTCTGCGATAGGAGAGGCCACAACAGTGAGAGGCCCGCATATTGGAAAAAAAAAAAAAATCTAGAGATCAATAATGCAAAAATAACAACCCCCCCAAAAATGACCAACATATATAGAAAAGGAAAATGGCTCAAAAAAATTTTTTTAAAAAGAGCTCTCCACCTAACTAATGATAAGAAAAATACAAATGAAAGCTACATTGAGATAACATTTGCTGTCCTCTTAGAGTAGAAAAAATTCCAAAGTTTTATTAAGAACTCTTTTAGTATTAACATGTTTTATAAGTAACGTTCATGTATTATTATGGGAATATGTATTATTGATGCACCCCTCTAGAAAACAAATGAGTAACAGCTATAAAATTTACAAATACATGTATTCTTTGACCTGGCAAATTTAATTCTGGGAGTTTTTTCTCCAGTAGAACTTTTACAAGTATGAAGTGAATTATGTATAAGTATAGCCATTGCATCCCTTTTAGTAATAGTCCAAGATTGAAAATAACCTAAACTTCCTTCAATAAAAGACTAGTTTTATAAATTATGCTAAATTTATATTATAAAATATCACATAGTCATTATATCAAAAGTGAATGAGAATGAGTTCTGGGTCCTGAAAGGGAATGATTGCAAGAGATAAGAAACCAAAAAATAAAGATATACAATAGAACATGTAGTATCTTTTATGAACTTGATAATTATCTTGCTTATCTTCATTTTTCTCCCCCAACTAGAATGTAAGCTCATGAGATCAGGGACTTGTCTCTTAGTGTTTGTAGAAGAGTGTTTGTAATGTGGATGTGTGACGAATGGTAAAAGATTGTTAGGAGAAGCATGAGTTCAGGCAACTGACTAGTGTGGTGATGGTCAGGGGAGGCTCTGACGAGGAAGCTGAGCAGAAGAATGAGTATATTTCAGCAAAAGAGGAATGAAAAAGTGTTCCAGATAGTCAAATAGCATATTCAAAGGCCCAGCACATATGAAGACTATGAGGGCAAATTTCACACCACCTCCCTTTTCAACTTTTATATTTTTGTGTGTGTTATAGTGTTTGACTTTAAACGAATTCTGCTGATTTTTTTATTGAGTTTACTAAATTTCTAGGTGTAGACTTAATATTGAACTTCAGAATAGTTTTCAAATGATTTTTCCAGAATAAAGCTCTAAAACTTATTAGAAAACTGATGATCCAGTTTGGGTTCTGCTCCTGCTATGTATGATATTTTTAGTCACATATTAATTGACAATTTCTCTTGACTTGAAAAATCTATGGCTTCAGGGACAACTACTGACATAATATTGTTTGGAAAAAAATGTTTGGGGTGGTAAAAAAAAAACTTTGAAGGTATTAATTAAAAATTTTCTCATCATTTGCAAATAATTTTCTAAAATTTTCTTCTCCACAGTGAATCAATAAATTTTATTGCTTCAGGGTCATTTGTTAAGTGGAGAGAACCAAAAGATGTATACTCCTTTTAGCTTTGAGTTCAAAACAAGCTATTGAAACTTATAGCAGAGTCAGTAGTCTTTAAAAGCCAAGGCTTTTGACTTGCAGTAGATAGACATTTTGGCATTCTAATTATCAAGTGTCTCATATAATAGCCTAGCATAAAGTTTATGCTGTAAATAGCAAAAAGAAAAGAGAATAATAAATCTAACCCATGAATCAAATTACATTTGTGAGTGCTGAGGAATGAGAAGCTTCAGAAAGGGAAATAGAAAGACTGGATTCATATTCCTAATACAGAGCTGGGCTGTACTCCCTACCCCCAGTTAAGTTCTAGGGGATGGGAATTGGGATGGTTGAGAGGTCAGTGGGAATTCCAGATATGTTTGGGAGGATCTAATGATACGAAATTCCTGAGCCATGTTCCCTCAGCCCTACGAGGCAATCCAAAGGGTTTGTAAGAATCCCTCCATGCCAGGTTGGTGCCATAATCTTCATACAAAAAAGGTTAGCAGAAGGGCCTGTGATAGCACCTCCATTTATAATTTAGGATCATACTAACCCAAGAGACCCAAGAGAGTATCCTTAAATTCCTGTTTCCCCAGAGAAGGAAATTGAAGTGACTGAGAAAGCATCCCCACTGGAGCTTGGGATAAAGGGCATAGGGTCATGGTAGCTCCACAGACATCTTGGAGGATGTAGCAGTAATGGGAGCAGATGACCAAGAGAGTCCCAGGTACATTTTAATGGATTCCAGGAGATGGCTGTAGACAAGATGCCTCTCCTTTATCTATGTCTGGGCACTCTGTACGTCACCCATCGTGCAGCCTTAGATGCCATCCTAAGGAGAGAAGGACAAGAAAAGGACTCTGAACTGACAGAGCTTAAATTCTGAATTTACTGAGAAAAGTCACTAAGTATACCTCAAAGTTATAAGACAATTTCCTGAATCAAATGAGTTGATAGATGAAAACAAAGAAAATAAAATTATTTGTCCACCTAAGTTTATGGTCTGGTGACATTTACCTATGTAACTTACTAAAAAATTATTAAATTTCTGATGACAACTGAAATCAATTATAAAATGAAAAGTATGTTTATCAAAGTTCTCATATGTTTTTGTATTAAATATCCAGAATCAGAACCTTTCTTTAGTTAATCTGAACACATAACTGAGTTATATGGATGAGTTAAATTGAGTGGGAAAACAAATCACTGTACAATGTAATTGTTTATTTGAGGTACTTATATTTATCATGGTGTATATTTATTGAAAACCCATTCTTTCAGCAGGCATAGAACTGTGCTGGGTACTGAGGGGAACTCAGTATCATCTTTTCTATTGAGGCTAAGATTATGTTTGCGTAAAAAAAGAGGAATAAAGAAAGGAGTTCTAGTCTGAATGAATTAGATTCATTCACTATCATTTAATACAGAGACATTGACTATTGTTTTATGTTATTTCTATCTTTTGAAAGAGAAGAAAATACTACAGTTTGTTAAAGAGAATGATTTCTTCTGTAGTTACAAATCAAAAAATAATGTATAAGCCCTTTTGCACATAATGCTTTCTTTGGAAACGGATTCAAAATTTTCCTCTTGGCATTTTCTTTTTTAAAAATCTGAGGCAAACACAGTGGCTATGAGACAGGGTAATGAAAAACTGGGAATTGTTTTTTCCATTTTTTTCAACGGGTTTAAAATAAAAATTGGGAGAGTACTTCAATACTTTTTTTCTTATTTAGCAACTTTTCCTTAATTTTTGTGTATTCATTAAAAAGACTAGGTATTTGTCATTTCTGTTTGTAGAGTGCTATTAAAAATTCAAGAGTATGAGTTATGATTGCTGGGCATATATGACAGAAACATCAAAGACCTAGATACATGGTATCCAAAGTTACCATCAAAGACCTAGATATGAACGTGGTATCATAGGAGGAAATTATAGTTTGTGCTTAAAAGTACTGATGGCATGTTCATGGCCCAAATATGAAAGGAACAAGTAAATACACAGAGGGAAGAAGTTTTCTTCTTTAGAGGAAAAAATACTTGGACCTGACTCTATAACTGAGGTCAAGGCATCATTTTTTATGCTTTATTTACTGAATCCATAAAAGTGCTTTAACTTTTTATCTGAAAAAGTACAAATATGATATTGTAATTTTTTTCTGAGTTGCCTCATTATTTGATGATAATATGCTTCTTTTGAATTTATTCACTAAAGAGATTATATTTTGCTATCCAATGGCTTAGTACAAAAGATACTGGGAGACTAACCTCTGGGCCAGCCGCATTGGAGATTCTAATTGTTTGCTATCCATCACCCTTAGCCACCACATCTATGTCACTTCTGGATGGAAATTATATAATCCTATAGAACATTTCAGAGTGATCTATCAAATCAGATTGCTTGTTCTCATGCCAACAGGAAATCCTATTCAAAAGGCATGGTTGGGCAAAGCTTTTGCATAGTGAACTGCTAAGGAAAAAAAGGGGCAGAGACAAAAACACGTTTGCTGGAAAATGGGCAAGATCGTTTCATGTCATCTTATTAGTCTTTGCAGCAACACTCTGATGTAGGTATTGTTTCCATCATTTTATATTTGAGAAAAGTAAGGCTTACAGAGTTTGAGTGATCATATAAAGGAACATAGCTAGTTAAGCCCATATCCTGCCCAGTAAGTGAGCAGGAACACTGACCCACAGCGAGAAGCTGTGGTTGATATAGCGTCATCAGAAGGAAGTTGAAGGAGGGGGTTCAAAGAAAGTATCTTAACAAACCAATAAGTAAATAGAAGCTGAGATGGTCAGTCCCTGGAAGCTGAGTAGAAGAGCAAATGCTAAAAGTAGACTCAGGTAAAATAAAATAGTTTAAAGGAAATTAGTGTGAAGTTAGAGTAGAGTTGATGCTTGTTATAAGGGACTCTATTTCTATCATTTATGTGACTAATTAAATTATCTTTCTTTTATCAGGCTTATTAGAGTTTTCCTATATTTCCCTCATTAATTCTTCAAAAATAGTTGAGACACCTTGATAGCAAGAGATAGCAAGAGATAGAAATAGTACAGTGAGCTGTACTAGAAATGGTTCCTGCCCACAAAGAGCTTTAAGTCTATTGGGTGTGGGTATGACTCAGGGTATAAACTAATTAAACAAATATTAATTCAACAAAGGGTGGGTGGGTAACCCCCCATCTCTGACTCCTGGTGTTCATGCCTTTATGTGGCTCACAATTAAGAATTGTGGGTGGGACCTGTGTCTCTTCCTCAAGAAGAATGAATTCAGGTAACATAGCAAAGTAAAAAGAATTGAGAGAGGGAAAATTGACTCAAACCTAGATGTCTGATATTAAACAAGAGCTAAGGAAGACAGAGTTGCTGACAGATTCTCTTAGGAGTGAGACATTGAGTGGATTGAAACCCTGAAAGAAATGAAATTAGAGACTCAAAAGGTAAGAAGTTTCAGTTTCATCAACGTGAATATTGAACTCACTAAGAGAAGGAAAGTAGAGTAAGAGAAACAGAAGAAAGAAAACACGGCTCTTCAGAGAGGCTATTTATACCATAATTCCCTAACAATTAGTAGTAAATTGGGTGAGAGTGCCCCAGAGCAGGAGGATAATATATATGGCAGTAAAGTCTAATATCTAGCTGTGACAGTGACATCACTGAATTCTGTTACCAAAGCAATTACTTGAAAATTTTCATCAAAACAACTCAACAAATCATAGTACAAACACTCTTACAGTTATGAAAAAGAGGATGGAGGAGCTATTCCATGTTGTATGTGCTTCAAAGTCCTGAAGCCAGTAGTGGTTAATTGTCCCAAACTGTCACTGATTTTCATGTGATGCTTTTCTTCCTCTATGTCTTTATTCTGATATAAAATATTAATAATTACCATATTCTTTTAATCATTTGTGGTATCTATAATTTAATGAAATTCTAAATATTATTTCTTCTGGAAATAATTACAACTTTCTAAAATTAATTGCTCTATACTTTCACTTGATAAAAATTAATAATTTAAATGGGGTGTTACAGCAAGAGAATGACATTTTTATCTTATTAAAATTTATTTTTACCCGTAATTCCTTGTAAAGTAAAAGAATCTTAGAATCTCTTCTTTAACTTCTAACATTTTTCAGGTTATCCTGAATATTTTCATGATAAATAACATCAGTGATATATGTTTAATATAAGAGCCCATACTAATATAACTTTTACCATAACTAGATTAAAATTTTGAAAATCATTGTTAATTTAAATAAGAAAAGGAAAAAGAATTCTGTTTATTAAAATAGTATGTTCAAAAGATAAAGTCTTTTCCCCGTATTATTTTCCAATGCTGGAAAGTGAACAACGTGAAACCAGGTGACTGACTCCTCAAACATCAACCAAAGATCTTGTAAAAGTACTCAAAAGAATTTGATTTGATTTTGTGGGTTCGTCCTGATTTAGGTTCTTGTAGTTGTTTTATTAATTTTGAGAGCAACAAAAACAAATGTTAACTGAGATTTCATTATGAATCAGACATTGTTCTAAACAATCAATCTTCAAAAGAATCCTGTGATGTAGATACTATTATCATCCTCATTAAACAGATGAGAAAATTGAGGTTCCAAGACGCTGGATAAATAGTCAAAGATAAGGGAATTCTCTGGCGGTCCAACTGTTAAGACTCCGCTTCGACTGTCGGGGGCGTGTGTTCCATCCCTGGTCGGGGAACTAAGATCCCACATGCCTCATGTTGGTGGCCAAAAAAATTAATTTAAAAAAGTGGTTGAAGATAATACAGTTATTAGTCCTTCAAGCCCAAATACAGATATAGACCATCATGACCAAGTATATTCACAAACACATGCAAAATCGCCTGGGCAGTCTTTTTTTTTTTTTTTTTTTAATTCATCAAAGAGTCTAAAAAACCCCCCAATATTCCTTAGATTACTTAAACACTACGCTTAAGGTTCTGACCTGGCAAAATGCCAGGCTAGATGACGGCCACATTTTTTTATATACAATGTTTTCCCTTCCTCAAAAAAAATGGTTTTTTGACTCTGTCCTTTCATAATCACTGTAGTTAGTTTCTCTTCTTCAAAATGCATGGACCTAGGTATCTAATTTAATGAATCTGAGTATGTGTATCAATCATATATTACACCTTAAAGTCTTGACAGATGGAATGGGGGCTGTTTAAAGTCAAATAAAGAAATGATTATTTCAAAGAATATTTATTCAAACTCAAAATACATTTCTAAGAACCTAGGGGAAAATTAAATTCATTTTAAGACTCCACCACTTGGAATGCAGGAAAGGGAAAATCAAAATACAAAAGAAATGTAATATAAATGAAATCGTGGCATGAATTCTAAAGACAAATATTCTAAAGCTAATGCAGTAAAGTTAAAAACCATTAAATTAGCTTGTAAGTAGCTATTATCACAAGCTCATAAATCATATCTACAAATTGAATATGAAGAATAACAATTAAGATGCTTGGATCATCATCATACTTGGATAGAAATTTGAATCTTTTGCCATCAAAAATTAAAAATCAAGCAGTGAGGAAATTTACTTAAAATGAGGATGTTAACAGAATTTTGAGAGAAGGTGTTGGGAGAGATCCAATAAATAATAAAAAGTAAAGATTTTAATATGCTTTTTGTTCTTTGAACATCATAAATTTCCTAAAAGGAGTTTCAAATAAGTATTATCAAATGGAAAGCATCACTTACAATAAAGGCATCTTTGAGCCATGATATTCAGATTCAGTAAGAGGAAGCCACTAGGGATCCAATCAATATGATTTTGGATGCTAAGAGTTATGAAATGAAATATCAAAACGCTCCTTGATCTCCTTAGCAAACCTTTAATGGCAGAATCTCCAGTATGAATCCCTAAATATTTCATGCACTGAATTAATTTAACTTATTCTGCAAACCCCTTACCTCTCCTCACCCCATACCTCACCAAAACTAAACAAAACAACTTATCCCGATTTTCTTAGCTTATGTTAAAAGTGCAGTTATTCATTGGAGCAAAATCCCACATATAAAGAAATAGATCACAATCTTTTCTAAGGAAGTACATTTGCATTAAAAACTGCTTTCATGATGTCCTTTAATTTGGCAATTTATCACCACACATTTAATAATTTAAGTCTGTGCTTAGGAATATAAACCTGACTGGGAGTAAGTTTCTTTTTTTTTTTTTTTTTTCTTTTCCTTTTCCTCTTCTTTTCCCTCTTCCTCTTTCCTTTCTTCTTCCCTCCCCTCCCCACCCCTCTTCTCTCATTTTTCTTTCTTTCTCTCTCTCTCTCTCTCTCAGGCACAACTTAGAACTAAATACAATTGTCTTACTGCTTTCATGGTTTCAGGATATGTGTTGAATCAACAAAACTGTTATAGCATTAAAAAAAATGGAACATTTGGGGTACAGCATAATTGTTTATTTTTAAGCAAAATCTGTAATAGCAATTGTGAATAAGTTTGTCTGTCATCTCGTATCCTAATGTCCTCTATAACCAAACCTCAAGTGAAAGTATATTACTTAAAATCCTCATCAAATAATCAGGTTTCACAGAATGAAAAGTTCCACAAAGGTTGTTTTACTGAGGATGTAATGAGAAATATATTCATTGAAATAGCTTTTATATAGTCTTAATTTTCATAATAAAAAATTTGGTAGCTGAACTTAGGAAATGTGAACATGGTACTCTTTCATACTTGAGAAAAAGAAAATGATGAGAAAGTTATAGTAAAGTTTGTTATAAATTTGTATGAACTTACTGGGCATTACTGTATCCACCTATTACAAAAAAACAGAGGGGAAGAGGGTCATCAGACTCATTAATATAACTGATGATGCACAGATTTCCATTAAATTGGTTTTAATTTCTGAGTTATCCCTATCAGCAGTTTACCTTATTCCAAAGCTTCATGTTTATTACCAAAGAATCAGAGAGTTTAAAAACTGGAAGGGAATCTTAAAGATGCCCAGGCCTAACTATTTATTTTTCCCATAATCAAACCAATACCTGGAGAGGTGATGAGACTTGAATTTGCAGTCTTGTTCCATATGAGCAGTCAATGGCACCCCTTTGTTTTTAAGATAAAAATCAAAACTCTTTAACTTGAAACACAAGGACCTCGATGATCCTGCCTGGAACACCCCACCACTGCCTGTTCCCTTTCAGTCTGACTAAGAGTTAGGAGGATTTCTCCAGTCAGTTCAAATATCACCTCCTCAGCAAAGGTTTCTCCAACGTCTCTCTTCCTTTTCCCTGTCACACTGAATGATAAACCCCAAGAAAACAGGCTTATTCTTGTCTGTATCCCCAGTGTTTGCATACTGCTTTGTCTGTAGTAGATGCTCAAGAAATATTTTTTTTAGTTGATAGTTGAAATAACTGTATGACATTTGAGTATTTTAGCATCATTTGGACAGACATCAGTCTGATTCTCCCCTCATTCTTGTCCCTTTAAGCCAAACTGTTCTCTATGTCCTCTAATTTCCTAATAACTTTTAACTCTGTCCTGTTTTCTTTATCCCACTTGCCATTACTATATTTTAGACAGTGAGTGGCTCACTTCTGTGTGATTGCAAACATCCCTTAACTGACGTCCACATTTCTGTTTTTGACCTCCTTCAGAGTGCTGCCACCTATCTTTTGTAATAGATCTAGAAGCCTACAACTTCTTATCACCTCCTTTGCTGCTCCCCTGCTTTGAATTGTTGTCACCTCTTGTCTGCATTCCTTAATGGTTCCCCAGCAGGTGTCCCAAAGTCTACACTTACCCTCCTACAACCTAGTCCCAAGAAAGCCACCAGAATGATCATTTTAAATTTGCTATGTCATGTCACTTTTCAGCAAAATGGGCAATGTATCCCAAGTCTTTACATTGCCTTATAAGGGCCTGCATTTTCTGGACCACTTTGTCTCACTAATCTCCAGCTTATTCATTCTATTCCAGTCATGCTGGCTTTCTCAACACACTCTTGTCTTTGAGCTTTTGATAAAATACTCCCACTGCCTGGAACCCTCTTCACCAAATAATTATTTGGTCCAGTCTCCACCTCATTCACCTCTTCATCCACATCATATTTTCCCAATGGTGAGCTTTCCTGAATGCCTTTTTAATACTGTGCAATGCCAAGGATTCCACAGAGTATTCTTTTTCTTTTTTTTTCTTTTGGCTGCGTTGGGTCTTCATTTCCGTGCGTGGGCTTTCTCTAGTTGCATTGAGCGGGGGCTACTCTTTGTTGCAGTACACAGGCTTCTCATCATGGTGGCCTCTCCTGTTGTGGAGCACGGGCTCTAGGCATGCGGGCTTCAGTAGTTGTGGCACGTGGGCTCAGTAGTTGTGGCTTGCAGGCTCTAGAGCGCAGGCTCAGTAGTTGTGGCTCATGGACTTAGTTGCTGTGCGGCATGTGGGATCTTCCCGGGCCAGAGCTCAAACCTGTGTCCCCTCCATTGGCAGGCAGATTCTTAACCACTGCACCACCAGGGAAGCCCCGCAGAGTATTCTTATACCTACTTTTAATGTCCTGTTTTTCCAATTGTCTATAGGACTTATCGACTTCAAACATATCATACAATTCACTCTTTATTATGTGTATAATCTGTCTTTCCTTACTGGAATGTAAGCTCTATAAGGGGAGGAATCTTTGCTTTATTTGTCCATATATCCCAGACACTTAAAAAAAAAATGCCTGGAATATAGTAGATGCTCAATAAATATTTCTTTAATGAATCTAAATGTGGTACAAGGACATTATGCAGCTGTGCCTTAAAAGATTATGTCAAAATTCTTCCACAATGTTCAGTGACAATATTAACTTCTTTTCATGAACAATTATATACTTTTTTCCTCTTTCTTTTTGGTTACTCCAAGCTCTATTCATCTATAATCAGCCAAGGTGTTTCTTCAAGCCTCCACTGACAGTCTTTTCTAAGCAAGCCATCCAATAGGATGACCAAATGCAAACAAGGGTGAGTTTGAGAATACTAAAACACTGCCTTCAGGGAAGTAATATCAGTTGGGTAGGATATGGGCATGGTTGCGTGGGTACATAAGTATCCCAGAAAGTTTTTAGGCCATTTCTCACAATGAGGCATTAATATTGCTAAACTACCATGCAGAGTGAGAAGAAAGGCTTGGGAAACAGGAACACAATTGCTAAAGTTCAAGTTGATATTGAAATTCAAAAATACCGGGCCTCCCTGGTGGCGCAGTGGTTGAGAGTCCGCCTGCCGATGCAGGGGATACGGGTTCGTGCCCCGGTCTGGGAGGATCCCATATGCCGCGGAGCGGCTGGGCCCATGAGCCATGGCCGCTGGGCCTGCGCATCCGGAGCCTGTGCTCCGCAACGGGAGAGGCCACAACAGTGAGAGGCCCACATACCGCAAAAAAAAAAAAAAAAAAAAAAAAATACCAGTAGTTCAGGCACATGTAGGAAAGGTGGAGCTATAGCATAGGAATAAGGATCAGAGAAAACAGATATAAACTATAACAAAAGGCAAAAAAACAAAAACAAAAGCTCAACTAAAAATGAGAGAAGGAGCAAGGAAAACCTAAATCCAGGCGGTTGGTGAACAGTATATTTGAAGGAAAAGTAAACTTACGGCTAAGAGATAGAAGCAGATTCAAAGGTGCTAGTGACAATAAAAATCTTGACAAAACAGGATGTTTCAGTTCGTGAATTGTGCATTCATCCCTTGATGTCAGCAACTAGTACCTAAGCATGACTATTATAAGATTCAATATGGCCATAACATTAGACAGGTAAAATATTACCAACTCACTCTTAGTAAAGAAGATCTTTATCAGTTCCTAGTTTCTAAAAAAAATCATCTATTCACAATTGCTCTTCTCTGTTCTAAGTCAGCTGATTTAACACTGCTTTGGAAAGGAGTTGTGGATGTATGGGGGTTCAATTCCTTTTCCTCCACTCATTTGCCCAATCATAATGTAAATATCGTTAAGATAGAGTGCTTTACTTGGTTCTGTTACATATTCAATTACATCTTCAAATCTTACTCAAAAGGAGGCTTGTTAAAATATGTTCAGTGAGCTAATAGTATGATAAGCATAGTTACAAGAAAGTACTTCCTGTTATTGTAAGTTTTGGTTAATGAAAATTGTTTCCTGAAGATTCAGAATAATATGCTGTCCTTACAAGAGCTAAATCAGTATTTTCTTGGTGTGAAAGCTTCATTAAGAAAAAATTTCTGCATATGATTTATTGAAATGTATTATTACTATAAAATATTGGTTTATAATCTGTGGAAATACTGATGCTAAAAGCACAAAACATATCAAGAAGATATCTGAATTTAGGACTTTAGAAAGAACTATTTGAAGTGTTGATTAAAATACTCATGAAGGACTTTTGAAGTTGTATATAGCTGGTTTTCATGGATATATTTGGTCTTTGTAGAAGCATATGGAAATGCATATTTAATTTGACAGTATTTTGCAAATCATACCCACTTCAGAATACCTTGCAAAGTAGAAATGCTTCCATATGCTAGAAGATGGTTTGTCTGTTATGCTGAGAGTAAAGAAAGAGCCATATATCCAACAACAAATTTTTAAAAATATTTTCTTGGGCATTGTGGATTATGAAAGTAAAGGAAAATCAAAAGGACAGTGTCCTTGTACTTAAACATTTAGAATTAATTTAGTCAATTTTTCAAACAATCACATTGGACATACTAAGATGAATTCTCACAAGGATCGCAGGCCCCCTTAAAAAATAAAAAAGAATCAAATGGGCATTTTCTGCCTAGGTTTCCATGCCCGTGCCAAATCTTCTGAGACTCTGACTACATCTGATTGGAGCAAGGATTTATAAGAGAATGAAGGCAAGCTATCTCTAGAAGATGTTACCATGATGGAGACAAACCTCCATTCTAGAGAAAAGGATAACTCCCACTCAATCAAACCCTCTCCCCTGGGGTGGAGTTAAAAACAAGTGATCAAAGAGAAAATGGATCATAGGAATTCAGACCTCTCTTCTGAGTAATGCATTCCAAGTATTCCTGTGGCCTGTGAAGTTGACACAGCTCAGTCTTGGAAGCACCAGGACCCAGTGGGTCTGTGTGTGATAAGCAGTCTCCCAAGCTGTCCCACACAACAGTATCATTGCACCGTGGTTGTTTTGACAGTCATAAAGAGTCAGATGGATACATGTATTTTCTCAACAAGAACAAATAAAAGTTTAGCAATAGCTCTTCATAGTTTATATTAAAAACCCTTGCGGATTCTGAAGGTTACTTTAGGGACAAAACTTGAAGTAATTAAAACAAGAGCTGAAGCTCTTTGACAAGTTTTACTTTTTGTGTTTAAAAGGTTCACTGACCTCATATATCTCCAGGGACACTAGTCTGCAATTTTCAAAGAGAAAATAAATTTTGAGGTTTCAAAGGACTTCAGTTTTCTCAAATTAGTCTTTATGTTATCATTATCTAAGAATAGTGATTTGCGAGCAACAATGGCTTTAATGTATCTTTTCATACTGATGATTACTATTTTGGTTTTATTTTAAGAGCCAGGATTCCTTTATCTCTTAAATTGAGAAAATCAGATTATTTACTGAAATTATTTTTAACTGTGATCATGCCTCAGTGCATAAACGTTATTTTTATGATCCCAGCCTAAATTCACACACGAAAATTGTCTAGATGATTTTGCAAAGTAAAAAAGTGTCAAGCCAAGAAGATGAGGGATCCTTTTAGAGTTATTGATCTAAAATGGTTTCTGAATGAAAACAGGTATAGGTTATATGCCATGAATCCATAAATGTGTTTTCTTCAATCAAATTGTCTTCTTTTGGATCCCTTACAATGAGGCTTTGGGGACTAAGATTTACAATAGGTATAACCCACTCGTGAGCATGGCTCTGGAACTAAGAGTATGAAGCACACTTGATTTTACCACTGTTTATAATTTCTAAAATATTATAGAATAGATATAAAGAGCAATTTTATGATAATCGGCAGACTTTTAAATGTTAAGTCAATAACTCAGATTCCATAAAAATTCTAGTAAAGAGTATAAAAAGAAAAAGATCACTTGACATATTCCTTAAAGAAATGTCATTTAAGTAACTCTTTCTTCTTTATACTTCCTTAAATTTATGAAACTAATCAAGTGAAATCTCCCTCATAGGCAACAATTTCAGCTTTCAAAGTCACAGAGAGAAAATTTACTCACTTAGTTAACACAGCATTCCATTTTGCAGAGGAATTGTATCTGTAAGTTTCACCACCAACTTCTTCAAGCTTTTCCAAAGCAGCTCTGAGTTAAAGTTATCTATTCCTTCACTCTTCCTATGGCAATATCTGAAAATTCACCCAGCAATTATTAAGAAATTGCCTTGTGGCACATATTCTGTCCCTGTGTTACCTGTTATTTAAATTGTTTATTCAGCTATTGAAATGGCATCTCTCCAAATAGATTGTATGATTTAAAAATCATATGCAATAGCCTATATTTATTTCTATCTATTAAAGTTTCTTGTACAAAAATCTATGTTGTTTATATTTGCTCATGCCTCCTCAATTGACTCAGGAACATTCTCTTTACTTGGTAAAGCAGTGAGCACCTTAGAAAGGATACTCGTTTTGGAGTAGGATAAAATGGAAGGTTCATCATGTTTAATTCCTAAGATTGGAAAGATGTATGGATATATTGGAAGTCCTCATTATTTGATTACAAATGGAATACTGGGAAAAGGCCATTTAAAATACATCTATTTTAAAACAGTAAACCATACTTTTTGAAGTAAATAATGGAGGAAAAAAGAATAAAAGATTTGATTGAGATGCTCTTGAAAAATAAAATTTTAATTGTAAAACAAATATAATTTGACAAAACCTACATTAAAATTATAATATGCTAATTATTAAAAAGAATAATAAATTGTGGGGTTTTTGTGTGTATTTTAACAAATGTGATAGCAAACTACAATCTTTTTTGTATTATATTTAACTTTTTTAGCATGAGCATAAAGATGATCATTTCCACAAAATTTTTGAAACATTCATCACTTCCTTTTAATCTCTATGATATTCTAGTCATTTGCTCTTGAAGTACCGTGTCTAATTTCATCTACTTCATCTGTTAATGGTTCTGACTCTGACATATTCTCATTGTCCATGATTTTGTGATTCAGCAGTTCTTCAGTATCACTTGCATCATGAAATCCTGAATCTCTTGAAAAATTTTACTTTACAATTCATTTCCGTTAAGTTTTTATTGTGTTATGCTTATAATTCTATAATCAGCAAGAGTCCAAACTTTTTTATAATAACATAGAGATAAATGCTAATACTAATTGGGAAAGGGTGTTTAGGAAAGGCTAATTTTATAAGTGGGTAGTTCATTAGTGAAAATTTCCTACTATGACAGTTTTTGCTTTCCTACATTGTCATATATCTTTGGGGACTGGAATAATGCTTTGGTAATCAGGAACTCTTGCAATTTGCAATCAGATGAAAGTAAGGGCTAGAAAGTAAGCAAGTAGTAAAGCTGGAAATGCAAATTGGTGTCTTCTACAAATGTCTGTTGTTGACATAATGACTGTGGATGAGAAACTCCTGGGCAGGAGGACCAAGGGTTGAGGCATTGAGAGAATCAATGAAAAAGTGAAAGAGAAAACCTTATAAAATATAGAAGAGTAATCACATACATTGGAGCAGAAGCAAGAGAAAGTGGTACACTGGAAGATTAGGGCTGTGGGAGGTACACATTAAGGACAAAGGGGATGGCCAAGTACATTTAATATGGCTGTCTGATAGGGCAGGAAGTTGTGGCTGAGAAGTCATCCATGTTAATTCATACTGAACATCTAACTCCAGAAACATGCTAAATAGGTAGAACAGATGCCCTGGGAGGTCTAGGTCATAGATCAACTAGGGATTCTGTGAAAACTCTCACTGAGAAATCTTGATACTGGCCTGGTCCATTTGAAAGCATTTGGAGTCTTGTGAATTCACACACCTACACTTCCTTGTTCTCTCAGCATTTAACAACAAGACCTTATGCAGGTAGTAGACAAGGATGTGATAAGTAGTAAGTCAGAAAGAATCACAGAAACCAAAACAAGGTTTAAATTATAGATGAGTTTTGGGCTATGGTATTCTCCAGTATTGCCTGGAAAAGTATGTAGAATCAAATATATCAAGTCAGCACTCCCCAGAACAAATGTGCATTAGATGATCTCTCCATATAACATTAATTGTACAGTTGGGTCAAGCGTGGTACATGCTTATAATTTTTTAAGTCTTTTTACTAAATTTTCTTGATGCTTATTATTATCCTTTCTTAGACTTCCCTATATTGTTTTATAGGAAACAATGTTGTTTTCTTATATTGTTCCTCTTTTTTTTAAGTTCCCTAATAATAATAATAACCTACATTTCTGAGTTCTAAAATATGCCTTAACCATGTACTGATGTCAGCCAGCCTCTTCTATTGGTCCTTTTTAACCTGCAAATGACTTATTATAATAAAGGAGATGAGTCAAGTTCTCAATAAAGCCTTGAAAATGTTATCTCTACTTAAAGTCTTCAATCAAATACCTCTAGCTGTTTGTGGAAATGTGTTGGCATGATTTGAAATTCCGGCATTTAAAAAAAATTATCAGTAGGCCCCATTCTTGGCCACCCAGAAAACTTAAAAAAAAGAAAAATTGTAGGGGAAATTAGCATTTCAAGATATTTACTATATGAGACCATTTGGAGGTTTTTTATGCCAGCATGGAAAGTGAGGAACAGCAGTTTTCTTGTATGTGTTACTTCATTGGACAGGGTAAAAAAGTAAGCCATAGAAGGAATCTTAATAGCTCACATAATCCACTCCTGTTTTCATGCTAGAGTCTCTCTAAAAAAAAAGAAGAGGTGGGTGGTGGTGTCTTGAATTGCAGTCTATAGGCTCTCACAGAAGAATCTTTTTATGGTCCTCAGATATGCTTGAATTCCTTAAAACCAAAAGGTTAACTATTGATCTAAAGTCTATCAGAAAGGTCAACACTTATAAAGTTAAAAAGAAAAATTCAAGATTTTGAAGTACTTTTTTTAAAGTGATACATTTCTGATTGTCAAATTCTTACAATTAAAATATTTCCCTTCATATTTCAGAGCAATAATTAACTGTGTAGACTAAATTGAAGTCAGCCCTGAAGGAAGAAGACACAAGATGACATTTACTCACAACCAGTTCTAATTTTGTATAATTCTTAGCTACAGACAAGGTTTAGAATATGACACTGGAATGAGAAAAACTGATGATAAACTAGGAAAAGGTCAAATTCTAGTTGAGAATAATAGCTTTGAGTTATAATGCTTAATGCAGTGGACTGACTCTGGCCTCTACTCATTCTTTTTATTGGCAGAGTTTCTTGGAAAAAGTCTTAGGTCATCATCAGTTTTGAACAATGGCCAAAATGCCTATTTAAACAAAAGAAGGAAGTGAAATTTCTTGGTACAGATGTAATTTACCAGTCGTTAATGGGAACATCATATAAAGATACTTTGAAATTATATAATGAATATTAAGCTTTTAGAATGCAGGATTACATGTTCCGGGATCCACTCACTACAGCAGGTAGGCCAACCGCCAACCACTCCCATAATGCCCTTCTTCTCAGCCTTGATAGACATTTATGCGTTACGTTAAACCATGCACCTAGCATGCCCCTCACTAACTTCCACCTTCGTCCTGTCCTACCTCTTTATCGAAGGCTTTGACTACACGATCATTGCACTATAAATATGGGGTCAAATGATATACAATAAAAAACGATTTAAATATATATACTTAAAAAATACTTGATGAAAGGATGAATGGACCAGGAAAAGTTATATGCACTCTTTATTTGAAATAATGCGTTTAGCCACTAGATGTCACCCTTTTGTAAGCAACAAAGTTTACTTGACAAAGTTTACAATATCAATAGCAGTTACATTCCACTATAGGGTAGTAGTTGGTACCATCGGAATTAGTCCCTCTGATATCACATAAAAAGAAGCTTTAACAACAAACAAACGAAGAAACAACAAACAGGCTTTCCTGTAAGAAGGGCTACATGAGTCAGACTGAATTGAGTCGTCAGTCTCCAAAGCCAGGTAGTTAAAATGCAACAATAGTTAATAACGTTTAATTTTCAAAAAAGTTAAAAGCATGGCTCTCATACAAATATAAAATGAACACATATAAAGATCTCAATCAACTCATTAATTAGCAAGGGAGCCAATTAAGATGGTGAGGCCAGTACGAGAGAGAATTCAAGGAATAGAGACTTACAGGGTCAGTCTGAACTTGGCAATAGGTACAAAACAGTTTAATGTCCTAAAGGTCACAAGCCGTAATCTTTAAGGCTATGTTTCCTGCTCGAGAGAAATGATCTCTACTAGGCAAAATTCTACAAGTTAACATGCAACTTCACTTTGAGGCAACAAAATACTTAGCCTACATGTATGGATCACCTGTCATGCTTCAGTGGCTATGCTAAGTGCTTTACATGCATCATCCCATTTTAAACTCACAGTAATTGCCTATGAGGTAGATGCTGATGTTATCTTTATATAGAGGCTAGAACACTATGAAATCAAGGACATTCTTCAGGTTATGGACCAGCAAGTGAGTGATCAAGCTGGAATGTAAATCTGGTCTGTCTGCATGGTCTTTCTCTTGGGAGCATAGACTTAACAATTGCTTACTGGGTCTAGAGGATGTTGGGATTCTACAAGATGAGGCACATGCAAACACACTACAACCCCTCCACCCTCTCCAGTTCCTCATCCATTAAGGGCAAATAACAGTGAAAGAAATCTGAAGTGCAATAGAGATGCTGTAAAATCAGTTAAACTGCTAACACTTGCATTCTCTAGAATTTGTGTAGAATACTTACTACACCCTCGCTTCCCTTTGCTGATTCCTCTATTGCAATTTAAATAAGTGGAGAGTTGGAAATGCTCAAGGTAGTGAGTCTTCACACAAAAGCAAGCAATACCTTATATACCGTCTATATGGAAAACACTTATGCTAGGTAAAATGTTGTCAATGCGGTTTGCTAAAAATGAAAAAGAGACCTTTTAAAACATGTATGATATTCCTATAATATACGCTTTATATTCTTTTCAGAGAATTTGGGACAAGGGGAGAAATCCAATGTACTGACAATATACTCAAGGAAGATGTCTGCCTAACAAAATACTTGCCTAAAAAATGCTCTATTTAATTTTAAAACTTTAAAATCTTGTGGAAATTTTAGACATAATTAAATGAGCTATAGAAAATCATCTTAAATTTGTAAGATTTATATGCACAGAATCTCAAAAATGTGAGGTGCTCCAAGCTTTATTACTTATTCAGTTTCAATTCTTATAACGATTATACCACTCAGCCAGTGACTGAGAAGATTCAGAAAACTAATCAAATGTTATTATATTACCTATTAGGAGTCTAGACAGTCTCCTCATCACATACACTCTGATACAACTTTGAAAGGATCTTTTTTACAGAATATTATTTATCTCCATACCAGATTAAAAAAATAGAAACACTTAAGAGTCCCCCAGTCAAATAAAAATGTGTCAATTTGTTGGTGTATCACATTTGCATTTATACTTGCTCTAAAAAAAATGGAGTGCTATATAAAAATTGAAAAGTATTTCTTTTTATGTAGTCAGTCTGTTGTTCAGGGTTCAGCTTCTTCAGTTTTCATGGACTATAAAATTTTTTAGGACAGAAGATACTCCTTACAAGACCATCTTATAAGTTTCCAGCTTTAAAGGTAGATGTAGTTTTAATAATCACATACCACTTTTAAGCTCTATTAGGCACAGCTCTAGTTGCCTTTGATTTATTCATCAATGTGAGAAACCTGAAATTTTCTAAAGTCTAATTTTTGAAAAAAAGTTAAGTAGTCTCTTTGCATTAAACCATCTGCTCTGCATGATTACAGGGACTCATTTTTAGCCTTAAAGCTTCCCTTTTGTGATTAAATTTCTTATTCAACCAAGTAAGCTCTTTGGAAACCATTTATTTCCGATAAAGCATATCATTGTTCATAGAGTAGTAAAATAATTATAATCAGTCCAGATTCTTATTGGATAGCATCTTAAAGAGCTCATGTAAATTTAGCATATTATTAATGCAAGTTCATTTATTCACCACCAAAGAAGAATCTAAAGATAGTACTCACGCAGGTTTAATTGTATAGGCATGCTTTTCATGGACAAAGGCACCAGCAAGACCTCCTGCTCCTGTATTTAAATACTGGATTGAAAAAAAAAAATTACTGGATTGAGAATAAATTAAACTGTATGGGTTTACCTAAATATGTATGACAAAAGTAAACAATGTAATAATTTGACTTTTTTGTTATGAAACCAACTTTTGACAAGATCAGAATGTGTGACTATTTGAACTTTTATAATAAAACAGAATTTGGAGTTACCTTGTTTAAAGAAAAAAAAAATGAAACATAGCATTATTAATCGAGAATAAATAGCTATTACTTTTTTAGCCAAATTTTGCCCCAACTAGTAGATAATAGTTCCAGTGACATTTATCTCATTTCAGAGCTCATTCATTTCAATTATTTTGTCACAAAATATTTAAATAATAATAAAAGATTATATTTTTAAAACACCTAAATTAAAATAAAATTGGTTTTATTTCCATGCTCCCTGTCAATTAACTTGTCTTCAAATGTCAATACAAAGTTGATTCCATAAGAATTATCTTTACTTATGTAGAAATTTCACAACATATCAACAAAAAACTCAGATCAATTTGAATTAAGTTCTAAGTGTGGAGCTTTTTTTCCAGAACCTCCTGACTTTTACAGAGCAGCCAGGGAATTGAAGGAATAGTATTCTATAGAGGATGGAATTTAATAACCTATACTATTCTATCATGTGACTCTACAGTTAACTAAAGTCAGAAAATACAGTAATGAAAGAAATGGAGGTAAGTCAAATACTTAAAATTGGCCACTGATCCAGTTTTACATTTAGATTAATGTCAATATGGAATACAATAATAAAAATATATCAACTAGTTTGTTGATACCTTGTAGGAGCACCAGCAGGCAAAATCAACTCCCCACTCATGTAAGTGGAGTTCAACATTTCCAACTGCATGTGCCAGATCAAAGCCAACCAAACAACCCTGTGGAAGAACATAATAAATTTTGAATTCTCTTAATGATTTGAAATAGTAAAGACAGTATACTTAAGAAAATCTTTGACACACTGCTATATGATAAATATAGTTCATCCTTTGGTACAGTGACTCACAAAGTGTGAGTCACAAAATCCTGGGCATTCCCAAGACCCTTTCAGGTCAAAACAATTTTCATACCATGAAGAAGACATTCTTTGCCTTCTTCACTGTGTTGACATTTGCAATGATAATGCAAAAGCAATGATGGATGAAATTGCTGGCACCTCAGCACAAATCGAGGTAGTGGAAGCTTGTACTGTCATTGTGTGTCAAAGCCATTCAGTTACAGCATGAAAAAGTTAATTTCACTTATATATCTCCATGATAAAAGTATAAAACTAATACATTTATATTAAATCTCAATATCTTAATATTCCTATTTTTAAGATTTAATGTGGGAATTATGCATAAGACATTTGACCATATCCTGAAGTAGGATGGTTGTCTCAAAGTAATGCACTTATGCAATTATTTGAGTTGCAAGCTGAATTAGCCACTTTAGCTTACTGGAAACCTGTTTTTGCATGAAAGAGCAACTTATATACAAACAATAGTAAGTCATACTTAGGTATTTGATAGACATATTTTGGAAAATTAAATGAGTCTGTCAATTTAAGGAAAATAACTCACAGGATTTGTTGCCAAGGAAAAAAAGTAGTTACCAAGATAAAGTAGAATTTTGGAAAACTTGTATCCACTTTTATGAATATGACCATTTCCCAGTATTTAAAGATATTTCTGATGAGTTTAGAAGTAATATATAATTTTTAAAAGAACATATACTGAAATACATAAATATCAATGTTTGTAAAATATGCATAACAATGAACCAATATTCTCCAAATGACCAACGCTTATTGTTATATATCATGCATGGATAAAAGATCTATTCAAAATGAAAGATCAGCCAATGGATTTTAATGTAGCAAAGCATAGAAAGATCAGTGATTTGGTTTCACATTTCATACCACAACTCCCAAGAAGTTCTCACTTGTCAAATTCTGGTGTAGTATCAAAGATTATTCACAATTAACTGAAAAAGCTATTAGACTACTTTTGCTTTTTCTAAATATGTATCTGTGCAAGGTCCAATTTTATTCCTGTGCTTCACAAAGGAAAAAAAAATCAAGAGATTGAATGCAGAAGATATATAAAACCAGTTGCCTTCTATGAAGCCAAACAGTAAAGACCTCTCTATCTATATAAAATATCTGCCAAATATAAAACATTCCTTTTATTGTTTCTTTTAGAAACTACAGTTTTGCTTCCCTAACAATATATTATTTATGTCAATATGTAATGGGTTTGCCACTTTTGTCCTAAAATAAGTAAATGTATTTTAAAATTCTGTTTTAATTAGAAATACAGTAAAGATAGATAGATAGATATAAACAATATTAAAACCTCTTTGAGGTGATCAATGATTTTTAAGAATATAAAAGGTTTGCATTACTAAAAAGTTTGAGAACTGCTGCTTTAGTATATCCTGTTAACCTGAAAGAGTTAATAAAATTTTCAGTTTATCACTTAATCATGTCATTTAATTTGATCAAGTCTATTCATGCTGTAGTAAATTGCCTTAGTGGTTCCGATTTTGCGTCCCTTCCTGTATCCATGTCCCTTGCCATGTAACCTTTCAGTTCCTTCACTGCGAACAGGGTGCAATTCTCCGCCCCTGGGATCAGTCAGGTGACTTGTTTTGAGCAAAGGGACATCAGCACATATAATACAAAGAGAATCTCCTAATCACTTGAGTGATGAGGCTTGCTCTCTCTTGCCCTCTGCCACCTATATGAGAAGGATTTGCTTCGGCCAACCTACTGGCCCAGATGGAAGATGAAAAAATTGTGGATCAGAGTCATCCTCCCCTGGGCTCAGCCTGGATTCTACTCTCCCACATTCTCTTAGTTGGCCAGAGATGCATGAGTGACCTCAGCTGAGATTAGCAGGATCCCTGCAACCAAGTCCTGTCTAGATCAGTTGACACAAAGGTGACCCATAAAAATGATGCTGTTTTTGACTCTATACTGTGTTCTTCCTGTACATTGACTTGAGACCCTAACAGTCTCTTACTATCTGACTCTATTCTGTCTCAGTTAATGACATGAATTTTTTAGAAAAGCTGATCGTTAAATGGGGGTGATAGTTCACTTTGCAAACATGTGTTACCTCTGAGTTCTTCTGTTGTTAGCTTACTAAGAGCAAACATAATAATTACATTCTTAAAACTTGTAGACTTCCTGCAACTTCGAAGAAACACATCTATGGATTGAAGTTTTTGAAGTAAATAATTGCAGAAGGACCAATTTTAAGTTGTTCTAACACCTCTTAAGAATAAATAACCCCAAACTGCTATTACAGGTACTTTCCCCAGAACAGAGGGATGCAAACCATGACCTGTTCTTAATGAATAAAGTTGTATTTGAGCACAACAATCTCATTTGTTTAGATATTGTCTTTGGCTGCTTTTGCAAGCACAAATGAATCACTGCAACAGAGACCATGTGAACGAAAAAGTCTGAAACATTTTCTATTTTGCCCATTACAGAAAAGATTTGCTGACCCCTGCCCTATAGCATTGGTTTCCATAGAGAAAACTCAATATATTGGAGAGTCAGTTAATTAGAAACCTTACTGTAATGTGGCCAGAACTAGAACATCATAAAAGAAAAAGTTCTTACAGGTATTTTGTTTCTAAAACACAAAAAATGAGCAATACATGTCATAAAAATATGACAGATGCTTCATGCTAGCACAAATTTTTGGAGCAATAGGAAAGAAATACAGTTAATTTCCATCAAGATTTAGAGGTCATCAAAACAGGTTTGCAGACTAGGTTCAATAGGTATATAAACAGACACATACATATATGCAATTAGTTTGTATTTTAAGATATACTTTTAATATGGAAATTAAATTTTGGGGGAAAAAGTTCTGAATTTAAAATTCTCTTTTTTCTCACCAACACATCCAATTAAAGTGTTTTTTTATGAAGAAATTTTTACAACTTCTCTTAGACAAGTTTTTACAACACAACTTTTCTTAGAAAACTCAAGGAATAAAATGGCAGCACTTTTATTATCAATTATTTATAAAGAATAGCACAATGAAGAAACCATGAAACTTCACCTACCGTATCCTGTTATTAAAAGCCCTGTGGTCACATCTGTGGCACGATGTAAAATAATCACTTGTGGCTCCTACAGTATGTTTTAATGCATGTACAATTCTTTCCCCATGGGTGGCAGAGAACATAAATTATTAAAATGTGACTGTTTTTAGGAAATGACCGTAAGATACAAACTTGCGTGAGATCATCACAAAGGGATTTTACAAAAGTTTCACTAGATGGCAGCATCTTAAAAATAAAGAAAAAACTAACAGTTCTCCAAAACCTCTGTATAGCCATGCAGTTAACATTTTCATTATTTTACAAATAAGAGTAGGTAAAACAATATGAATGTGTGAAAACAGACCTCACCCTTGAGTGCATACTTTATGTTATTTTAAAAATAGAAATCAAATATTTTTCAACAGATTTTTATTCAAATTACCCACAATTGCTCAAACTCTCATTGATACAAGCACAGCAGTGGTGTTCAGCCACCGTGTCACCTGGCTTTACAGTCAGTCCCCAAACTATGGCAGTAGTCTTCTAACCATTCGGACTACTTCCAGCCTGCCTTCTTCCAATGAACTTTCTAAATAATACATTTGGTTATAAGACTTCCTGTGTCCCTTCAAAGATCTCCCCATTAACTTGAGAATGTAACTCATTTTCCTTGGTATGGCTTTTAAAGACCTTTATGATCTGGTTCTTTCCAGCTTTCCTGTCCCGGGTGCCCTACACCTACTTTCATTTATTTGCATAAACCGTTCTCTGTCTCTGGGGTATTCTTTCCCTCCTCATTTGCCTGGGTAGCTCAAATTTTGATCACAAGATAACTTCCATAGGAAGATACCTTTGCCAAACCCTCTCTCTTCTCTCATCTTACAGCCCTGGTTGCATAAAACTCTTGTAGCAATTTTCCAATCTTAAACTGTCTTCTATTTTTATATAATATGAACTCAAATAATTCAATTGTTGAATAAATAAGTAAAAAAACAAAGTCAAAGAATTGTCAATAAATATTCTGTAAACTGAAGCTAAATGTTAAAATATTATTTGATATCCTTTATTTCTGTTTCAATTTTATTGCATAAACCATTTATTCAGGCTTGGCATCTTTTAAAATGAAGTTTCTTGGACAGTCAAAAGTAGTTTAAAATATATTTAAAATCCCTTTCAATAAAACAAGGAATCTCATGACTTTTTGTCTTTGCCACCTTTACAACACAATACTAAAAATTTTTCTAACCAGTGGAATAATACACAGGGTCTGTGCTGAGATTTCCAGGTAAAGAGCTAGATCACTGTCTCTCAAATTTAGTTTATTATTTGTTTATTAATTAAAATGAAATATGGAATAGTACAGTTTAACTTTATCCCTTGTAGCATTAAAGTCCTGATAACTTTATTGATTTATTCTATAACAGGTTGGCTTTGGACATATATTATTAGTTTGTTCTTTCTTCACCAAAAAAAAAAAAAATCCTATAAATTATGAAGACCATCAATAAGTAGCAAATTTGGTGGGAAAAGGGATAATTATATATTTGTAGCTATACACAGAAATGAAAGTCAGCTTGTATGCATTTGTATGTTCAAATAATTGTTAAAATAATAAAGTACTTAAGATAGGTAAGTATAGGTAAGTAACCTTTGTCTTTGAGCCACTTGAGTAAGCACCCAGGTTACTTCGGAGGTACCTGCAAGAGATGCCTGTCACACAGCCTGTGGTCATTCATACATATCAGTTGGGTGCATGTCCAGACTTCAGTGGATGCCCTTGGCAGTGGCATTAGCATCATGGTGGGTAAACTACAGGGGCCTACAAGTCCCTTCAAGGCTAGTAATTGGATACTAGTAATAGGAGTGTGACTTCTCTCGTGGCTGTTTATGGGAACTACAGTTTCCACACCATACTAAAGAGATCTTTATGTATTCTAAATATCACTCCTGTTTTGATATAAAGTCACAGGAAACAATTGAAGAAGTACATTGCTATAAATTTGAACAATATTACCTTAAATAGAAAAACTGATGGGAAAATTTGAGGACAGTGAACAAAAATTTTAAAAAATGATAGGAGTGTGTGTGTATGTGTGTGTTGTTCAACTCTACATAGATGATATGGACAAATGGTGGATTAACAACAGGTTGGCTAGTTAGCTTTGATCCTGGGATTTCCCAAGGAAGCTCACAGTTAGGGAGGTGTTGAATTGTACTGGGGAGGGTGAAAATGAAGAAGAAGCAGATGAAAGGTGGTAGGGTCTCTTGCCATAGTCTTGAAGCACTAAAATTTGTAAAATTCATCCAAGTGCTATGATTCAAAAGAATCCACAGATGCTAAATTAAAAAAAAAAAAAAAAGTAATATCCAGTAAAGATCTCTGTAAGAGGGGCCTCTACCATCTCTGTAAACATAGTATATCATTTCAGAGTGAATTTTTATTGTGAAAGTCTTTCCTTTCATCCTAAAATTTATTGTGGCCTTCAAATATCCTTCTCACTTTTTTTTTTTCCTTTTCATCCAACTCTGTTTATAAGCAGGAACTATGCATTATTTCTTATACTGTGTTTACTCTGCACTTAAAGTCAATATGTAATTTGTATTACAGTTTCCTTCCCCAAATTATATAATAGAGCTGTCTACTATTTTTTTTTTTTGTCTACTATTTTTTGAAGTACTATGTTAAGCCTTCACTTATTTATACCAGTAGTTTGATGGGAGTAACTGTTCCTCACTATTAAAGCATAGAACAATACAAAATGAGAATAAACTTTCACAAGTTAAAAGGGACAAAACACAATCTTCCAAGTGGAACTGCAGGGAATATTTTAGAAATCAAGTAGCTTGGCAACTAGAACCAAAACTTAAAATTTTCCATAAGGCAGAACCTGAATGCTACTCGAAGTTATTTTAGTCCTGAGGCTCTTATAGACAATATATGATACCAGAGAAACATAAGTAATCAGCATATATACTGCAGGAGAAAAAAAAATACACACAGTATTCCATCCAGGAAGCTAGTGACTTGATAATTCTAAATGTTCATATTAAGTTCAGCAGCAAACAGGAGCAGAAACAGGAAAAATTGGGAGGGTAGACAAGATTCTACCCTAGACATATGAATTACTCCAAGGTTAAGGTCTAATAATTTCAAATGTATCTTCTATCAAAATATTATTTTAAAATGCAAGTGTACAGAGAAGGATGGTATCACAAATAACCCTTAGCCTACATGATAATTTGAGTAAGAAAGCTCCCCCATTGTCCTAGAGCTATTGATTGATGGTATTTATGCCAAAATGTGTATACAGCGGAGACAACAACTCCTGATAAAGTGAACATTGTTCTGTGCCTCTCATGTGGGCTATTGCTAGGGATTTGGGGAGCCATGACTATACTTCTTGGTTTCCAGAGAGCTTAATTTGGAAAAAGATAAGATATCCAATAAGGGAGAGTTTTGAATCAAGAAAGAGTCTTTCATGACAAAAGCTGTGCATAGATATCAGGGAATTAATTAAATTAAAAACGAGTACCTTTAACTTGAAATCAAAATGAAATCAGAATGAATGCTTTCACTCGGTGACTTAAAAACTCTGGTTTGGATTCAAGGGTAAGCTAAAAAGTGAAAGTGGAATCCATTCTGAAATATTCATTTATTTGTCAACCTGTGCAAATTAGACTAATACAGTATTAGGATTTTATTACCCACTTATATCAAGCCATACTTCCATATTTTCAGAAAGTATAGTAACTTATAGTTACCCAAAAGAAAATATGAAGGAAGTGTCCTGTTGGAAAAGTAAAGTGACAGGGGGTGGAAATTTGGGAAGAAGATGATGGACACAGGAAAACTAAGGAGCTTGTCTTTGGATGGAAACCTTGGAGTCCTGAATGGGGTGGTAGAACTCTACTCAGGTGCTGAAGATGGCCAACCTAGTGCATTTTTGGAGGCCTTTCTGGGATCTATTTATGTCACAGGAAATGGAACCTGTATGTTTTTTTGAAATTAATATATAACTCAAGGTACCCTTCGTTTAAATTCCAAAAGTGTTTTAGCTGTGGAACTTACACAGCAGGCCAGGTAGCCCATGGGGAACACTGGCAACAAGAGTCTGGAATACTAGCTATGTCCTAATAGCTATGTCCCCTAGTTCTGTGAACAGATGCCTGGAGGAAAATGATAGCTTCCGAACTTGAGTGGGGATTTTTCCCCATACTATCTGACTTCTTCTTGAGTCAATTTGCAATATGTGGTTTTGACCCAATCATAAGGTAAAATGAATTGGAGCATGTATAACTCTGTTTTTTTGTGGTATTAGACTGGATTGATTTTCTAAGACATTTTCATGGATTTGTTTTTACCCTTGTCGAGCATTAATGCAGTCTAAAGCAGTTTTCTATATATATGTCTCTATGTCCCATATGATTCTTTAAAGTCAGACACAGTGGGGTTTTTCTTAATCTATTCTCTCTCTGTCTCCCTCGCTCTCTCTGTCTCTCTCTCTCCCCCTCTCAAATCCTGGAAACTGATGTTAAGTGAGGGGTCAATATACCTGTGAAACAATGAAATTTCTTGAGAATACTCTGCAACTCAGCTACCATTAGAAGGTTCAGTGGACTTCCTGTTGAAATTCTCCCTATTGTCATGTAGATTAGCTTCCCAGTCATATAGGAGTTTGTAAGCTCTTAATTAGAGGGAGGGCACCTGCAAATACATCTAAAGGCTCTTAAGAGCTGCTAACAGGAATGACAATGGGGCCATCATTGGTGGAAGCTATTGCCAATAGAACTACCTAAGAGACCCATCAGAAGGAGACCCACCCGTGTCTTGGGGCATGTCTTAAAGAGAGCGGTTGGGAGGAGTGGGTTAGAGGTTCCGAGTTGGGCCACTATTGAATGCTGGCACTGAATAGAATCTTATTCAGCAATAATTCTGTTCCTTATACTTGACATCTAGGGGCAAAGTAAAAATTGTGGTTTTCAATATTCTCTAAACTGAAGAGACAATTATATCAACCATAAAGACAAAGGTTTCAGGCTCCCATGGAAAAAAATAACCAAGAAAGGGGGCTATATATATTTTCTTTGACTTTCCAAATGTTGAGACCTCTTTGCCCTTACACAATCAGTTTACAAATATAAAAGGAGAAAATGTAGTGGAAAGAGAGGTATGGTATCGGCGCCAGACTCCAAGTCCAACCTTTACTGGCTGGCTAAGTCAGCTTGAGCAAGTGCTTAACTTCTCTTGGACTCAGTTTCCTCAACTGAGCCATGGGAAAAGCTCCCTATTAGGGTAGCTGAGAATATTGTAAATACTACATGCCAAGTGCCTGAAGCACAGTAGGTCATCAGCAGCACCTAGTATTATTCACATCCGTACAGAGCACTATTGCAGAAACTAGATTCATCCTTTTAGCCTGGCTTTTTAAAAGTAAATATTGATGAGACTGGCAAATCCAGAGATGAGAAGTATAAAGTGGGGAGCATTAGGAGCATTTTGCTAGTGAAATTTAAGGAGGGAGGTATCAGTTAAGAAGGTTTGAGACAGAGCTAAGAGCTAACAGCTACACGGGGTGAAAGAGTAAAGGATTTGAGAGAGAAGCAAAGCAAAAAAAAAAAAAAAAAAACACCCTTGAGACCCTAAAGTGTTGTGTAATTTACAGGTAGAAATGTCTTGCTATCTAATAGAGTGTGCTTTCAAGAATAAATTTCAGCTATTTCTTTTACCAGGAAAAAACAGCAATTGTCTCCTCTGTTTATGGTCAGAAGTAAGTACAAAACCATAGAAGAAAAATAAAACAAATCAAGTAACACTGTTCTCTTCTGGAGTCTTTCTCCAGCTGGCAAGGGTCTCACACAAAATATAGTTTGTTTGATTTATTTCAGATACTCAAGATGGGAAAAATAGCTCAAGGTAATTTTTCAAGCTTAATTTAGTTCATTTAATATTTAATCACTTAATGGAGCAGTCTGCACGCCCTAAGTGTGTCAAAGAGTAGAAATGGAGTTTGAAAAAGAACTCAAATTTTACAAGTATTTTAATTTTTAGAGCAATTGACCATTATAAGTAATTCTTCAGAATTTTCTGATTCTAATTAAATGTGGGAGCACAGTTATGTCTTTTATGCAATGTGTGATCCATAAAGTCAGCCTAATCCATTCTTGCTGATAACACACATTTATCCATTCACTGGCCAAACAGGTATGCATTTAATGATAAATGACTATGTATGTGTAAAGCACTAGTATAAGCCTGTGCAGTTTGTAGGGTCCACCCTCAATCAGTCATTGAACACGCTACTGACAAAAGCTTCCTAAATTTCATAGTTAAGATAGGCATAGAAATAATTACAAGATATTGCAAAAGAGGACCAATAATACATTTTCAATCATGCTATGGAAATACAGCAGGAAGACAGACTTAGCCTGACACAGAGGAGCAAGAAAAATTTTATGATGAAGGTCAAGGGTCACCCCCTCATGTTTCTACAGGAGTTAGTCAAGAAATATATGAGTTGGGCCTATAAGAAATACTCCACTTTACAGTTTTTGGTAAGAATGCTGCAATGTAAGCAGAAATATATACACCAGCTGTCATTCTGCTTCAGTGCTGAGGTCAGTAGGTAGACATGGGAGTTGTGTTGAAGAACTGAAGTCCCATCTAATGGGCAGAGCTATGATTCAGGCTTGCCACTTATTATCCTACAAGAAAGATGGTCTAGTGTTGCCAAACCTGTAATTTGAAACTAGGAGTTTTTATATGAAATCTCTTGATCTGTCATTATTGGCATGTGATTAAAAAATTTAAATGTACCATGTTTGCATATACAAAGAGGGTTAAAGCAAATCTCTAGGACAGATCATAACCTGTGAAGCAGATAGTGGTTGAGCTGAGCTGGAGGAACAGAATCTTCATATGTGGGAATTCTAGGAGGAGGGAAAGCTAAGAATAAAGGCCTAGAGACTGAAAGTATGACATCTGGACAGAAAACATGCAACACGTTTGGTTTAGTTTAACTATTAGTATATGAAGGAGAGCAGAGGAAAATACGATACTGATAACTTAGGTATATGCACAATCATAAAAGGCTGAAGTGGTGTTTTTTTGTTTTTGTTTTTGTTTTTTGTGGTACGCGGGCCTCTCACTGTTGTGGCCTCTCCTGTTGCGGAGCACAGGCTCCGGACTCGCAGGCTCAGCGGCCATGGCTCACGGGCCTAGCCGCTCCGCGGCATGTGGGATCTTCCCGGACCGGGGCACGAACCCGTGTCCCCTGCATTGGCAGGCGGACTCTCAACCACTGCGCCACCAGGGAAACCCCCAATTAATTTTGTTTTTAAATTGTGTGGGCTGTAATTGTGATTATTATTTATGGATAATTTAGGCAACTTATAGTTAGGTCTAAGAGATGTTTGTACTCATACCCAGTAGAGAGTGACACATAACAAGGTAGAAGCTAATAAAGCAAAGCACAGGTTTGCAAAATTCAGTCTTCTTTTTGGCTGTCATTTGCATTTCAATTTTCAGTAGGCTAAAAGAAAACTAACATGCCAGCATCCATATAAGGTAGAGTAAGATAGTATAAAAGATGTGATAAATAAGGGAATCAATCATTCATTCACTCAAAAAATATTTATTTGGCACCACTGTCTGCCAGGCACCATGAATTCCAGAGTGCTGTAGGCCATTTTATGTGGCATTGGAGAGGGAAGGTAGAAAGCAAGCAGTTGGCACTGAGTTTTTTTAGGGATAAGATTATTAAAATTTTTATCAGTCCATTACCCAGACTTTAAAGTTTTCAGTCCAGTCTATTGAGTCCTAACCATGCTGCTTAGATTATTGTTTTCTTTTATAATCTAGAGTAGAAGTGTCTAATGAGAGTCTTTCATTTAAAGTTCTTAATATTTCACTTTCTAAGGATTCATTATTTTTTTGTAGGTTGTATATGCCAATGTGATTTTTTAATATATTGATAACGTTTACTGATTACTTACAATGCACTAAGTACTAAGTGTTTTAGGAATAGTTCCTTGTTTTTCAGTAGAACAAACCAATGAAGTAGGCACTTTTACCTTCCCCATTTGTTAAGTGGAGAAATTAAGTCATATTGGTAAATGAATTAAGCCATTTAAACTATGCTAGAAACTAATGGAAAGATGTGGGTTCAAGGCCAGGTCTGGCTCTGTCTCTACTATCTAAACATTTCATTCATGCAAATGCTATACTGCATTTCAGAATAAGTACCCTACTCCATCAGCAACCAAAAATGCCTGAATTCCAGGTGTGGCAAGGCTAATAACTGTCCTTCTTAAGCACACAAATATACTTAATTTCCCCAAAATGACCATGTGTTAGTTGAGGGAATATAAGTGGAAATAAATTTTTTCATTGTTAAGCTAATGTTTTTAAGATGTTAGTATTCCCCTTTAAATCCGTTTATCCCATTTCTTTGGCTGAATAGTGACAGAAGCTCTAGGGTATGAAAGCCATAGGATACAACCCTGAACCACTGGTAACCTGAATCATTGCACTGGAGAAAGCTAATCCCTGACTGCTGCATGAGCAACCAAAAAAAAAAAAAAATCTATCACAGTGAAGGCATTTATGGCTCTATTTAATTGTTACCAAGACTTAGTCTACCTTATACACCAATAATTTCCATTGACAGTAATTTCTAATTACCTATTTCTTATCATAATTCAACTTGAGAAATTATAACTTGTGGGGAGCCTATTCATTTCACCAGATGATATAGATTTTCTGTTTATTTTGCTCTCTTTATATTTCATTATGGAGCCTAATCAATCTTCCACGAATTTTTTCAAATGCTTTGTGAAATGAGGCAAAAAAGAAAATAGAAGAAAGAAAAAAAGAAGGGAGGGAGGGAGGGAGGAAGGAAGGAAGGGAGAAAAAAAGGAAAAAAAATTAAAGAGGGCTAGAAGAGGAAAGAGGGAAACAGATTAGAAACAGTGATGCTCCATGGGGTTGTAATTGGGAAATGCAAGAAGTACTGTCGGTAAATTAACCCCAACCCCTCTTCTTAGCCTCTCTCTACTATAGGGCCATAAAAGCTAAAAACTCCTTTACTCATGCTTCATTGAAACTACTACTTCAGAGGCATAAACAGGAAACTGCTAGGTTTTTCTGGGAAAGACTTTGCACTTTGGATGAAAGGGACAGATAAAGCTATACTGCTACTTCTCCCTTCGTCTTTCTCTCTGCTGTAAATAGAATTGTGCTATCTGAATTTGGGACAACTCTCCTTGTGACCATGACATGAAAAGACTGAAGAAAATCTAAGAAAGCCCTGGAGATGTCACACAAACACTACTCAGTTGCTGAGTGCATCCTAGCAGCCTCCTGCCTCAAGTCTTCTGTGGTGAGAAAAGTAAATCCCTAACCTTTGGCTAATTTTTCTCCGGGATTTTGTTTCTTGCAGCTGAAAACCTTCATAAGTGATTCAGGAATATTAAAGGAAAGGCTAACCCTGAGGGTAGAATTAAGAAGTGATTGGTTGAAAAGGTAAAGAACAGGAAAATGTCAGAGTTGAGTCTAAAGGTCTATAAGGATGGTGGCATGAAACAAACAGTAGGGATATTCTGGAGGGAGACAAGTCTGGAACATACTGATCTCAAGGTGCATATAGGACTTCAAGGTGTAATAGGCAGATGCTCATAAATAACAATTTTCAAGTGTGTGAGTAGCCTGTAGCTTTTACTTGACAGTGAGAGCTGAGTCGTGGCAGTGGTTAAAAATCTTTAGGGATAGTAATTCAAAGGACAATGTGGAACATTCAGTGAGTGTAGACAAAAATAAATTATTAGTAGAAATAAGTAATAGTATATGAAAAATATATAAATATAGAAGTAAGGCAGAGCTCCAAGATGGTAGGTTGGCCAATAATATAAAATTAAGTAGATGGCTTCTAAGACAAAATATGAAAGTGTGTCTTCAAACTGATGTCTCTTTTCACATGCTGGCCTTCCCTTATAATATGGCCCTCTAGCCTGATCTTATGCTTAATTTTCCTTGACCTCTCACACTTGCCACCATCCCAGGGCTTCGCCTCAGTTAAAAAAAGTCTCAGCATTCCCTAAATTCATTATGTGAGTCAGAGCCATCCTACCAACTGTTCTTTTATTAATTTATTTATTTTTCCTTTTAGATGATCACTAGAAATCTTGTATTTTCTCTTTCCATCAGAGTCAATTTCTATACCACTTACAACAAAAAGACAGATAACCAAATACAAAACTGGGCAAGACACTTGAATAAGCATTTCATAAAAGAAGATTCTGAGACAGCTAGTACACATTTGAAAGATCCTCAACCTCATCAATAGTCAGAGAAGTGCATATTAAAACTACAATGAATTATTATTACAAACTAATCAGATTTGCTATTGGTGAGAATGAAGAGCAACAGAAACTCATACATGCTAGTGGGAGTATATGACAAATTGATACAAACCTTTGGAAAGTTGGCATTGTTGATTAGGATTTAACATATACATACTTTATGTTCCAAGGATTCTAATTCTAGGTATATATTTAACAGAAATGGGTATGAAGGCATACCCAAAGAAATTTATAAGAATGTTCACAGTAGAATTTATTGTAATGGCCCTCAAATGGAAATGAAACTCAAATATCTATTCTGATTAGAATGGAAAAAAATAAATTGTGATCTATTTCATACACTATAATAATATAGTGAAATGTAAAGAAAAACAGGCAAAACTGCTACATACAATATGGATGAACCTCACAAATATAATAGCAAATAAGCAAGACACAAAAGAATATATGTTAATCCATTCATATACAGTTTAAAGATGAGCAAAGCTTATATATTTTATATATTTTATATATATATATATATTTTATATATGGTTAGAAGTCAGGAGAGGAGGTAATAGGCAGTATTTGGGAGAAGGAGGATTCTGAGTGTTTTAAATGTTCTAGAAGTTTCTTGATGTGGGTGATGGCTATAAGGGTTCAAAATAATTCATCAAGACACTTATGATTTCTGCTTTTTTTGGTATACATGTATTTCTTTAATAACATGCTTTCAAAATTCCTATCCCCACTTCCCTTTCATAAGAAGTTTCTACTTCAGAATCTACTCCTGTTGACTTTTATTAATCCATCATTTTTGGTTCCAACCATACTTCTGGAAACTTTCATCTTTTTTATGTCACTTAGCCATTCCTAGCAGTGGCTCTTTTATGACTTTTTTTCCCCTTGAATTTCCCAACTCTTTCTTGATTGACACCTTTAATTTTCTCTTTGTCTCTCTCTTCAGCCTTTCTTTGACTGAAAACTCAATGAGTTTTACCTGGTAGGCACTTACCATATTTTTTACGTGAAAGAAAGCTTGCAAAATACTGAGAGAATGGTTTTAGTAAGCAAAGTAGTTAAGAAGAAGAATTACAGGGCTTCCCTGGTGGCACAGTGGTTGAGAGTCCGTCCACCTGCTGATGCAGGGGACACGGGTTCGTACCCCGGTCTGGGAAGATCCCACATGCCGCCAAGCGGCTAGGCCCGTGAGCCATGGCCGCTGAGCCTGCACGTCCGGAGCCTGTGCACAACGGGAGAGGCCACAACAGTGAGAGGCCCGCGTACCGCAAAAAAAAAAAAAAAAAAAAGAATTACATATAACATCTACTAAACAAGTTTATTTTGCTTTTTAATGGGAAATGAAAGGAAATGTATATTTAAGCCACTTTCTATAACTTCATATTTGTTGAGGACAGTGGAAGGTGGGAGGGAACCACCATTTAACAGTAGAATGTGTACAATCCAAGAGATATTTTATACCCTTCATAATCAACACTGCACTTATGAAGTGGGTCCTGTTATCCCAAATTAACAGTTTTGAAAACAGAAACTCAGAAAAGTCAAGTAACTAGCTTGCTTGAGATCATGTAAGAATTAAATGACCTAGTCAAGATATGAATTTCAGACTGAGTGATTCCAAAACCCATGATCTTCCTTCTTTACCATCCTGCCTCATTTCTATGAAGTTTAATGAGACATGCATGTATACTAAGGCAATCAGGGACTTCTGATTACTTGCATAACATTTTAAAATATATTTTATTGGCCTCCCTTTATTTTGGTGATTAACATTTAATATCTAAATTAAGAAGACATTATCTTTATATCTTTTGTAATGCACCACTGTCACAGTTATCCATCAAACCAGTTGGAAGTCTTGGTTGGAAATTCCCAGAGACTGCTGATAACGGTGCTAAATTTCTTTTCATTAGTTCCCTTCATTAACTTCAATAACTGAGTATATTAACTAGATATCACACATATATTAATCCCATAACTTATTAATGTTCAGAGTATAATTCAGTTGTCACCTTCTTAAATACATGATTTGATTGCTGAATCAAATAGAACTGTTATTTAAAGATTTTAAATACAAACTGTAACTGTTTAATGTTGTTCCTCTGATTTCTTTTCTTTTTCCTTAGGCACACAAATACTAAAAACACTTTCTTACAAGCACTTATATATAAAGAGCTACTCTTTCACAATAGCAAACTATGTAAGTGTTATTCAGTAGTATTGAGGGAAAATTGATTGTTATAGGCAGTATAATGGCTTCCTAAAGTAAACTGGGTAAAACTCCATCTACTGATAAACTTTTATTCTCCATCTCCCCTTTTTCAGGTAATAGTGTTAATGAGCATGGATTATATATAGAATGAGTTATAGTAATGACAAAGCACCAGAGTTGAGCTTCTAACAGTCCTACTATATAGTTACTATCCTAAGTATTGTCTGCTTCCTGCTGACTGAGCAGCTCTGTACCAATGACATCACTTATAGGAAGCTCACCTATACTGCTGATTAGAGGTAGACATTGGGAGAGCAGATGCTAATAAGGAGGTAAGACCACAAAAGTGACAAAAAGAGGTTTAAATAGAGATGCCTAAGGCAAAATATATATATATATTCTAAAATATATTTAATATATTATATATATATGTCATATATCATATATATGTCATATATCATATATATGATATATATCTTACTCTTTTTTTAAACTCTTTAAATAATTTTACACAGACACAAACAAAGGTATTTTACTAGAAGTGCAGTTGAATACTCCTATAGAGTGATGTTCTGGACAAGGGGCAAAGGAGGAAATGACGTACATACCTTTGCTTGTCCGGCTTTTGTGATGGCAGGCATATTAAAGAGCTGGCCAGTATAAAAATGCAGACCACTGAACAGGATCACTGCAATAGAGTCACCTTCATTCTCAATTACTTCAAGGATATCCTCTAATCTCAGTGTTTCTTCCCCCTAAAGTCACGTTAGGCACAAGTTACATTATATCCACAATAACAAATTTGTCCCTTTACATTTCCCAATCTAAAATTCACCTTGAGATCTTTCCTACCGTAAGAAAAATCAGATATTTTTTTTCAAATTAATAATCTTCAAAAATCGGGAAAGAGCATGTATTTGAATATCTTTTTGTTATTAAGAAATGATAATAAAATAGTAAAAAAGGGGTTTATAAAGTATCTTTGCAAAACCCTACTGCTTGATTTTATTCTTCAGTTTTTCACTTAATCTTTACTATTTACATACTTATAGATTGTTTCCTTCTTACTCCCATCAAATAAAATACCAGAAAGTACAGGATGTCCATAAAATATTAAATATCAAGGCAAATTTCTTGGAAATTAGTATTTTACTTATCAATCTAATATCATTTTTTCCAGAAAAAAAAGGCACATATACATCATTCATCTGAGTGTAACTTAACCAATATTTTCTATTAGTTTAAGAGTAAAATCTCCTCCATACCAATCTAAAGATCAAGATCCAAACATGAAGAAAATATCAATAAAACTTAATATTATCAAAGTTACTTTTCCCCCACAACTCCCCACCTAATACTAGTGATCAGTGACTTTCTGAAAATTGTGAATGAAATTAGGTTTGGTCTTATAAACAACTTGAGTGAAAATAACTCACTTAGATATACATAGTCTATTTGTATCCTGATAACTCTCATCTATTTATGAAGTCTTCATGGATTTTCTACAGTGCTAAATCTGACATGATTATGAAGTCAAAGCATCATTAACTACATTAATATGTGGGTAAAACTCATTAAGGCATTAATGAATTTTCCTTCAATTATTTTTAATTTTTGGTAACTTACTATTTGCCAGTTACTGTATCCCACATTAGGCATATATAATATGTATCACAAATATAATAATACTCTAATTTCTGCTAATAGTCTAAGACTTGTTTAAAAAATGATAATCTATAAAAATAGGATTGACAATGAAATCTTTGAATTATTAAGTGATGCATACTTTATACATAAAGAGAAGGATTTCAGTGATTCTAAGAAAAAATTCAGAGTAAAATTAATAATATCATAACCCCAAACTCTTTTTTCCCTTCGAAGAAGCTAATACAGTTTGTCCACCATAATTTCAAAAAAGTAAGGAAAGTGTTATATCTACTAATGCTTTATTTCTTTAAAGAATCAGTATTAAGCAAATAAGAAATATATATTTCAATGATAGATATGGTTCTCTCTCATGTTGACGTGCTCTAATCCAGTAATGCTAAAGAGTGGTCCCCAAATTATGATTAACTCATACAGCTCTACAACATTTGTCACTTTTATTATTTTTTTAAATATTGAGTATATTTTCCTGTGCTATACAGTAGGTCTTGTTGGTTATTTACCTTATATATAGTAGTGTGTGTGTTATCCCTCCCCTCCGCCCTGTCCCCCCGCCTTTCCCCATTGGTAACTGTAAGTTTGTTCCCTATTTCATTTTATTTATTTATTTGGCTGCATTGGCTCCTGGTTGCAGCACACAGGATCCTTGTTGTGGCATGAAGGATCTATCGTTATGGAGCGCGGGCTTCTCTCTAGTTGGCGGCAGGTGGGCTTAGTTGCCCTGCAGCATGTGGGATCCTAGTTCCCTGACCAGGGAGCAAACCTGTGTCCCTTGCATTGGAAAGCAGATTCTAAACCACTGGGCCACCAGGGAAGTCCCCACTTGTCACTTTTAAAGTAAAAACTTGTGATATATTAGTGGCTATGCTCATTTTTGCTGGAAATAAGCAATTTATGTATAACATATGAAACAGATGTTGTTCCAAAGCTGTGAGAACTTTCTATTCCATTAATTTATTGCATGTTGGCAAATAGAAGTGAATAGAGTAGACCTTTAATTTCTCAAATTAGTTCCGGGTTGAAAGAAATAAATGTTCAAACATTTATATATAGAATGGTTTAACAGCCTGGGAGCATCGTACATATGTGAAACCTAAAATTTATTCTGTGTGGATCTCTTGGTGCCAAAATTACACAAGATGCAGGGTTTATAGGTCAAAACCTGCACAACTTAGCCTTATATCTTTATTAATGTAAAGTGCACAGTATTTTAGACCTTGAACACATGGTCAAGCCTGACTAGGTATTTCCTTCATTGTCTGTTTAAATATAAAGGAATCTCAGAGATAAAGTAACTATCAGAAAGTCACATACCCAGTATGTTGGTGGGTCTGGGATTTCCCTGGGGAGTAATAGCGAGGTTCTAAGCCTAGTTTTTTTCTGCTACACCACATCCCTTTCTATTCCCCAGGCCAAGCTCAGAGGAAAATATTTGATCCTTAGATTAAGAGGGGCATAAAAGATAGGCATCATTCAATTTCAACAAGTATCACTAATTTTTAGCATGATTTCAATGGCACCCACAGGCAATGGCATTTAAAATTGAAAATGATGTATGCAATTTGTCATCTCCTCCCATCTCATTGAAAAATATGGTAGACTCCAGTGGTATTAATAGGAAAATAGTTTGCTTGTAATAGCCCTTGAAAAATTAAAAAAAAATACACTTCTGAGTTAATTCTCTATTTTAAGCAAAATGACCTAACAGTTACAGAGTATAGGCCTTTTATACTTTCTTGAAACTTCCATTAAAGTAATGAAGATAATAAACTTTTGAAGAAAATGAAGAAAAAAAATCAATACTAAATAGAAGAATAATGAATATTTATCTTTCTCATATACCTCTCTTGGCTTTATAAGCCTCATACTTTTCTCAGTGTTAAGTCCATGAAGTTGAAGCTGTGACTCAATAGCATACTGGAAAAGAAAGATGATTTATTAAATCAAGTCCAGTGTACAGAAGTACATTGAAATAACTCAGAAAAAATAATAAAATACCAATAAAAGCATATTATTGTATTAAATGCAAGGTCAAGGTTAAAAGTGACTAAACAATATATCAGAGAAGAATTGCTTAACATAATTTACATGCAACAGTCTGAACATTCTTTGAAACACAAAATATTAGAAATGGATGGAAATGTAGGGGTCATCTAGACTTTAGGAGTACAATAGATTTTTCGAATAAGATATTAAATCATCTAATGCAAGTCAAAACAGAGTTTACAAAATAACCAAAGTGAGCAGTGGGTATTTGCTAGGCTCCAACAGAGAGTACAGAAGTGGCTTGTCCTAGAAAGAGTAAGCTAGTAAAAGAAAAGGACATCAAGAAGTTCCCTTCATTGAGAGCCCAAGATATAAATGGGAACAAGAAATTTTAGGAACCTAGAAGTTTTTCAAAATAGGGGTTTGATCCTTTTTAGTAAGATCATGGTTATTAATTTGCATTAATTAAGTGCCTTAAAATTACAAGGTGTGGGCTAGAATACTTAGAAAAGACAGAAATCAAGTTTCTCCAGCACTAAAACTGAAATACAGCACTAAAACTGCAATATACTTTAATCTGTGTCTGTCTGTGTCTGGAACAATCATATTTCTTACCAACTGTGATTCCTGAAAAAGTAGCATGATTTTTTTTCTTGAACCACAAGAAATTCTTTTAGTCCTTAATACACTTTTTAAATTATAAAGCACCAGTAATTATGCTAGTGTGCTATGAAAACAAATGGACAAATAAATGTTTATATTCCTACTTTATGTACTTAAAAGGTTAAGTACTGGTATATGTATCGATTTAATTTCATAAAATAAAACAGCAACAAGAATTAATAAAACATTTATAACTGCACTTGATTTAGACCAGCGGTTTGCTCAATGTCTTTAAAAAGACTAATAAATCAGTGTTCCCATTCAATTCTTTCCTCCTTTAACACATGTTTTACTTGAACAAAAGAAATAAAGCTACAATCTATAAAAAAAATGCATAAATCAAAAACATTTGACAGATCTTTTTATTATAAGGTTACTAGGAAAAGACTAGTGAATAAACATTCAAGTCAGGCAAATGATATGCTGCTCCTTTAGGAAGAGTAGAAAGAATATAAATATAATTTGAAGAATCCTTACATGATCTGAAGGGAAGGCTTTAGCTTCTAGGAGAATTTTATACCGTTTGGGTGTAGGCTTGAAAAAGGATAACTGCAATGAAATGGATTTGTTGAGAAATGCGTTAATGCACAACTTAGACATTTATTCATTTTATATATACCACACTTTCATTTTATAATCTCCAGCATTTTAAAGGCATTCATTAATTACACAGCTAGATGTCTGTCAAAGGTACCTTCTCCGATTAGCCTTGTTTCCAGTAAATTCTAAAATGGAAGAAGATACTTGCTCATTATGTTTATCAATAGGAAAGCAAATTTGGGAGAAAATGTGAATCAGATAAGAACACATTCTCAAGCTTTACTTAAATGTTAATTGAAAAATTAACTTCCCAATGCGTTTAATGGCAATTTCTCTATTATGAGACAAATATCATGTTCTGTGTATATTTTATTTATATTGATTTATCTAGCACTGCAGAATTGGTTTCTAGTACATAAGATTTCTACAGTTTTATGATTTTATGAAATCTAATTTTAGGTCTAACTCAAAGTACTTTTGCCCTAATGAAACATTTGGCATTTCTAGAGACACCAGGGAGAAGTAGCTCATGTGTTCAGTGGGGCCTTTTCATTTCTCCACACAGTTCCTGGAGAAGCAATACTGACTGACAGTAATAACAGTGAGGATGATTACTACTGTTAATTGGATGTTGACCACTGGCCAGGGTGCTAAAGCGATTTTCACATATTATCATGTTTCATGTGTACGAGGTAGGTATCATCATCCTCATTTTTACAGAGGAAAAAATTAAGATTTAAAAACCCTTGTCCAAAGTCAAACAGGTATTAAGTAGCCTAGCTGGGAGCCAAGCCAGAGTTGTCTGAACTGAAAACTATGCTGTTTACCATCATAGTTAACATACTCCACAAGTACTTTCCTTCAGGCATATTTAATAATCATGTCTATATTTTATCAATATAAAATATCAGTATCTTAATTGTGCATCTTTGTCCTGTAGACGTTTTCAAAATCTCACTTAAAAATGTAATACAAATTTTTCTTAGCATCAAACAATTACTATAGGTAAGATATTTCAAATCAATAATATATTTGACATTCTAAGGCATACACATTATTAAGTTCTTAGGATGTAAGAAACACCTAAACACAGTGACTCATTTAAGGTACCAGGTCCTTTTTCTCCAATTTAGTTTTATTTTCTAATTCTTTTTTAATCTACTCCCCCAAAATTAGTCTACAAAGACATACTAATTCATAGTCCCACCCTGCTAAAGCCCAGCATATTGGAAAACTGTCTTTCTGAAAAGCTCACTGTTTGCTACCATTCGTACATCATTGTTTTGTGTGTGTGCAGCAGTTTTGCTTTTTACTCACTGTGACTCTTATTCCTTATGTTCTGAGATAAGAACTATTCATTATTCTAAAGCTCTTTGCAAGAGTCAATTCTCCCATGGTTATGAAGAAGCCATTCTATCCTGGTCCAACATTTCCTGGTAGAAATGAAAATAACCTCACAACTTATTTTTAAATAAGTAAGTAAACCTCCAAATTCTCATGGATTAAAGATTGAAAAATGTCAGATTCTGTAAACAGTGTATACTAAACATTGGTGGAAAAGGAAGCTTACCAATAGAAGATGTAAATTAACAGTCAAACCATTCATTAGGGCTATTTCTTTCTCATTGGCTCCTGCAAAATAAATATATCATAATTTAGATTTTTCTATTAGTTCTAAGAGTACCTGGAAAAACAAACTATCACTCCTCATCCTTAATGTTTTCAGAGATAAGGACACATTTGATGTGTCATCACAAAGAAATGGAAGTTTTCCCACTTGACTCATTTTATCAAACGATAGCTGGACTCATATGCACATAGCTAGCTAAAAATTATATTTCCTTTTGACATAGTAAATAATAATAACATAATAGTGAAGCATTTGCTAAACTAAAAATGATTTATCCTATCATCAGCTAGGTTGCTAAATTCCCACAGAGTACATTTTTGTGGTAAGTGTATCTCCAAAAGGAATCTAAAAAGAAATGAAAGCCCATCACATTTTTAAAGCTGGTTGTTTCTAACATCAAATTAAAATGCACCTTTAATAAAAGAAGACAATGTTGCTAAACATAATTCACTGTTATTACAGTGAGATATACAATACTGTAGTTCATAAGACAAAAGAGCTAGGAGCAAAGTACAAAGAGCTAAATAGCTCTGGGGTTTATTTATACACACAGATATAAGATAATATAGATATGTATTGTCTGATGAAGAAAACACACAAAATTAAGATATCCACTACACAATCATAATCTGATATAATTCCTGTTAACAAGGGTTTTGCCACTGGAAACAGACCCAGAGACAAAGCATACATTGAATACTTAAGAACTCAGAGCACAATAACAAAGATAATAATACTTTCCCTATTTTTAGTTCTTATGATGTCTCTTAAAGGCAGTTAGACCTGTTTAATAGGAATAGTGTCTCTTTACTATCACTGAGAAAAATGGGCTGTGAGCTTTAATGTTTGTAAGGCTGTACTAGGTATTAGAGAAAATGCATCATACAAGTCTTGCACTTTGTATCCAATGAGATACTTCTGATAGAGTCCCATTTTTACTAAAAGAATAGACAGTAAGTAGAATAATTAATTAATAGATAATTAATTAATAGATTTTAGGTTAAGTTCACTTGAGGGGAGGCCACTGGAAATAAGTGTATAACTTAGGAATTTATATTTCATCATAGCCATTTAAGGAAAGGCCTGTGTCTTCATTTAGTCAAGAAAAACTTTTTATTGCATTTGATGGATGGATTTCCCCATTTGAATGCAAGGTTGGTAAATAAATGGTGGCTGTTAAGAGATGTATCTCTGGTCATTGTAATGTGAATAGTGTCTCAAGTCAAGGGACAATAACGACAACCTCATTCTGCATTCCTAGCACTAAATAAAATGTCTCAAACATACTAGAAAGCTTAATTTGTATACAGGGGCATATGTCTTCTCCTACAGTATAAAAGTCTTTTTGAAATATGGTGAAAGAAATGCTGCAAGCTTTATTTTATTTGTTTCTTTGCATTATGGTATAAATTTTTACTGTTATTTCTGAAACAAAACATTATCTATTATATCAATATTATATAACCCTTAACTCCCTGGTAGCTCTTTACACACATCTTTTCTGAACACTATTCATTTTAATAAAAATTATTCTGGCAGGGAGCGTGGAAAGAGAGAACGAAGGAAAAATAATACATTTAGCCCTCCTTATCTGTGGATATGAAACCTGCGGATATGGAGGACGGACTGTATTCATGACACAACTCACTTTATATTAGGGACTTGAGCATCCTCCTATTTTGGTATCCGTGGGGGAGCCACGCCCCAAACATACTGAGAAAGCAGAATTAGTAGAAAGAAAAGCATTTGAAAGAATGTGGTGGGAAGAAAACAAAAGAGGAGAAAGTTCATAAATTTTATCACAAAATGAAAACAAAGAAATAGAAGAGGCAGGAAGGGAGGGAGACTCTCTATACAAGGTCAGGCATTTAATTTTTGCTTAATGTTACCTTCTGATTAAAATAATTATTCATTCTTCAGGAATGTTAGTCCTTCAAATAATAGTGTTCATTTTGGATCACCTAAAATTTTTCTCGCATGGAATGTGATGAACCACAAGTGCTAGGCTGAATTAATCTAGACATACACGTGGCCTTTCCTCCCCTCACTCTCAATGGCATGCTGACATTGGATCAATTCTTTGTAAATAATCCCTCACTGACTTGAATAATTTGTCTGCCCGCAAAAATTATCCCACCTTGGCACACTTTAAATTCAGTCAAGCTCTTCACAAAATGCCCTCCTCACCTGCTAACGAACTTTGTCAAGGAGAGGTTCGGTGTACTTAACGTGTGCGTGTGTACCTATGTATATCTAAGGATGGTGCAAATATTAATGCTGCAGAACATTAACAGAAATGTTTATTCCAAATATGACCTAAAGGCACTAAAGAATCAAGCGTTGTTAACATGAAAGGTCCACCAGTCAGACTGATTTTTAGCCTATTTTCCAAAGGAAATATATCTAATTGACCTATCTCTTTTGGTCCAATATGTATTTCTGAAATCAACATTTGTTGTTTTAAGATATTTCAATATTATGAGCATTCCATAAGACAAAAATCTTTTTTTTAAAGCAAGCTGAAATTATTTCAAGTTGTTTTTCTTTGTACCTTTTCTTTCTCCCAAGAACTTTTCGTGAAATAATGTTGAAACATCAATAACTAGAAGTATGAGCTGTAATTCCCTGTGCTATACAATATATCCTTGTTGCTTATCTATTTTATACATAGTAGTTTGTAACTCCCCTAATTTGCTCCTCCCTCTTCCCTCTCCCCTTTGGCAACCACTTGTTTTTTTATACATCCGTAACTCTGTTTCTGTTTTGCATATACCTTCTTTTGTATTATTTTTTAGATTCCACATCGGTGATATCATACAGTATTTGTCTTTTCTTTGTATGACTCCTTTCACTAAGCATAATATGCTCTAGGTCCATCCACACCCCTGCAAATGGCATTATTTCATTCTTCTTTATGGCTGAGTAATATTCCATTATATATGTATACACCACATCTTCTTTATCCATTCATTTGACTAAAATTCAATAAAAAATAAAAATAAAAAAAGAACTACAAGTATTGGGGGCAAATTTATTGGAGGCCAAGGTTTTTTTAAAAACTTCATGAAAACTTATGAGGATTTGAAAGAGTCTTTATTTTAGAAGATCATATAAAACTCACTGCAGTAAATGTAAAAATTTGAATTACTTCATCTGAGATGGGTGTGAGCCAGGGTTCTCATTTGAAGAGTGCTTTCTTGCTTGCTTATTTATTGAACATAACTTTTTGTTTACCAGAAGGTGAAAGTTATGTACAAGCACTGCCTTCTTATCTCAATGCCTGGCATGCTAACGTTTATTGAGCCCTTATTATGTGCCAACACTTCTAATGTAACTTGTATTATTTTCACAGTAACTTGATAAGGTTTCTACTTTGATTTCCATATTTATCAATGAGGAAACTGATGTGCACAGAAATGAACTAACTCGCTTAAGGTCTCACAGATAGGAAGTAGGAGACAAAATCTTACCCTCTCTTAGAAAAAAATATTAATTAAAATCTTTGTTCAAGGTAATATTTGGAAGTGTTGTCTACATTATCCACTCCCTGTAAGTCAAATATAGGAAGCCCATGTTCATTACCAACATCCCTCTGCATCTTTCTAGTCTTCATTTAATTTCAAATATTTTGCAAAGTGAGGTCAGCAGGGTTCCAGGCTGCTTAGTGTTTGATAAGAAGGTTAATGATGGATCTCATAACTGCCATACCATGTTCTGTATATTTTATCAAGCAGATGCAAATGTTAATTGTGGATTTTGTTGTAAGGTTTGTAGTTAGGCTAAGTCTGAGATCTTTGCACTCTGTTTTTCAAATAGCACATTCCTATGGCCTTAGAGGTGGCTAGTGTGTGGTTGAGGATTTATGACTTTGGAGAGAGCTCCCAGGGATTATTGCTTCTCTGAGGGTCAACCACAAGTTTCATAGAGCAAATTTATGTTCACATTACAACATTTTTATAAGCCGAAATGTATGTATCTAGCCCTTTGTGATGTTTATGTACCCAGGGAGAAGTAGGCTTAATAATAATACTAATAATATTCTTCAGCAATTCTATTTCTAGCATCTTGATAATATGACATTAACTATAAGGGAAAGTTATTCCATGTTTTGCAGAATTGTTAGCTCCATATAAAATGTTTTATTAATGGTTTTTCTTCTCATCTGAAATGGAAATTCTTTTCTATGTCTATGAATAAGTAGGGTTGCTCACTGTCTCTTCCTCTTCTCTATCTACTCTATCAATTTGTACACATAATAATTTTTATTATACTCCTGTTACTTCTTTTTGAGAAATTTTATGGCAAAATACAGGTTGTCGTTTTAAGAACCTGGAATATTCAGTCATAGTCCAAAATATACAACTTGTCTTTTTGTTCATGACACATTAAGACAGCCCACAAGTAGCAAAAATCAATTTGACTTCTGCTACTCTCTTCTGTAGTTAATACATAATTTTAAAATTTATTTTGTGATTTATACAATATCTACTTCCAAAGAGGATTTTAGGTTTCTTGTATTACATGTGAGAAAGAATGATTTTAAAAAATTGCAACAGAGTACTATATATGTGGATGAGAAACAAATTAGGAGCTATTAAAAAAAAATTTTTTTATTAAATATTTTTGCTACTTCAAACTCTACCAAATTTTCTCAGAACTTACTAGTAACCAAGGCAAAAGGGAACCTGCATGGGATTTGCAGCAAAGAAAATAAACATGAACAGACACACAATACCTTCTAAAAGAATCAATTCCTACTAAATCGAACAAAGTGAACCCATTCATTTTTCAACTTAAATTAAGAACTGTTTCTTGGACTAATATATACAATTTTAAAAGTAAAGAAATTTGGGGATAGATGATAGCCACTGAAATTAAAAAAAAAAAAGCTTTTAAAATATTGCTCATAATATACTTTTGCAGATACTGTCAACAAAAAAAAGTAGAAATATTTCTCCTGATACAACATAAACTGTAGAGAACAAAGTAAACATTTAATAAACTAATCATTAAACTAAAGATTTAGTTTAATGCACTGACAATATTTCAAATAAAATATGACAATGCATTTGTCATATTAAAGCTTGAAACTTTGAGAATATATATATACTGTATATATATATATATAATAAACAATACATATACTGTTTATTGAGTTTCATATGTACAAATGTGACTTTGCCCATTTCAAGACATAATTGTTATTTTTATATCCCGTATAATTAGGATCAAATGACTGTAATTTAATTTATACAACATTCAAGGACAAAAATCACAGAAAACATAATGAAGTTTGTCCCATACGTTACAGCTTTGTATGGTATTTCAAAGACACACAAAAATCCCTAAATCTAGAACTGATAAATATTCTTTAAACATTTTTAGTAAGCTCAATCTTCTTACTTATCTAAATAAATCTGAATATTTAGTTGTTGTTGTTTTTTAATTTCCTTAGAAATCATAATGAGATGTGGGCTGGTTTAAATTTCAGTGATCATTCTGACATGTGTGTTTGCTGGGCAACAAAACACATGCACATTTAATAAGTTGCAATAGAGCTATAAACTTTTAAACGATCAAAGGAAATCTTTTTGTAGGTTTTATGGGCTTCATAAATAAATCTCAGTAAATGATAGCCTTACCACTTCCCTGGCCTGTATATAAACATCTGAACTCCTCTTTAGAGGATGATAAATACTAATCACAAAATAATAGGATTAGAATGCAATTTATGTTCTGAAAGCAAATCTAGCAAAGAAAGAAACAGTCCACATCTAAGGAAAACATATATGCTCAGATCAAATTAATGCAGGATTTTTTTTTTTAATTTACATGTTAGGCATTTGAATGAATATAATAGGCGTCTAAAAAGTGAACATAAATGAAAGCATTGTCAAACAACTAATTAATACACCTGTAAATATAGTCCAGGATTGTTCAGGTGGGAATTCCCTCCATGAGAATATACACTCCTCTGGATAATGCTGTCAGTCTGATCAAATGCTCTGTGCTCCCAAGATCCTGACTGGTCTGGCAGGAGATGCTATGTTTTCACCTTTACCCACCCTGGCTGACAAGGTTCTGGCCTTAAGTTTGAGCCCCAAGCATCCAGGGCTCTGCAGATTCACCCTGGGGCTTCTTGTGAGAGTCCTGGACTCAGGCCCTACACACTCCTGGCTCCATGCACTATCCCCAGATATTGTGCTTCCAGCTTTCAACTGCTTCTTTCTTCAGCAATTGCTATATTTCTGGTCAGTAGGGATTTCTATTTAATTTTTTTTAGTGTTGCTGTATGTGTGTTAATCTAAATTTTTTTCTATCATTTCTCTGTTTTTGAAATAGAAGGGAGCATTTTCAGTTTGTACTTAATGTGTTAGCTTAAACTAGAAGCCAATCTTCTGATCCTACAATATAACCACATAAAACAGAAATGTGTGTAGTGTAATGATTACTCAGTAATAATTAGCAGCAAACAGAGCTTGTTGCTTTTGCTTGCAACCCTTTGATGGAGTGTTTTTTGTTTGTTTGTTTGTTTTTGTTTTAAACTTGCTGAATGGGACAGGTTACACATTCATATAGTTCATAAACTAAAAACAGGTTTTCCTTAAAGTCTGGTAGTTTGGGGTGTGTTAAGCACCCACTGTGTTCCCCGCTGTGCATGTGGTGAGGTTTGTCGTGCTATGAAAACCCATGTCAGAACCTTCAGATTGCCCAAATATCGCAGAGAAGACTTTTCCAGTCTCCTGCCTAGACACTGGGAGCTAAGTTAGCGTAGAGGTGGATAAACATTTATTTAACTCTGTTTTCACCAGGGAATATGTTATGGACTGAACTGTGTCCTCCCTGCCTTTACCAGTGAGATTTTAGTCTAATAGAGAATTCTAAGGACTAATTTTTAGTTGACTGAATACCTAAACTTGGGCAGTAGTCCTGCAACCTGGGCTGGGCCATCTAGGCCTGGTTCTCTACCATGTTGAGGCTTTCTGGGAAGCCAGCCACTTTGGGCAGGAGTAAAATGCAAAGTTGTTTACTGAGGATCTGGTTTGGGGTGGTTGGTTGGGGCAGAGGACTATATTTATGCTGGGGTGACTCCCAGAAATACATAAGAAAAAGCTAGAAAAACAATGTCCCTAAATTCTTTGTGGTATGTTTGCAAACTGCCTTAGATTGTTTTGACTATAAGTTTGAATCTCTCCTTGTTAAACACAGTACAAAAGCTTGAGGTTTCCTCTCCCTCTTGCAGCCAGTACAGAGGATGTAAATGGTGGCTGAAGACTGAGTAAGCTTCACCTGATTGGTGTGGGTGCTGGTCTCTTGTCAAATGTGTCCCTAAACTTCCTTCTCCTCACAGGCAAGCCCCCAACCAAACATCTAAGGAAGTGCTCCTTTCTTCCTCTTCTCCCTACATGGGGTTACCAGCAAAGCCAATACAACCACTACTTAGATAGAATAATGACTTCTGCAAATTCAAGGGTGTTCCTTCTCCCAACCTCTCCTCTTTCCTTCCCTTACAAACCCTCTACCCTAGACAACATCCTCCCCACCACACCGCCCCCCCACCCCAGGATCTCTGCTTACCCTTCTAGTGTGGTCTGGTAATATCACCACCTTGAGTGTGAATTGCTATCCTTATTGCCCCTATTCAAGAAGAGCCAGCTGGCATGTTGTCAGGAAGCACTATTTAAAGTGTGAATTGTTATAGAGCAAATGAATACTATGTAAGAACATTAAAACAGAGAGAGAGATTTCTAGTTGTGGCCTTTTCTTTTCCACTTACAGAAGTTTCTTTCACATTTCTTATAAAGCAGATTTAGTGGTGCTGAACACTTCTAGCTTTTACTTATTTGTGAAAGTCTTCATCTCTCCTTCAAATTTGAATGACAGTCTTGCCAGGTAGAGTATTCTTGGTCGTAGGTGTTTATTTTTATTTTTTTTTTTTTTTCCACCACTTTAAATATGTGATGCCACTCCCTTCTGGCCTTGCAGAGTTCCTGCTGAAAAGTCAGCTGACTGTTTTATGGGAATTCTCTTGTATGTAATTACTTGCTTTTCCCTTGCTGCTTGTAAGATTTTCTCTTTCTCTTTATTTTTTGACATTTTAATTACAATGTGTCTTGGTGTGGACCTCTTTGGTTTGATTTTATCTCTGTGATTTCTGGACCTGGATGTCTGTTTCCTTTCCCAGGTTAGGGAGGTTTTCAGCTATTATCACTTCAAATAACTTCTCTGCCCCTTTCTCTCTTCTCCTTCTGGGACCCCTATAATGTGAATGATAGTACACTTGATATTGTCCCAGGGGTCTCTTAAACTGTCCTTATTTTTCAATTCTTTATTCTTTTCTCTGCTTAGCTGGAGTGATTTACACTACTCTGTCTTCCAGTTCACTGACACGTTCCTCTGTGTCATCTAATTTACTGTTGATTCCATCTAGTGTATTTTTATTTCAGTTATTGTGTTCTTCATGTCTGTTTGGTTCTTCTTTATATTTTCTAACTCTTTGTTTAACTCCTCACTGTTTTCATCCATTCTCCCTAATTCATTGAGCATTTTTATAATCACTACCTTGATTTTTTTATCAAGTAGTTTACTTATCAACACTTCACTTAGTTCTTCAGTTTCATGTTGTTATTTGTTTGGAACATATTCCTCTGTCACCTCACTTTGCCAAATTCTCTATGTTTATTTGTATGTTTTAGGGAAGTTTGTTACATTTCCTGATCTTAAAGAAGAGGCTGTATGTAGGAAACTTACTATGGGGCTCAGAAGCACACTCGTCTCTGGTCACCAGAGCTATATTTTTTGTTTGTTTAATACCTTAAATTTCATATAAGATTTTAGGCAATACTGAATAATCAACCCAATTAAACAGATAACTTTTTTTGAAATGTTAACACATTTACCATCTAAAGCTACCTTGAATAGTTTTACCAAGAGTAGATAGAATTCATTATATACCAAAAAACAGCATCAACTATATTATTTTCAACAGCACTCAGCCTAATTTTTAAAAGATCACCATGAGTTAATTTGAAATGAACCAAAACATATTGGTGTTTTAGACCTTTAGCATGTTAAGGTTAATGTTTATTTTGCCATATAATAAAACCTTAGAAAATTCATTTAAGTTGATTTTTATGAAACTTATTTAATTATAAATATGTGTGTTTCTTATTGGTGAGCAAATACTAGTCCTAGAATATATAAGAAAAAATAACATTAGCAATAAGTCTTAATTAAAGGCATGCTTATGCCTTAGTATTATGGATTAAAATAGAAAATCAGGACATTCTTCAATAAAATTTTTACCTTATAACCTATGTGTATAACTAAATGATTATATCTTTATGATTCTTTTGGAAAAAATTCATTTTATACTTACCTACAATGTCAGTCATAAGTCCTAAAATAGTCTCATCTCCTATAATCCAAGGACGTTTCCCTACATCATGACCATAGGCTCCCCTGAAATTGAAAAGGGAGATAAACAATCTTAGTTTATGTGTGTCTCTGTGTGTATCTGTGTGAGTGTGTGTGTGTGTGTGAGTTTTCAAATATCAGCATTAGCAACTGGACATTTCTAAATGAGTGTTTGTAGTGTTTTAATAAAAAGCATGCTTTTTTGAAAACCAAAAGTAATACTTGAGAACTCTGCTTTTTAACTTGTCATTTAAAAAAATTTCTTTGATTTCCTTTTTGTTGGGGAGCGTAGGGGCGATTACTCATATATTTCATTATTTTTTTCTATTTTGGAGTCTAAGATGTTATTTTTTTCTCTTTTCTTTTGAAAATTTCAAGACTATTTGAATATCTTACTTGTATACCATACCATATAGTTGTACCTATACTAAAACATATTAACTGTTATTTGAGGCTAGAGATTAAAATGATTATTAATTAAATTTTAAAATATAATTACAATCTGTAAATTAAATAGAAGTATATAAAATGTGACTATACTCATGGTAACATTTTAAGTAGATAAGTAAAACGTTGCAATAATCAAAGCCAACACTATTTCTTGACCTGTTTTCTAGCAATTTCATCTATCATATTCTAGCTCAATTTTATTATTCTAGTAAGTATCCCAGTAGGCATAATGGAAAAAACACAAAATACGTAAGAGAACTTCAACTCTCTGGTAGTTTCTATCAAATGAGGAGGCAAAATATTTGAAAAATATAGGAGAAGAAATTAAAACAAAGGATCAAGAAGGGAGTGACTTTGTGTACTGTTACAAACGTATCTTAGGAAGCTTTGAATTAGATTGTTTTAAATTCTTTTGGAATCCAAAGACTGTGTAAACTTGGAAGAAAAGAATGAGCATGTGCTGTATGTATAGTGCTAATTGTGATGAATACATACTCTGAAATTAAGTAAGCTGGCAGTGGTGAGCTGGTAAACCTTCTCTCAGAGGTGAAGCGTAGCAGAACACACCACACTAAAATGTAGCATTGTGGTATATTGATCATCTTGAGCTGTAGGCACTTAAAAACAGAAAATGCATGGAGAAGCTTTCTTTGAACTTCCCTATCTGCCTAAAGACAGATCCTTCAAAAGGAATTCAGTTGTCATAAATCCCCTCCTCAGGAGTTTCATCAACCAGGGAAAATTGATTCTTAGCACAGAAGAGATTAGAAGTCAGTGACACCCCAGACAAACTTTGTCACAAACTATACCTCTTATCTATTCTTCAAGGACCATCTTTCATAGAAATCCTTTACTCTCCTCTAAGAGGCCTTCATCTCTCCTCCTCTTTCCCTATTAACATGGGATTTAAGCTTGAATTCTAAGCCACTTTTGGGAGTTACTCATTTTTCCCTGGGTATTTCCTATCTATACATGAGGTATTCATGTTAATACACTTCTGTTTGTTCTTCTCTTTTTAATCTTTTATTACAAGCTCTCAGGTAAAAACTCAGTAGGGTAAAGGAAAATATTTTTTCTCCTCTACAGAGCAGTGGGGACCTGGAAGGGAGGAGCCCTGTTTTTTAGCCCTTGCTGTTTTTTGCGGTATGACTACCCCCATTCACGTGGCCAATTTGGTATCAACAAAAATCTTGAATATTTAGCAGTTGGCTCCATCACATGGGATGAGACAGGTCCAGGGCAATATTGGGCCCGAGGCTACATTTATTAGAGGTTTATAGGGCCTAATTTTCCACTTTTATAAAAGTAAATGGGTTACAATATATAACTTAAAGGATAGCTATGAAAAACAAATAACATGTGAAAAAGATTGGTACATGGTACCCCTTTTCTGAGTTTTCTTTCCTAATGAAAATCTAATGTTAAAACTCACTTCACCAGCATGAGGTGTAAAGCACAACTTTTAAACTAATATTTCAATTACCATATAACCTGAGATGAAGGAAGAAGACTTTCTTTGAGAATAAGCATAGACTATAAGAACTAAGGAGGAAAAGAAGGGCAACTGTTAGTGCATATTATTCATATTATTATTAGATAGCCTGCAGCTTGCCTCTTTCTTGACTTCCAATATAAATACTAAAGACAAAAATCATTATCATTAAACAGTATTTAAAGGCAGATGCTTGGATACTTTTTTATTTTAATCATATAGAGTTCCATGGCCTTGCTGATAGCTCAATACATCTTATTACATTTAGGTAGTAAAATTCTATGTTCTGCCTCAGAGAATTTATATCTCAGAATATGATGCCACCTACTTCTCACTCTGGTAGACACCATGATAATAATCTTTAAGGATACTTTCTTTTTGCAATGCTTTTGTCATCTTCCTCCCTTTAAAATATCACACGCAGAGTCAGCTTCTTCATTTTGTCAGTCTCCTAACCTGAGATAGTGAAATGTATTTAGAAAGTGTTACCCAAATAAACTCAAAGTAAAGTGGCCTGTCATTAGAAAGAGCTGATGTGGATCACACTGCAGTCATAACGTACATATTCAAGTTAAGAGAAAGATTATGTTGTTCTCATTCAAAATGGCTTAAAATAGTTGCAGTGTAGCTGCAATCTTCTTTTACAAATGCTGGAAAGGAAAAGAGAGCATAGGAAAGCATTCACTCACTACCATAGCATCAATCATTGCCTGAGTGGGCTGTCCTCAGAGAAGTCTAGAAAACGGTATTTGCTCAGAAAATTAAATTTCAGAATATAAAATCTAATTAGGAAGTTAATAGAAATGTGGATCCTCTTTGAAATACAACTGTGATTTAACCATCCTACAAAATGAAAAGTGGCCCTGCTTTTAAAAGCTCCCCCCAGTAAGTGAATAAATAAGACTTCACAGTCTTCCTTAATGATATCACAAGTTTTTTTCTGTGACCCAATTGTTGATTAGCCAACAGAGATGTCAGGAAAAGCTCTGTCACATGTCATACCACATATTTTCTTATTCATACTGAAGGGTGGCAGAATATGCCACACTAAAACTGGCCTCTTTGGCATAAGGATTATTTTGCACAAAGCACAAAGAATGCACTTGAGGGCTTCCCTGGTGGTGCAGTGCTTGAGAATCCACCTGCCAATGCAGGGGACATGGGTTCAAGCCCTGGTCTGGGAAGATCCCATATGCCGTGGAGCAATTAAGCCCGTGTGCCACAACTACTGAGCCTGTGCTCTAGAGCCCACAAGCCACAACTATTGAGCTCAGATGCTGCAGCTACTGAAGCCTACGTGCCTAGAGCCCATGCTCCACAACAAGAGAAGCCACCACATGAGAAGCCCACGTACCACAACGAAGAGCAGCCCGCTCTCGCCGCAACTAGAGAAAGCCTGCGCGCAGCAACAAAGACCCAACACAGCCAAAAATAAATAAATTAAATAAATTAATTAATGAAAAGGAATGCACTTGAAAAACAGCAAATGCATGGGGAGGATATCTCTGAACTCCCCTTACCTGCCTGAAGACAGTTCCTCCAAAAAGGACTCAGTTGTCATAAATTCCCTCCTCAGGAATTTCATCAACCAGAGGAGATTTACTCTTGTCACAAGAGAGGAGACTAGAAGTCAGCACCACAGCCCAACTTTGTCACAAGCTATCACACTTCCCATCTATTCTTCTAAAGTTCCATTCATCCTTCCTAAAAATCGTTTACTTTCCCCAGAGTAGCCTATATACCCCTCCTCTGTCCCTATTAAGACAGTACGTAAGCTCTCAAATCTCATTGCTTTTTTGGATATTCACTTTTTTTTTTCCTGTGATGCCGTCATGCACGTAATGTTAAAAGTGTACTTTTATGCCTTCTTTCTTGTTAATCTGCCTGTTGTGTTTATTTCATAGACCCAGCTAATGGATCTAGGAGAGTAGGGGGACAGTCTTTCCTCCCTTACAATACACTTTTTTTTTTTTTTTTTTAAAGAAAGAAACCCATGAATTGAACCACTGCAGGTCTGCAGGAGCAGACCTCTCCCATGTGCTTTACCAGTACCTTTTCTTTACACACATTGCCATGTAAGTTAAGTCACTGTCTGCAAACCAGGCCTTTTGTTCCTAATATGTAATTCAGTGGGCTATTTTTCTCTTTAAATAATTCTACCTAATATGTCTCAGTTCTTAGAAGAATCCCTATAAAAACACAAATGTGGCAAGTTTTTGCTCCTATGAAAAAGAAAGAAATTTATTTATCTAGCAGATAAGACAACCCAGAAGACCTAAGATATAGTGATTATATCTTAGGGACACAATATACATTTCTCAGCTTACAATGTGCTCTTTAGGACTGACGTATCTTTCCTTCTAGCCGAACTTTACCACTATGAATATTAACCCATGTTATTCTCCTTTAAATAATGTGGACCATTGGTAAAATATATAATTTTAAATGTTCTCAAAAATTATTTAAGTTTATTGCTTATCCATCCTAGCAGACCCACAATGAACAAGCATATGATATTGTTGCTTCTTATTGTTTATGGAAGCTTCTTGCTGATAACTAATTATTATATATCAAAGAGTGAAATTACACTAAAAGTTTTCTATTTCAGAATATTAAAATTATCTAAAGATTATCATTTTACCAAACAAATAATATATTCTCCGAAGTAAAGTGTTATTAACCTACTTTAGAAATCACATACAGTTGAAAATGACTTTGGAAAATAATGATAATCATTTATAAAAAACACAGAGGTAAGTATTTTATTTTCATAGTTTTGCCTTAAGTAACTTGAAGTTTTAGAAGAAATCATTTGGGTCCTAAAGTATTTCTAAGTGTGCCTGTATCCTTGACTTTTCTTTAGTATAAATAATCAAATATGGTAGCCATATGAATTATAAGATTGGATGGCACTGTGACCAGTGATGGTTTATTTTGTAGATAGGTAGGTAGTATGTCTACAATAGGCCATAAAAGATGATGACATAGAAGATGAAAACCGTGAGCCAAATGTCATTTCCTACATTATAGGTCATGGATGGCCAGAGACTTGATATCAGTATCCCAGAGTAATATCTTGCTTAGAGCACTCAAATTTCTATGTTACTGTTAAGATTATAAATTTTTAATATTATTTTTTTTCCAGTAAGCAACTAATTTCAGTGTGCATTAGAGTGTTTAGTGACTGTGTAGCTCTCTTTGACTCAGTTCTTCTCAAAATCTCTCACTGATCTAGAAGAGGGGGAGACACTGGCCTGGCTTGGGTATCAGCTAAGAAGTAGGGCAGAAGTAGGGTTGGAGGAGATGAAGAGGAACAGATAATCAGATAGAACTCACCACAGTAATGGGAGGCCCTGGATCTAGAGGCAAATCAAATATATGCAGGGGAGGTTTAGTACAAAAACAAAAGCAATAGCCAGAGAGGGAATTGAAGGAACCAACAGGCCACCAGAGTGGCATGAAGTTACTTTAAACTAAAAGCATGTGGACAAACAGCAGCCTAAGAAAGAAACATTATCTAGACTTGAGGAAAGCCTCCTGAAAATGCCATTGCCATTGACCCACCGTCAGAGAAAAATGGCACTTAGCACTAGGAGTTACACATTTACTTTCCCTCCATTTTCCGCTTGGGGGGACTTCCAGCCCAGAAAGATACTGCGCATTATCATAAGGATGGAAAAGCCCAACAGAACCTTCCATACTTTCCTACTGAAGCCCTAAAACTCGCCCCTTTTGTTAAGTTGGTTTTAAACCTTTACTCTGGCTGATCAGTGAATCACTGTTTATAGAGTGCTTCTGCACACATGTGAAATAAACTTTTCTCCTGCTAATCTGTCTGTTGTCAATTAATTCTCAGGCCCCCAACCACTAGAATGTAAGTTAGTAGAGGAAAAGTTTTCCTCCCAACACGACCTTAGCTGGAAAAGGCCAGAGTGGAATTTTAAGCTAAATATTTAGGAGCAAAGAATAATGAACAAACCCATTTGAGATGGAAGATCAAGGATGGGATAGGGGAAAACAGGATTGCAATCATGCACCTCAAACACCACTGACATCGGGCTGGCAGGGCTATGATGTTGACTGGGCCACCACAGTTTACAGCAAAAAGACTAAATAAAACAAACTAGCTACCTAATCTTTTTCTCAGAAGAAGTCTTTTCAATATTTAGTTTACATTGCTTGAAGCATTACAGTGCACCTCCTTGCTAAATTGTCTGTCTGATGAAAAATAGGTAGAAGGGTTTAAGATTATGTAATTTTCTGTTGTCACAAGGTAAAATATAAAATTGAAAGGTAACAACGGTAGAAGGGCATTATGACAGAGAGACACTTTCCTGGAACATAATTGGAATACATGTCTTGAGAAAAATCAACCAGTCTTTTAATAAAGTAGGATAATCATAAGAATATGAATACAATAGAAGAGCGACATCTTTTTAAAATACCTGAAGGATGAAAATGCACAGTCTTGCTGAATGAATATCCAAGAGTCAAGGACACTCTCCAAAGTTCAAATTCAATCTAATTCTTTGGTATCTTTTACGTTAAGGCCAAAAATGAATATTAACCATTTTTATTAACTATGACCCTCATTTTTTAAATACTAAAGCCTGCTAGTGCAAAATGCTTCCAAATATGGTCATATTTATTTTTCAATTTATGCATAAATGTTATGCAGATAAAGTTATAATACGCCTAATAAACTATATAAAACTCTATTATTCTTGCATTGAGTTGTGAACTTACATTCTTAACCACTTAAATTAAGAAACTTTGCGATGTTATCTAATAGCCATGGTAGTAATCATTGGCATAGTCAGTGTAAACTAAACTTTATAGAAGAGATTTTGGTCCCAATGTAAAAGACCACTGGCCTAAAGAATATAGAAAGCTGGAAAAGACATTCTGAGTTTCTATAAGAACCAAATATCTTGCTCAGAATTCTTATCTGGTTTGGTTTCATCTTCCTGAATTTTCTTTTTGCCTGTCCTTCAGGTTTAGCTTCCCCTTCATATCTATTTTTCAGATTCTAAGAGTCAAAAAATATTTTTAAAATAGTTATACTATTTTTAATATTTTAAATATAAAATGTTTAAATATTTTAAAATATTTTCAGTTCCAGCTTTATCAGTAATCACTGGGGAAGGATAAGAAGTAGATAAGATTAGGTTATTTTCCTTAAGGGATTTACAATATAGGTAAGAATATGAAACTAATGAAAGTAGACACCTCTAAACTGCCTATTGTAGAGCACTGATTATTAATGCAATAGACATTCAGGGAGGGCTAATCAGTGGTTGAGAAGGTTGATATTAAAGAGGGTAAGCATTGAGGTAAGCAGAGAGTATGAAGGGTTTCATAAGCAGAAGTGTAAAAGCAGAACATAAAAGAAGGAGAAAAAAATGAATCCTAATTTAAGATTCTGGCATGGTAAGCTAAGCCCAAATGGAGCATCTTCTCAATAATCATGTTCAATTTGGGGAGGGAAGCACCTTCTGTTCCACTCAACCTCCTGTCCCCACCTCAACAATTTTTTATTTTCTTATTTATAAAAATGAGTATGGTAGAGTTTAGCCAAGAACTAATCATGAAAACACCAAATTGAATCCTAAATATTAACTGCCTTGTTAATCATTTAGAAGGTAAAATAAAATAATTTCATACTATGTAGATGTGTCAATTCAAGGGAGAACTTAAATTTTTAAATATTTCAAAAGTTTTACTATTGATTCTGCCACTAACTTGCCATAATACATTATTTACTGATCCTCAGTTATTTCATCCAGTATTGAATGACACAATCCCTCGGGTTCCCTCTGCTCTAAAATTCTAAGATTCTACTATACACCGTTCCAAATATTAGACAACCTGGCGTGATTTTTAAAATTCTTATATGAGATGTTGAATGATAGCTTTTGAAATAATACTTACATTTTGGCCCACTTATCTAGTTCTTCTTCCAGATATGTTTTAACCATTTTTGGTTGAAGCCCAAGAGAATTTCCCAAGAAATAGATGGCTTCTTCATCCTTATTCACTAAAGATAAATCAACTAAATAGAAGAAAAGGAAAAAAATACTTATTCAATTGATCTTCCATTTGGCATTGTTAATCCACTACAAACAATAAATGTAATTAACTCCAAGAAAGGTGATACATATCTTACGATTCCTCCCAAGGATAACATCAGGTTCTCTGAAAAATAATCTTTTACACTTATATTTTAAAATACAGTTTAAACAGATAGATGCTTTTGTTCAGATCTGTCATATTTATTATGCTCCAAGAGGAAATCTAGATTAACAGCTACTCCCAATCATAAATAGCCAATAGAAAAGAGTTAAAACCAGAATTTTTACAGAAATTATATCAGCCTATCTAGTCATACCAGAAGATTACCAGAATTTAGACAAGTAATAATCCTGGTGTTGTAGATCAGGCAAATTAAAAAAATCTAAATGATTATACATCTGAAGAAGATATATTGAATTTATAGATTTTTGTCCTCTTTGTATGCATATAATATTAATACATATGTAGGCAAAGATTGTTCTCTATATCTACTTTTTATTCAAATAAATCAGAACTTTAGTGATTTGTTTTATAATCCTTCCTTGATTGCAGTAAATGCAATTTCATTAGCAAACCAATCTATATGCTTAAAGTATTTTCTAGAAATGCACAAGTTTATAATTGTGTTCTATTAAATTTTATCTTAATTCTATGGGAAGAAAGATTAAGCTTCTTGCTGAAATTTGAATCATTTGGTAGTATACTTGTCTTTATTTAGACTACTTAAATCTTTGCAGGCTTTTTAAAAGCATACCATCTAATTCAATCTACTTTTATAGATCCTGTGTCAGTTTTTCATTAGCATTTCTTAAGTCAGACCCAATCAAAGAGGTGTAAGTACTGTTCACACATTTAAATTGGATTAATTAACAGTTCTTTGTCAATCTAGAGAACAAATACTGAAGGATTTAATTTAGAATCCAGAGGTTTTAATTGGTGTACCATGGCTCACATTTCAACTAAGCATTCAAATACATAGTTTAAAGACTAAACACATTCTGTGTGTGTCAGCCCTATCAACAACCCAGGAAGAGGAGGCAACCACCCAGATCTCTGCTCCTATTTTTTTTTTTTTTGTCTTGTTCTTTCATTGGTGACACTTTTACAGATAAATAAGTATTGGGTTACTTTTACTTAGAAAATCATTTTTAAAATGTGTTCAGTGTGAAAAAAAAGCAGAATTGTAAACTGAATTACCTCATCTCATGCCTCTGCAAAGCGTGGTTCACCATCTTCAACTATTTTCCTTTTACTTGGTTGAGGTTTTGTTTGTTTGTTTGTTTGTTTGTTTGTCTCAAAGCACATCAAATGTCACCATGTGAGCATTCAGTTGGCATTATGTAAAGAGGTAGAATAGAGTATCAAGAAAGTGCCTTGGTAATTACCCACAAGAATGAAGAGATAATAACACACCCCTCTCCAACCTAATGCCATCAGATCTTTACAACATGAAAGACAAACAGGACTTTAAGCTGTGGGGGCCTAGGCTTCTCTTCTCTGAAGAATGATAAGAAAATTTCTTATTAAAAGTTGGTACTCTTGGCAGTCATGGGGTTCAGGACATGCTACCTCAAAATATGGCACCTTGGACTTCCCTGGTGGCACAGTGATTAAGAATCTTCCTGCCAATACAGGGGACATGGACCCTGGTCCGGGAAGATCCCACATGCCACAGAGTAATTAAGCCCATGTGCCAAAACTACTGAGCCTGTGCTCTAGAGTCCATGAGCCACAACTACTGAGCCTGTGTGCCACAATTACTGAAGCCCGCGCACCTAGAGCCCGTGCTCCGAAACGAGAAGCCACCACAATGAGAAGCCTGTGCACTGCAATGAAGAGTAGCCGTTGCTCACCTCAACTGGAAAAAGCCTGCACGCAGCAATGAAGACCCAATGCAGCCAAAAATAAATAAACTAATTAATTTTTTAGAAAGTATTTAAAAAAAATACGGCACCTTGGCATATTGGATGTTTTAAGCTGAAGGAATTTGAGAAATGGTGAGTGTAGGAAGAACTTTCTGACCTTCACCTAACCAAGTCATAAGATACTCACATCATAAGATAGCTGCCAGCACACCCTGGAAGAAGGCGTGACTAGTATCCATATCAAATCTAGCTCTCCCACCAAAAGCATTGGGCACACACAGTCTGCATAGGGATGCTCCCACCTAAGAACATCCCTTCAAGACCACAGTAGGTAACTGTTTCATGTAAATTCATAGAGGCAAAGTTAAGTGAACTGAAAAGTCAGAAGAACTACCCACAATTGAAAGAACAAGAGGAAGCCATTGAAAAAACTAATAAAACATAAATAAACAATTTACCAAAGAATTCAAAACATTGATAATAAAAATGTTAACTGAATTAGAAAAAAATAATTGATCTAAACACTGATATTTTAACAAGGAACTAGAAAATATAAAAATGACCCAATCAAAAATAAATAATTCAGTAGCTAAAATAAACACATTAGAAGGAATGAATAACAGACTAAGTGATACAGAAGAATGCAAAAGTGATCTGGAAGACACAATAATGGAAATCACACAGTCGGAACAGCAGACAGAAAAGTAAATTTTTTAAAAAATGAAAGCAATTTAAGAGATATCTAGGATAACATTAATCATTCCAATATTCACATTATAGGGATTTTAGAACAGAGAAGGGGATCAAAAATGTATTTGAAGAAATTATGGAGATTGGTTCAAGATGGCGGAGTAGAAAGATGTGCTCTCACTCCCTCTTACAAGAACACCAGAATCACAACTAACTGCTGAACAATCATCGACAGGAAGACACGGGAACTCACCAAAAAAGATACCCCACATCCAAAGACAAAGGAGAAGCCATAATGAGACAGTAGGAGGGGCACAATCATGATAAAGTCAAATCCCATAACTGCTGGGTGGGTGACTCACAAACTGGAGAACACTTATACCACAGAAGTCCACCCACTGGAGTGAAGGTTCTGAGCCCCACGTCAGGCTTCCCAATATGGGGGTCTGGCAATGGGAGGAGGAATTCCTAGAGAATCAGACATTGAAGCCTAGTGGGATTTGATTGCAGGACTTTGACAGGACTGGAGGAAACAGAGACTCCACTCCTGGAGGGCACACACAAAGTAGTGTGCTCATCGGGACCAAGTGGAAGGAGCAGTGAACCCATAGGAGACTGAACTAGGCCTACCTACTAGTGTTGGAGGGTCCCCTGCAGAGGCAGGGGGTGGCTGTGTGTCACTGTGAGGACAAGGACACTGGCAGCACAAGTTCTGGGAAGTAATCCTTGGCATGAGCCCTCCCAGAGTCTTCCATTACCCCCACCAAAGAGCCTGGGTAGTGTCCAATGTTGGGTCGCCTCAGGCCAACCAACCAACAGGGAGGGAACCCAGCCCCACCCATCAGCAGACAAGTGGATTAAAGTTTTACTGAGCTCTGCTCAACAAAGCAACAACCAGCTCTACCCAGCATCAGTTCCTCCCATCAAGAAACTTGCACAAGCCTCTTAGATAGCCTCATCCACCAGAGAGCAGACAGCAGAAGCAAGAAGGACTACAATCCTGCAGCCTGTGGAACAAAAACCACATTCACAGAAAGATAGAAAAGATGAAAAGGCAGAGGGCTATGTACCAGATGAAGGAACAAGATAAAACCCCAGAAAAACAACTAAATTAAGTGGAGTTAGGCAACAACCTTCCAGAAAAAGAATTCAGAAAAACGAGAGTGAAGATGATCCAGGACCTCAGAAAAAGAATGGAGGCAAAGATCGAGAAGATGCAAGAAATATTTAACAAAGACCTAGAAGAATTAAAGAACAAACAAACAGAGATGAACAACAAAATAACTGAAATGAAAACTACATTAGAAGGAATCAATAGCAAAATAACTGAGGCAGAAGAATGGATAAGTGACCTGGAAGAAAAAATGGTGGAATTCACTGCTGTGGAACAGAATAAAGAAAAAAGAATGAAAAGAAATGAAGACAGCCTAAGAGACCTCTGGGACAACAATAAGCACAACAACATTCACATTAAGGGGTCCCAGAAGGAGAAGAGAGAGAGAAAGGACCCGAGAAAATACTTGAAGAGATTATAGTCGAAAACTTCCCTAACATGGGAAAGGAAATAGCCACCCAAGTCCAGGAAGTGCAGAGAGTCCCATACAGGATAAACCCAAGGAGAAACACGCCAAGACACATAGTAATCAAATTGACAAAAATTAAAGCCAAAGAAAAATTATTGAAGGGAAAAATGACAAATAACATACAAGGGAACTCCCATAAGGTTAACAGCTGATTTCTCAGCAGAAACGCCAGAAGGGAGTGGCATGATATACATAAAGTGATAAAAGGGAAGAACCTACAACCAAGATTACTCTACCCAGCAAGGATCTCTTTCAGATTCGATGGAGAAATCAAAAGCTTTACAGACAAGCAAAAGCTAAGAGAATTCAGCACCAGCAAACCAGCTCCACAACAAATGCTAGAGAAACTTCTCTAAGTGGGAAACAGAAGACAAAGGGAAACAAAAACAAACCCAAAACAATTAAGAAAATGGTAATAAGAACATACATATCGATAACTACCTTAAATGTGAATGGATTCAATGTTCCAACCAAAAGACACAGGCTTGCTGAATGGAAACAAAAACAAGACCCATCTATATGCTGTCTACAGGTGACCCACTTCAGACCTAGGGACACATTCAGACTGAAAGTGACGGGATGGAAAAAGATATTCCATGCAAATGGAAATCAAAAGAAAGCTGGAGTAGCAATACTCATATGAGATAAAATAGACTTTAAAATAAAGAATGTTACGAGAGACAAGGAAGGACACTACATAATGATCAAGGGATCAGTCCAAGAAGAAGATATAACAATTATAAATATATATGCACTCAACATAGGAGCACCTCAATACATAAGGCAACTGCTAACAGCTGTAAAAGAAGAAATTGACAGTAACACAATAATAGTGGGGGACTTTAACACCTCAGTTACACCAATGGACAGATCATCCAAACAGAAAATTAATAAGGAAACACAAGCTTTAAATGACACAATAGACCAGATAGATTTAACTGATATTTATAGGACATTCCATCCAAAAACAGCAGATTACACTTTCTTTTCAAGTGCACATAGAACATTCTCCAGGATAGATCACATCTTGGGTCACAAATCAAGCCACAGTAAATTTAAGAAAATTGAAATCATATCAAGCATCTTTTCTGACCACAACGCTATGAGATTATAAATGAATTACAGGGAAAAAAGACGTAAAAAACCACAAACACACGCAGGCTAAACAATGTTACTAAATAACCAAGAGATCACTGAAGAAATCAAAGAGGAAATCAAAAAATACCTACAGACAAATGACAATGAAAACACGATCCAAAACCTATGGAATGCAGCAAAAGCAGTTCTAAGAAGGAAGTTTATAGCTATGCAAGCCTACCTCAAGAAACAAGAAAAATCTCAAATAAACAATCTAACATTACACCTAAAGGAACTAGAGAAAAAAGAAGAGACAAAACCCAAAGTAAGCAGAAGGAAAGAAATCATAAATGTCAGAGCAGAAATAAATGAAATAGAAACAAAGAAAACAATAGCAAAGATCAATAAAACTAAAAGCTGGTTCTTTGAGAAGATAAACAAAATTGACAAACCATTAGCCAGACTAATAAAGAAAAAGAGGGAGAGGACTCAAATCAATAAAATTAGAATTGAAAAAGGAGAAATCACAACTGACACTGCAGAAATACAAACTATTATAAGAGATTACTACAACTAACTCTATGCCAATAAAATGGACAACCTGGAAGAAATAGACAAATTCTTAGAAAGGTATAACCTTCCAAGACTGAACCAGGAAGAAACAGAAAATATGAGCACACCAATCACAAGTAATGAAATTGAAACTGTGATTAAAAATCTTCCAACAAACAAGAGTCCAGGACCAGATGGCTTCACAGGTGAATTCTATCAAACATTTAGAGAAAAGCTAACACCCATCCTTCTCAAACTCTTCCAAAAATTTGCAGAGGAAGGAACACTCCCAACCTCATTCTATGAGGCCACCATCACCCTGATACCAAAACCAGACAAAGATACTACAAAAAAGGAAAATACAGACCAATATCACTGATGAATATAGATGCAAAAATCCTTAACAAAATACTAGCAAACAGAGTCCAACAGCACATTAAAAGGATCATACACCATAATCAAGTGGGAGTTATCCCAGGGATGCAAGGATTCTTCAATATATGCAAATCAATCAATGTGATACACCATATTAACAAAGTGAAGAATAAAAACCATATGATCATCTCAACAGATGCAGAAAAAGCTTTTGACAAAATTCAACACCCATTTATGATAAAAACTCTCTAGAAAGTGGTCATAGAGGGAACCTACCTCAACATAATAAAGGTCATATACGACAAACCCACAGCAAACATCATTCTCAATGGTGAAAAACTGAAAGCATTTCCTCTAAGATCAGGAACAAGACAAGGATGTCCACTCTCACCACTGTTATTCAACATAGTTTTGGAAGTCCTAGCCATGGCAATCAGAGAAGAAAAAGAAATAAAAGGAATACAGATTGGAAAAGAAGAAGTAAAACTGTCACTGTTTGCAGATGACATGATACTATACATAGAGAATCCTAAAAATGCCACCAGAAAACTACTAGAGATAATCAATGAATTTGATAAAGTTGCACGATACAAAATTAATGTACAGAAATCTTTTGCATTCCTATACACTAATGCTGAAAAATCTGAAAGAGAAATTAAGGAAACACTCCCATTTACCATTGCAACAAAAAGAATAAAATACCTAGGAATAAATCTACCTAGGGAGACAAAAGACCTGTATGCAGAAAACTATAAGACACTGATGAAAGAAATTAAAGATGAAACCAACAGATAGAGAGATATACTATGTTCTTGGATTGGAAGAATCAATATTGTGAAAATGACTATACTACCCAAAACAATCTACAGATTCAGTGCAATCCCTATCAAATTACCAATGGCAGTTTTTTCAGAACTAGAACAAAAAATCTTAAAATTTGTATGGAGACAGAAAAGACCCCGAATAGCTAAAGCCGTCTTGAGGGAAAACAATGGAGCTGGAGGAATCAGACTCCCTGACTTCAGACTATACTACAAAGCTACAGTAATCAAGACAATATGGTACTGGCACAAAGACAGAAATATAGATCAATGGAACAGGATAGAAAGCCCAGAGATAAACCCACACCCCTATGGTTAACTAATCTATGACAAAGGAGGCAAGGATGTACAATGGAGAAAAGACAGTCTCTTCAAGATGTGGATGAATCTAGAGACTGTCATACAGAGTGAAGTAAGTCAGAAAGAGAAAAACAAGTATCATATATTAATGCATACATGTGGAACCTAGAAAAATGGTACAGATGAACCTGTTTGAGGGCAGAAATAGAGACACAGATGTAGAGAACAAACGTTTGTACACAAAGGGGCAAAAGCAGCAGTGGGTGGGTGTGGTGGTGAGATGAGTTGGGCGATTGGGGTCAACATGTATACACTGATGTGTATAAAATGGGTGACTAATAAGAACCTGCTGTATAAAGAAATAAATAAAAGTAAAAAATAAAAGAAATTATGAATGAGAACTTCTATGGGTTGCAGTAAAAGTAGTTCTAAGTGGGAAGCTTATAGTGATACAGGCCTTCTTCAGGAAATAAGAAAAATCTCAAATAACCTAAACTACCACCTAAAATATTTAGAAAAAAGAAGAAGAAACAAAGCCCAAAGTCAGCAAAAGGAAGGAAATAATAAATAACAGAGAGGAAATAAATAAAATACAGATCAAAAAAAAATAGAGAAGATCAATGAAACCTAGAGCTTGTTCTTTGAAAAGATAAACAAAATTGATAAACCTTTAGCCAGTCTTACCAAGAAGAAAAAAGAGAAGACCCAAATAAAGAAAATAAGAAATTAAAGAGGATATATAACAACCAATACCACAGAGATACAAAAGCTCATGAGAAGAGTATGAACAGTTATATGCCAACAAATTGGACAACTAGAAGAAATGGACTAATTTCTAGAAACATACAACCTGCCAAGACTGAATCAAGAATAAATAGACAACTTGAAGAGACCAATCACTATTAGTGAAATTGTGTTTGTAATAAACAAACAAACAAACAAACAAAAACTCCCAGCAAACAAAAGTCCAGGGCCGGATGGCTTCACAAGGGAATTCTATCAAACATATAAAGAAGAACTAATACCTATCCTTCTCAAACTATTTCAAAAAACTGAACACCCCCAAATTCACTCTATGAGGCAACAATTACCCCAATATAAAAACTAAAGGGCTTCCCTGGTGGCGCAGTGGTTGAGAGTCTGCCTGCCGATGCGGGGGACACGGGTTCGTGCCCCGGTCCGGGAGGATTCCACATGCCGCGGAGTGGCTGGGCCCGTGAACCATGGCCGCTGGGCCTGTGCATCCGGAGCCTGTGCTACCGCAAAAAAAAAAAAAAAAAAAAAGACTAAAGAAAACCAGTACAAAAAAAGAAAATTACAGGCCAATATCTTTGGTGACTATAGATGCAAAAGCCCTCAACAAAATATTAACAAACTGAATCCAACAATATATAAAAAGGATCATACACCATGACCAAGTTGGATTTATTCCATGGTCACAGGGATGGTTCAGTACTTACAAATCAATTAGTGTGATGCAACATATTAACAATAGGAAGGATAAAATCACCTGATCATCTCAGTAGACGCAGCAAAAACTTTTGACAAAATTCACCATCCGTTCATAATAAAAACTCTCATCATAGTGGATATAGAGGACCATATCTCAACATAGTAAGGCCATTTATGACAGACCCATGGCCAACCTCATACTCAATAATGAGAAGCTGAAAGCCTTTCCTCTAAATTCAGGAACAAGAAAAGGATGTCCATTCTCACCACTTCTATTAAACATAGTATTGAAAATTCTAGCCACAGCAATCTGACATGAAAAAGAAAGAAATGGCAATCAAATTAGAAAGGAAGAGAGAAAATTGTCAGTATTTGCAGATGACATGATACTTTATATATTCTTTTTGTGTTCCCTGAGTGTCTGGAGTTGTTTTGCATTTGTGCCAAGAGAAGCTCCTTGGTTAGGATGTCCATTATTTGCTGGACCTCAGGGTCAGTCATGACTCATTGGTTCCCATCTTTAAATTGTCAATTGTCATGTCAGTTGTTCTTGATTGTCACACTGATCATTGCTGATAATTGTCTCCTGCTTCCTATAGCTTGAGTCCGAGTCTAGAGTCTTCTGGAATAAATCCATGAGAATGGATGGGCTCCAGGTTAGAACTTATTTCCTATATATATTCAGTGCCAGTGGTCTGACTGTTACACAACTTTGACATCTTGTGGGGTCTATTGGGCAGCTTGTTTAATATTTCCATGTTCATGGCCTGGGGAGAGTTCCCTTTCTGAAAACATTCATTGCATTTATTCTTTCTTCCAAAGTTAAGTCAGGTTTGACCTAAACCAGTCAGTCTTGTTCTTCTGGATATTTTCTGTCTGTTTACAATTTTTTAGCTTATTGAGGATTTGGTGTTCTGCCAGAATATGTATTTTAGAAATGATGCCTTCATATTACTTTTCTTTGAAGTAGGAGATGTCGATTTGGGCATAAGCTTTTATAATTTCTCAGTAGTCCTCTTGCATATCTCCCCATTGGTCTCCAGATATCCCCTTTTTATAAGTCATATTGTATTAAGGTCCACCTTATTGAGTTCATTTTAATCTGATTACATCTACACACTCCATCTCCAAATAAGGTTACTTTCTGTGGTACTAGTGGTTAGGACATTTAAATTTTTAGGGGACACAATTCAACCTATAACATCCTCCTTAAAGGTTCACTTGACTTCAAATGGTCTTAGAACTCAAGAGTTTCAGCTTTCTACAAACAGGCCTCACCTCATTTGTCTGGAAGTCTCATCTCTTGACAGAGGCTGTGCTATGATTGCTCTAGAGTTCATGATTCTGGAAATTCATTTGTTTGCTTCTTAGTAATTTCAATGCATCAAAAATGTCCATCACTCTGGACCTTATTTGCTTATTCTTTTAGTTCCTTTATATGTTTTCAAACCTACCCCAGGAACCAGTTTCATTTTTGCTTCTTAAATATGAATCAAAATTTCAACATCACTTCAGATTCAAAGTTTTCCCCATCCCCAGCTCAGGGTTGACCTAATTCAGAAAATTATAGTTTGGAACAGAGGAATATGTCTATTGTAGTTTGTTCTTCTTGTTCCTCACTGCTGCTGCTTTTAATTCCTTCAATGAAGTGAGAAAATAAAGATAAGAAAACTGTAATCTGGCTTTAGTGCCTTTATATTAGTAGATCTTTCCTTTATGGGTTACATTTCGGTACTTTTTTCTTTAGCAGTCCCTCCTCATTGGAGACTTCCCACATCCAGTTGCCTAAAGTAGTGAATGCACACTTCTGCTGATGTCTTTTGATCCTATCTGTTACCACTGCCTGCCACCTCTTACAGTATATTTCTAGACCCTTTCTGCTGTAGTTAAAATAACCCAATGAATAGCCCTCTCAGGTCAGGTGCTTTTGGAGTGATTTAAATTCTGCTACATTTCACTAGGTTCAGGTAACTGAAAGGAAACATGCCCCCTTAATATATTAATTATTGTCATGCTAATGAAGCTATTTAAAATTTTGAGTTGTAAGTATTTTAGAGTCTTTGAGTAGAGTTTTATGTCTTCAACATATATAAATTTCCTACTCTAATGCTTTCCACAAAAAGAGCACTCAGTGTGTTTGGAGCATCCAACTAATATTATCAAAGTTGTCCAAACATGATCCTAATTGCAAATATGTTGTTAGATACCAGTACCAGATATTCTTCTGTTTTTGAAAGAGGTAATCATTTTAAAATTATAAATATATGGGTATAGTACTTTTTAAACTAGTTATGATAATCTATTCATGAAATGTTAATTTTTAAAAATAATATATATATCCTCATGATCTTTATATATTTCATTTGAATTTATGTACTAGTCTATCACATCAGGAGCTTTAAAAAAAATATGGTGCCTGGGCTTGACTCAAAGATTACAATTTAATTGGTCTGGGGAATTCCCAGTGGTCCAGTGGTTAAGACTCCACGTGTCCACTGCAGGGGGCATGGGTTCAGTCCCTAGTTGGGGAACTAAGATCCTGCAAGCTGCGTGCTGCAGCCAAAAAAAAAATTGGTCTGGTGTGAGATGTAGGTATAGGCATGTTATTAAAATTTGTCCAACTAATTCCTTATATAGTTATTTCAGAAGGTCTGGGACTAATCTTCTTATTCAAAACAAAACAAAACAAAGCAAAACAAAAGCATGTGGCTTCCAAGTGAAACTGAGGGTAGTCATCAGTTAGATCCATTAAATGATAACTTGCTTAATGAATAATAAGCTGTAATCTGCCTTCACTGATTAAGTTGGCTGTCATTTTTTTTTTTTTACAAACACTTGCATATCCTCTAAGCAGCATGTAACCTAAACAATATGTTTGCCCAAGTCGTTTTTTCAGGAACTTGGAGTCAACTCAGTCCAGTTTGAGCTCAAACCAGTTAAGAAAGGTTGAGACCACTGACCACTGGACCTGTGCCAGCATCTGATGGTGAGCTTTTGATGTCAGAGAGCAAAAAAGTCCACCCTCAGAACATCTGAGGTCACCATTTTGTGAACATGTGTCCCATGAAGAAGCATGTAGCTCAGTTGTGCTGCCACAGAATTACAATTACCTCACCTTTTTCTTATCTCCAGTCACCTTTCTCCACAACCCCCATGCCCCAGACTACCCTGCTTCTTTATCCCATAAATATCTAAAGCCCTTCACCTCCAGGGAGGAGGAGTTGAGATTTGTTTTCCTGTCTCCTTGCTTGACTGCCTTATGAATAACCCTTTTCTTGCTGCAAATCTTGGCATCTCAGTGTTTGTCTTGATGCAGATGAACCTGGTTTGGTAACACAAGCATAAAAATGATATGTTACACTCAGTCTTCCTTGCAGAGAGATGGGGTCATGGCATGGTGGGTAGGTGGATATGTAATAAGCCTACTTCTGGGAACCTTCTTCAAGGGAGAACACACACACATTCTTCTTTGACCCTACCTGCTCCTACTGCTTGAAACACAGTTACCAACTTCTTGGACTCCGAGGTGAAGGCTCAAAGGGCAGAGCAACAAGAAAGAAAAAAACAAACAAACCTGGGTTCTCTTTAAACAGTTTCTGAGTAAGTTATTTAAGTAACTAGTTACCACTAGTTACTTAAATCAGAAAGTTTGGCTCACACTATGTTTCTCCTACTTAATAGTTTATCCAATGGCTAATGATTCAGGCTTATTCAATGAGTCTTCCAAATATCTCTTGAGTCTCTTCCCTTTTTTCCCCTCCAATGCATTTACTTGGATTTTCACAATCCCTTTTGGATTTCTGCAAAGATGTTCTAAATCATTTCTTTAATTCTATTTTCACCCTCTTCAGTATGATGCTACACTGTTGATGAAATGATATCTATAACATGAATATACTATTTTGTTGTCACAAGCTTATTTTTCACAGCTATGTATAAACTCAGCATAAATTTCAAACACTACAAAGTATTAATAGTTAAATTTTTTTTGAATAATTTAGTTTATTGCCAGTTACCCACACCCACCTATTTTCTGTTTATACTATTATAGTGATTACCCTCTTATCCTATTTACCCTATTGTATATATACTATTTACTGTTTACCCACACCCACCTATTTACATAGTATCTTTTGATCATGTCTGTAACTTTGCTTTCTCTTGCTTGTGTCTTTGCACATGCTCTTCCCTCTGAGGGATAAGATCTTATTGGCTGCCTCCCCAACTAGGGTCTGCCTAGATGATACCCACTCAGACAGAGAAATCAGACAGTCCCTACTCTCAGGGAGCAGATAGAGTAATACAAAAGAAAAGAGAAGGATACAAACAAGTCCATTAAATTATAGAATACAACTGCCATGAGAAGTTCAAAATGTCTAGAAAATTTAGTTTTTAAGTAAGAGATACTCCATTGTTTTTCTTATGGATATTATTTAAGTCATTATTAAAATCAGAGTCATAAATAGATGTCTTTTATAGCTGGATAAAGCCTTTATTTAATACAACATTAGCTATCATTAAATAAAGGATTCTAGTTTATGTTGAAAAGCACACTTTCCTTTATTTCGTTTGCTGATACCTCATATTTGTCACTGTCTTCAGAGACTAACAGTAGTTGTACTGAAGAGGCTTTGTTATGTTATATAGAATCCCTGGATACAAACTCAAGCATGATAGTTTTCTATGTCAGTTTTATCTAACCAAGGCTAAATATCACGGAGTCAGACTAATAGTAGCTCTTGTTTGGATAGCTTAAATTTAACTTACTAAAGATGGTTGGCAGGGCAAACTTAAACAGCCACCAGGCTTATCTTCACCTCTGTATCCTTAAGGCTCACTTTCACACTTTATTCTTATCTCTGCTCAGGTGTCATCTCATCAGTGTTTCCTTCCCAGACCACGCTGAGTAAAATGACACTCCTCCCACCCTCCTGGCCCTTAGAACACTACCAGATAGAGTACACATTACATTGTTTGTAATTTTGTTTATTATGTGTCTCCTCATACTTGAATAAAAGTTCAGGAAAGTGACAACTTTGCTCTTTAGTTCACTGATAAACTGTTTTGAGAATAATGTTTTGAACAGATAAAGTGCTTAATAAATATTTGTTGAAAGGATGAACCTTCAGAGAGTAAGGAACTCCTAGAGTGAGAATAATGAGAATAGAAGTTAATTAATCCAACTCTCTATGACACCTGTCTGAAGAGACCAAGTACAGATGACTGGGCTCTCCTCAGAGTCTCTGATTTAGTAATTCTGGGGTGGTACCCAAGAAATTGATAGTTCTGGTAAATTCCCTGGTGATCCTCATGTGCTGGTCAGGAGACCACACACTTTGACAATAACTAATTTAGAAAAACTCTTTGGGTAACCCCAAAAATTTAAATGAAGTAAATTTTTGTATCATTCAAAACTGTATTTTTTTTAACAAATGAATTGTTTAAATTTTTATTGAATCAATTCATCTTCTTTCCCCTTATATTTCTTTAAGAATCAGCAGTAACTTAACCAAGATTGTGATTTTTAAGTTATTTTCTATTTATACAAATGTGATATTTATAATCAGGATACTAGAGTCAACTCTTAAGTATAATGAAGTGATTATATGTACATTACTATCTTTATCTGAGTTCTGATTAAATTATCTCAAAGCTTAGTAGAAGAGTCCTGTGTTGATCTGCCTCCCAGGACATACCCTGTGAGTTTTGTTAGTTGTTTATACTACAAATCCATTGAGCTGGGAATGGGAGAGTTGGATTAGAAAGTAAGTTGCAAGGCATGAGGGGGAATGTGTAAAGGTAACTAATAAATATTTGTTGAATGTAAGTGACTCAACATGAGGATGAGAGTTATGTTAGTTAATGAGGCTTAAGTTCAGTAACAGAAAAAGTGATAAATTCAAAATAGCATTTTAGCTTTCTGTGTACCCATTCATTTCAATAGGTTTTATACCCGAAAATCCAGAGTTGGGTCCTACGTCAAATCCCTAATGGTAGTACACAGAAGAAAGACATCTTAAGAGAAGAAAGACAGACAAAGAAATCAAACCCTAATGTATCACCTCCAGTGTTGAGGAAGTAGCCATTGTTCATAGATGGGTGTCTAGATGTGGCCATTGGTTAGCATTATTTCCCAAGAAATCTCGGCCCAGGCTGCAGCTACTATGTACCACTGGCCATTTTCTCTCCTCAGTTCTTCCTTCTCTCTGATACCATCATCTTCCCTCACTGGAAAGGTCTTGTTAGTGTATTTATTTGCTTACTTTGTTGTGTCTGTTTTTCTTATCACTCATGAGAAGGAATAAAATATTTTTTTTAAATCATGGGGAAATTACAGCTTTCAATAAATGGCAGAAAGTTCTAGAGCCTTGATTCCCAATTTATAGTTTTGTTGTGTGCTGAGAAGGCAATCTTAAACTCTGTGGCACTCCAGGGTTCTGCTGTCACACCTGAACTAGGGGCTTATCAAAGCCCCAGGCAGCCCAGAGGCTGGAGAGCACACAGGGGCAGGGTCAGCAGAGCTAACTTGTCTTAAGTGGGTCCTGGGAATTTTTGAGGACTTCCATACTGTGTTCTGTATGTTACGAGGCCCCTTCCTTCCCATCACTGATAGAATATTCCTAGATTTAATTTCATCATATTTCACACATTAATATTTCTTTTTATTCCTTAAGTTTCAAATCAAAATGCCCTTGCATTTTAGATTCCAGAAAGACATAGAAGATTTTTTCCTGTGATCCCAGATCACTTCACTTACAACCCCATTTTATCTGGTCTCATCAATGTCTTCCTCAATTGATAGTAAGCAACTTTAAATTGGATACAGGCTTCCTTTTATTTTACACTTCCATAATTTTACAAGGTGCCATCCTGTGTTACATAATAAAATATAAGCAAAATATGACAGTTATGTGACCGAATCTCATCTTAAAATCATATTAGCTAATGCTCTTGGATTATGAGTATCCAAAATTGTACCTGCCACAGTTAATCTGAAGAAAAAAGGAAATTAGACTGAATTATTAAGTATGTGAAATCCATTTTGGTGGATCAGTTCTATTCAACTTGTAAACTTTTTCATCGATGGAAAATGGAGCTAAGCCAAATATGAAAAATTGTTTCATTTTTTTTACCTGTGCTACCTATTTTTTTCTAAACAGAACATCCTCCAAAACAAGAACAAAGACAGTTTACTGTATTAATTTTTTGAAATGCAATATGCATTTATTAGGCATTGATTTTATTTATTTGATTATTTTTTGTAAGTCATACATGCCGCAACACACAAAGGCTACTTATGTAACATCCTTCCTAATATATCCAAGTCCCAAAATAATATTCTCTCTTAGACAAATATGTTATCATGAACTAGGTGCCACAAAACAAGAGGTATTCTAATACTGTATTGAAAAAGAATTGTTTTGAGCTCTGAGTGCTTAAGAGAACAAGTAAATGCATCTGCTACAATTTTCAATCAGTAACTCTATTGTTCAGAGAACTAGATGACAATATAAGAACGCTGTATTTTCTTCAGAAGAGGAGAGGAAACACATAGAATCTGAGACTAAGGTAGGCCGACAGGTTGAATTAATACCACCAGGAGCCTGCTGTTTTGCAGACACAATTGCAATGGCTCTATTATGTAACAGAACAATGATTTTCAAAGATTTATGATGAACACATGCAGTAGCAAATATGTTAATAAATTGATTAAGAAAAGTAAAACCCTTTCCAGTGTTCTTACTTGGAGGCAGATCCTGCATTTTGGGAATATAAAAACACTCCCTGAAGTGCCTCAGCTTATCTTCCTCATCGAGGCGGAGGGCAACCCTCTCATCTGTTGGATGACATCTAAGTTCAGATGCGATGCGTCGGACTGTGTCAGCTGGTAACTCAAGAGATGAAGGGTCCATTATAAGTTCTCCTCTAAAAATTAATTTGAAAAAAGTTAAAACGAATCTAGCCACCATCATTTTTTTTTGGTAGAAAATTAGCTTTTAGGTAAAACACCTTTGGTTTTAACTAAGCTTCTCATCTTCCCAACCGTACAAATAATATAATTAACAATCAGCATTAAACCCCATGCCTGAGTTTTTCTCATGCACATAATAATGAAAATAATAGTAACTTAGGGAGGCTGAAAGGACTGAATTAGGTAATGGTGCTCAAGACAAAGTAAGCTCTCAATAAGTGTTAGCTCTTTCCATTCTTATTTTCTGAGAAGTTGTCCAAATTAATGATATTCAAACATATATAATGTCAGCACTTTTTCCTTTAGGTGTCTTACCAGGAGGAGGTAACAGTAAAGATGCTTTTGTGAAAAGTATAAAAGAGCAGTGCCCCAACTACCTTATCCTCCTTCTCCCTAGCCCACCTCCACTCTCCCCTCCCCAGTGATTCTTGGATTATAGTTCTAAAAATATGAACATATATACAATAAAACCTTAATAAATTCTTTATTGTAAATAAAAACAATATCGATGAAAAAGTATTTAAACACCTTAAATAATGTTAGTAATTTTTGCCATATAAAGACCAAAGAGATCTACCTGCTGCTGCTAATGAGAAACTTCTCTTTCACAGTCATACAGAACATCTTTTTTTTTTTTTTTTTTTTTGCATTACGCGGGCCTCTCACTGTTGTGGCCTCTCCCGCTGTGGAGCACAGGCTCCAGACGCTCAGGCTCAGCGGCCATGGCTCACGGGCCCAGCCCTGGGCCCAGCCACTCTGCGGTATGTGGGATCTTCCCAGACCGGGTCACGAACCCACGTCCCCTGCATCGGCAGGCGGACTCTCAACTACTGTGCCACCAGGAAGCCCATACAGAGCATTTTTGAACAAAGCAGGACCCTGTGGTGTTTCTTGAAACCACATCCTGCTTCCTTTAGTCATCATCTAACACTTCCCACCTTTTTGGAAAGAAAACTTAAATTTTGGAAAGGGATAAATGACAATGGAGATTTATATTTATATTTATTTTTTATTTTTTATATTTGTATTTATTTCCCAAAGTTTTAGTTTTTTGAAATTAAGCAAGAATAGGAGAGGCTTCCTGTTTAAGATGGCAGCGCAGGAAGATACTGAACTCACTTGACCCCACAGACACACTGAGTCTACAACTACATATGAAGCAGTTTCCTCTGAAAAAACCTAAAGGCTGGCTGAGCATCAACTACACATCAGGAGAACGAGGAGAAAACCACACTGAAGTGAGTAGAAGAGGCTAGGATACAATCTAGCCTTAACACCCTCTTGCCTGTGTGGTGACCCACAATCTGGAGGGAATCAAAACCTGGAGCTTCTCCCTGAGAAGCAAAGGATTCAAACCCCACATCAGATACCTCAAGTTTTAAGACATGCATTTAAGAGACAAGCCCCCAAAACAGAAAATTTGGAAAGTCAATAGGGCTGGAGTCCCAAGACTCACAAAAGAGTAGGGACCTGAGTAATAGCCCTTAATGAGCTTATGTGCTCAGACTCACCTGTCCCAGGGGCCAGCTCAGAGGCAGCCAATTGTGCTTAGACTTACAGTCAAGGAGGCTCACCTGCTTATATTAAAACTCTGGCCTGAGAGGTGGGCATCTAATTTAACACACACATCTAAGAACCTTTTGGAACCTGGTGGGTGTCAAGAAATTTTCTCAGGCTAGCTTTACTTACATACTTGTACTACTGTCGACACCACATATACAGTCTTCCATTTATTTACTCTTTTAACAAATATTTATTGAACAACTGCAGTGTAGCTCCAAACACTAGTAGAACAGCAGTATCTAAGAGAGTATATAAATAGTGACTTTTGTTGAGTTCACTTTTTAGTGGAGGAAGGGAAACATAATTAAATAAAATAATGTAACTTCAGATAGTTTCAAGAGCTGTGAATAGAGAGAGCAGAGAATGGGATAGAGAGTCATTGGGGCATAGAACTGTGACCTTAGAGGGGTGGGTCAAGTGCATCTCTCTGAGGCAGGGATATAGGAGCATTTCTGAATCATGTTACAAAGTTAGGCATGTGAAGATCTGAACCTGGAGGAAGATGACAGAAAGTGCAAAGGTCCTGAGGTGGAGATGGGTTTGGGCTGTTCAACTAATGCAGTCATGGAATCAAGGAGAAGGGAAGACTATAAGGTAAGAGAAGCAGAGGCAAAAGTTTATCATAAAGAACTTTGAAAGCCAGAAAGGAGTTTGGCTGTTTTTCTGTTTAATTGGAAATCACTGTAGAGTCTTGAGTAGAAGAGTGATATGATGTTACTTTACATTAAGTAAAAGTCATTTTTTTCTGCTTTCTGATGAATTATAAGAGTGAAAAAAGAGGCAAATTAAGGCTACTTTAGTAGTTCAGGGAAAAAATGATAGTAGACTAAATGTGGTGAGGGGAAAAGTAGAAATGTGTGGATTTATGACATATTTTGGAGAAAAAAGTAGATAAATTATTTCTGGTGAGAAGAAGAAAGGGAGTGACTTTTAGCTTTGGGATATGAGCAAATATGTTCAAAGTGGTGAAATAAGAAATATCTAGGAAAGAAGAATTTTGAGGAGGAAAATCAGAGTTCTGTTTAGGACATGTTAAGTTTGAGGTGAGTATTAAACATCCAGGTAGAAATATCAAGCTGGAGATTGAATGTTTGAGTCTGTAGCTCATGAGAAAATTGCATCACAAGGTAGAAGTTTGATATTTTTCAACTCATAGACTGTACATAAAGTCTAAACTCTTAGGGACCAACTGAAACTAACAGAGATGAGGTTCTAGAATCTCAGTTCAGTCATCTTTCTTCTACCCCTCACCTCTCCTCCCACCCCAACCAACACACACAGTGTTAAGCAATTAAGAGTTGTATATCTGAGTGTTTTACAATAGACATACTTCCTGTATTCTGCACTTAAATTCTCCTGCTTATTTATTTGACCTCTTCTTTTTTCAATGGCCAATTGTCTCCCCTGATGAGCCATTCTTTATATTCCCAGATAAGGTTACTGAGCTTTATCTGAGTATGTTTTTTAGCTTTTTTTAGTTAATAGTTTCCAGTTGCTCCGATTCATGCTTTTGTATGAATGTCAAAGCTTTTGATATTGATGTTGATGGTTCTTTTAATACCTGACCAAACTAAATTATTTGTCCGCTTCATGAAATTTTCTGTCTCTGTGATTCTTCTGTCCCTTTGCTTAAAATGTTATACTTTCCCTTTTACATATTCAGATCCTAGTCACCCTTCAAGCCCTAGCTCAAATACTGTTGTTTTTCATGAGGCTTATCATGTTATCTGAGCTAAAAGTAGTCTTTTCTTCTGGACACCTAATAACACCTATGAGCACACCTCTTATGATAATATATTCTGCTAGGTACTATAGTTATTTAGATACATATGCGTGTGGGAAAGACGAAACATGCTTGCCATGCCTACAAACTTGATTTTATCTGGGTCTCTACCTATAGTTTTCTGATGAAGGAACCTGCCTTTTTTTTTTTTTTTGCGGTACGCGGGTCTCCCACTGCTGTGGCCTCTCCCGTTGCGGAGCACAGGCTCCGGACGCGCAGGCTCAGCGGCCATGGCTCACGGGCCCAGCCGCTCCGCGGCATGTGGGATCTTCCCGGACCGGGACACGAACCCGTGTCCCCTGCATTGGCAGGCGGACTCTCAACCCCTGCGCCACCAGGGAAGCCCAGGAACCTGCCTTTTAAATAGCAATGACTGTGTCTCCACTGCTTGACATTATCAATTGCCTGGTCACAGTAAGTAGATCAGACCTTTGCTGGACACTTGACCCACTAAAGACAATGCACTATTTTGTTTTCTTCCAATTCTTCCAAGAATCTGAGCTGTGAGATATAGCTATTTATTCAGTTAGAAACAGAGGCAAAAATTTAAAAGAGTCAAGACAGGAGCAGTAAAATGGTAGGGTCTAGAAGGAGTATTGTCATGAGTGACTCATTTTTCGGACTCAGACCAAACCACTGATTGTTAAAATATGAAGTGATTCCAACAGCAAGTAAGAATCACTTAGTTACATGATGGCAAGAGATAAAACAGCTATGCCTCCTGAAAAGGTGACAAGACAAGCCAGTCAGGAGAGTCATTGAATCTTTTTGTGCAATAAACTATGTGCAAGGCCTGGGAGGCTGCCTGCTTGACTGTTCCAAGAATCCCATGAGCTGTTTTACTGTCTATCAAGTGTCTTTACTATAAACCCATTACTTATGGTAGCTTGATTGAATTGCTATTGAACTGTATTCTACCTGGGCACCTGAATCTTGTTTACTTTATCTTTGTAGCCAACCCATTCCTGAGCAGTGCCTTTTAGATAGAGTGTTCCCCGCCAAATGGCAATTGAATAAGATTCACAAAATAGCTTGGTGAATTGTTTGACAGGATTAATGACTTGTTACTAGAGGAATACCTTCCTCATTCCAACCACAGAGGAAATAATAAAGGAACATTTTCAATGGGATTCAGAATCAAGAGAGCTTGCCTTACATTTGAGACTTCCTTTGGAGAGTCAGCACTTTCAGAGTTCATCAGGGTTGACTCTAAACTCTAACTGGGTTATCTAAATCAATACACAAATTAATTTTCTACCATATTAGCAATAAAATTCAACTTCATTTAAAAAATATTTGTATTAACTCATTAGCCTCTTTATATTTGTTTCTTATTTAATCCCTGTAACAATTCTGAGGGATCAGAGTCATTTTCCCCTATTTTGAGACCAAACTCTGGAATCAATAGAGTAGAAACAAAAATGAAAGAGAAGGATAATAGAGCTCACAATTTGGGACTGCACTTGCCTGAGGAGCTGAGTCAAATTGTGCTTGTCTTTGACAGGGCATGTGGGTGGAATGTGCAGAGAAGAATTCCTGACCCAAGATTTGAACCTCTCACTTCTTTTTCTTTCAATCTTGTTTCCTGATTTTCCTTTCAATGTTTCTTTGGTTCATTCCCTTTCTCTCCCTTTATTTCTTTTTTCAGCCCTGTACTCAGTCTGCAAAGCACCACAGGCTATAAATCCATCTACTCTTTTTACTCCTTTCAGTCCCAGCCAGGCAAAGGTTAAAGTGCTGGTCCTACTTCTGGGCTTGTCATAGCCCAGGTGTCAAAACCTCACCTGCACTGACAGTAAGATACCTGCTGGTGAAATAGTCTTTCCAGAAGAGCAAACTGGGTACCACCCTTCCAACAGGCACAGCTCCCAACAGAAGTAAATAAAATCCTCAGTGCCCATGATAACACAGTGCCCTTACTCCAAGAAAGCAGTTTATTAACTCATAACAATTCCTGCTAAATTCTGCACTCACCCCGCCACGAAGACAATTAGTGCTTAATAAACTGTAATTTTATGCCTTGTTTAGGTTTACCATTTGCAGGTAAATTGACATGCTCTGATATTGAAATAAAGAAATTCAACCCAAGTTTTAAAAAATTCCAAATTTTATACTTCATGTATGTAGTGTTAATTTTATTTTAAAAGTGGACATGTACACATATGGTCTTAAGCGAGTCACCTAACATTTCTCTGCTGCAATGTTATGTAAAACTATCTTAAATTCTACTTCAGAAGATCATTGTTAGGATCAAATAAAATTATTTAAGTAAATTCCTTTCTAAAGAGATAAAAGATAGTCTCATAATATGTTTTCATATTAATACCTTGTGATGGAAATTGCCATTTTACTGTCAGTTTAGCTTTTGAAATTTTGTAAATTGTGTTTTCAATTTTATTTAGACAGCTAAAACTTTAAAGCTGAAACTCTTATAATCATAAAAACTTTTTTTATGGAATTATGGAATTCAGGATCTCCTAGTTGCCCACAGGTCTAAGGTTAAATAGTTAAGTAAATGACAATGAGTACCCAGTAGTTAACCTTTACACAGTTTCAGGTTTCATGCCTGAAGTGAGCAAATTATTCACTTGAGGCCAAAGATTAGAACCTGGTAAAGCAAATTATGAAGAAAGTGTGTAGCTTTTCACTGAGAAAGAAAGTATTACTTAATATATGTGCATAGAACAGTGTTCTTTAAATATATCATTGTTTGAGGAATGAGTGACATCACTGACATAGCTGCATACTTCATATCTAAGCTTATATGAATTATATGCTGAGTTTCACATTAATAAGTTCAATGCATTTGCTCCAATATTACTACCTAAAAAACACCCCTCCGTCCTCAAAGTAAAAACAGGAAAGAAAAAAGAAACTCTTTTAGCTATATAGAAAAAATGTGTATCAACCTTCCATTCTTAGGCAAACATTTCACAGAGTGAAAGGGGAAGAAATCTTACTCAAGAAATAGACATTTTCACTTCTCTAAACAAAAATTGAATATGACTAACAGCACCAAAGACAACTAGAATTACCAGAAAACAAAGGACCTAAAGCTTATTTAATAATCTGAATTTTGATCAAATCTTACCATTTAAACTCAAGTACCAAGATTAATTTATTCAACTATAACTATCTTTTAGTAGATGAATTGCAGTATACTATTGACATCAATTCTTTTTTTACTATATTGGTAAAAATCTCTTCATTTAACTCACAAATTTAAAGGTGAGAACACTTTTAGGGTGTTGCACCGTTTTTATGAAAATAATTTGGAGGAGAAAAAGAGAAGAAACTGGCAGAAGAAACCTCTAAAGCATTATGACAAGAATTCTAGCAGAATATCCCTTCAGAAAAATCACTGAATGTATATTTGTGTACAGAGTATATATATCAGTGTCTCAGGGCTTACCAGCTAGGATTCCAGTGGGGTCCACAGCTCCCAGTGTTTCTCCTTCAACAAAAAAAAACCTCTCAAGAGTTCCTTACAAATTTATAGGCCGGACTTCTGGGTGAGAAATTGAAAGCACTTCTGCTCAGACTCCACCCTTCGGGGAATCTGTGAGCTAACTTTCCTTCTTCCCACTCTGTGTATGCTGATTGTAAATCTCAAGTCACTGACAAACATCTAAACAAAATGCTGCTCCTGGTCTCTATTTCAAACACTAGGGGCTCTGCTTAGGGCAATTCCCTAAGGAGCTCTGACCTTTACACTTAGGTAAACACTTCTTTGTCCTCCAACTAAGACCTTTGAGAATGTGAGCTATATCCTATAATAATCCTATAGAGTAAATAGATTATCCTCATTTTTGTGTGAAATGAACCAATGAGTTTGTCCAGGAACTAAATCCCCAAATTTGCATTCCTTCCTTGCTTTGGGCTATGGAATACACTAAGGACTGGAGAAAAGTTCTTTCCCAACTCTCGGAGATAAGGAAAACTTAGATTTTGAGGCAGTACCCCACTGTCAAAAGCATTGTGAGTTTCTAGTCTGAAGGTAGAGTTTGATATTTAATGAATTAACATTTTAGTGGAAAGTTTAATATTGGCCCTCAATTCTAGAATATACTTTATTGCCCAATAGGTGGATTTTAAAAAGTCCTAAATCATAAATCTAGACAGTTAACAAAACAATCAAGGAAGAAAGAGTTAGAGTTTGAAGATCAAGTGGAAACTAGCCTAGGAAACTTCATAAATGGAAATTATTCCTTTAAGCCTGTGGGCTATCTATTGTTCTACCTTCATTATCTCTTTACACTTATTCCCGAGCTTGAGTCTTTTAGTGAATATCCTTTTAGGTATCAAAAACCAAGAGCAAAATGTTTCAGAATGAAGATCAAAGATAGAGACTGGGCCTGAATAATTAACTCACTTGTACATCTACCCCTTGTTGAGCCCCACACCATACCAGGTATAGCATTATTTGATTCAGTCATCTCTACCATATGTTTGCTGTGTAACTCTGGACAATTTACCTCACCTGTGCCGAGGCTCATATGTCATCTATCAGATGGAGACATAAAAGTACCTTTCCATCAAGATTACTGAGATATAAAACAATGCACCTAGAGAGCCAGTGTACCAAGACACATAACTTAATGAGTAACACGTCCCTATTTTTTTTTTTAGTTAACCAGACCAAAAGCATTACCCTCCAGTGTATGAGAGATGGGGATAAAAGACATGAAGTCACTTTCATACAAGTATTTGAACAGTGAAAAGAAAATGTATTTCATCACATGAATCTTATCATTACAATAATACTGTAGAGTAAGTAGAGTGTCTTAATTTTATTAAGTTGGAAGAATAAAACTTTGAATCCAGAGTATCTCAAATTTTGTGTTATTTTTTTCTATTCTGCTTATTCCTTATGCTGTAAGAGTGTTAGACAATTTGTCCAGTTCTAATATCCAGGAAGTGAGCCTGAGAGTGAAGTCTGTGTCATTTTTGGTAGGAGAATTATACTCCTTTAACTACAGGAGACAGATATAGATACATATAGACGTAGAGATAAAGTGTCTTGCTTTCACACTACTTCTTCTAAAGTCTTTTGATAATGTTAAAGACCATGCCATAAAAATATTGTCTTAAAAACTATTGTTTAACATAGCCACTTTTAAAGAACTTGCTTGGAGGTCTAAGCTGTCATTCTAGTTCTTATATTTTGTATATCTGTCTTTTTTAATCTGTTACCTTCATTCATTTTTTAAAAAGTATTAAGAATATTCTTTGTTCCTGGGGATATAATTGTTTTCCATTATAAAATCTTTATAATATTCACATAAGCCCCTAAAAATATAAAGCATTGTGAGATAACAAGTTGTGACAGGAGTGGTGAAAGAAAGATCCACTGCAAGGCCAGCTGTGGAGAGAAAAGAAAGAACAGAGTGAGCTTCCATTTCTTCTTTTTTTGGAAACAGAAAGAGGAAACATGTTGCCAGGATAAATGTTGTACCAATTCAGAGTTGTCTGTTAAGTTCCATGTATGTCATCTGGCCTGTAACATGATATGTCTCTGAAAGGCAGAATATTTGATTTTATCCTCTTCAGAGTTCACCCATGAATAGAGCTAAGAAAATATCTGTTGAATTAGGTTGTTTTCTTCTTTTTGTTTTTCAGAAGATGATTCATTTCCTTCCATCAAAATTGCTGATTGGGGATATGAGGGAAAGTCTGTTCTCTCAAAAACTAATTCTTAAACAGTGAACTTAATATTTACTCTTCAAGGCTTATTCACTAAGGCTGGGCCAGTGCGTGGCATAAAGTAGTAGACTTCAACGGGGGCTCACAGTATTATTACTCAAATTAAATTCAGTGTAGCAAACTGTTTCTGTAAGAATCCAAGGCTACAGATCCAACTATGAAGCTCTAATGCTAAATGTTCAGTAAGTAAAAACGAGTATGTGACTAAGACAAAGATGCTGGTTGGTGGCCAGTTCAGGTCCAACTATTAAAAGTGTTCTGTAGAAGTAAAAGAGAACCTTGGGGGCCAGTGAGGACTGACTGATAAAAAGCTGCAGTCTCAAACTTGAGTGTCGAAGGGTAGCAGAATATGCCACCCCAAAATAGAACTGTAGTAGTTCAGAACATGTCACCACAAAACATGCCACTGTGGCATATTGACTATTAGGAGCTGTAGGCACTTGAAAAACAGCAAATGCAGGGAGAGGATGTCTCTGAACTCCCTATATCCGCCTAAAGATAGATCCGAAAGGAACCCAATTTTCATAAATGCCCTCCTCAGAAGTTTCATTAACCAGGGAAGTTTGAGTCTTATCACAGAAGAGACTAGAAGTCCGCACCACACACAGACAGACCTTTTCACAAACTATTGTATCTGTCACCCTTTCTTCTAAGGGCCCATTGATCTTTCCTAAAAATCATTTATTCTCCACGAAGTGGCATACATTCCTCTTCCCTTCCCTATTAAGATGGGAATTTAGCCTGAATTCTAAGCCAGCTCTGAGAGTTATTCATTTTCTCCTGGATATTTCCTATGTATACATGAGGTATTCATGTTAATAAATTTACGGGTTTTTTTCTCTTGTTAATCTGTCTTTTATTACAGGGATCCCAGCTGAGAACTCAGAAGGGTAGAGGGAAAATTATTTTTCCTCCCCTACAGTATATAGGACCTTTCACATAGATCTATTTTTTCTAATTAAGTAAGAACATTTAGGAACTCGCTTCTCACTTCTGTGGAGGGAAATTTAATCTGAGTCATTATTAGGACTCTCCTTCTTTCTCCTTCCAAGGGGGTGTTGGAAATACCCCAGACGTTTTACACATAGCAAAATACTCTGGGGCCAGCCTAGTAGCTTCCTTCTCTCCCCTTCTGCCTCTCCTTTGCCAGCCTCATCACCCTGCACTGCCAACACTCTTTCCTCTTCCTCTTAGGGTTAACCAATATAACATTAAGTTCTCTCAAAACCCAGGTCGGGGGGTTCTTGTCAAGCAATTTCATTCTGAAGCCAAGGAATGCCAAATCTTTTTTATATGGGTAGGGGAAAATATTGGAACAATATCAAGAACAGAACACCCCAAATTCTCTCTCCTCTGTTCTTTGCCCTCCCCTTTCCTTTTCTCCTTCCTTTCCTCCCCTTCCCTGCCTTCTTCTCTTGCCTTCCCTTTTTATCCTTCCCCCTTCTTACTCCCTCCCCTCCCCCCTCTTCCTCTACTCTCCTTAATCCTCCTCCCCTGCCTTTTCTCTCTCTCTTGCCGCCCTCCCTTTTCTTCTTTCTTCTTCTCCATTCCCTCCCTCCTGTCCTCACCCCTTCTTGCCCCTCCTCTCCTTCTCCTCCACTCTTTTCCCCTCCTCTCTTCCCTCTTCTCCCTCTCCCTCACATTTAACAGGGAAAGCAAATAACAGTAAATCACTACGCTTAATAGATAATCTGTTCTCTCTTTCGTATGAGATATATATTCTGGTTATTAGAAAAATTCCCCAGTAATGAACACGGGCTTTCCTAGCCTCTATATGCAGTATTTTAGTTTTTTGAGGTTGTTTTTTGAGAAAAAATACAAAGGTTTATTATAAGCAGATGACATTTTGCCAGTTGGTCCTTAAAATTCATTTGTAGGGACTTCCCTGGTGACGCAATGGTTAAGACTCCAGGCTCCTAATGCAGGGGGCCCAGGTTCGATCCCTGGTCAGGGAACTAGACCCTACATGCATGCCACAACTAAGGAGCCAGAGAGCCTCAACTAAGGAGCAGGCGAGCGGCAATTAAGAAGCCTGGCTGCCGCAACTAAGACCCGGCACAATCAAATTAATTAATTAACTAATTATTTTAAACATTCATTTGTAAACTAAAATTCCTATAACCCACTCACTTTTTCCTAGATCAAATTTTCCCCCTCACTGTTAAATTCAGAGGCATTGAAGGCAATCTATATGTTGTGCTCTAGCAGGGGAACTTGAATATTCTCTATTAGATATGTTTGCGTATTGATTTGCCCAAATATCTGATTGTGTATATGAAGAACTGGAATTAACAAAATTATCTATTTTTTCCTCTGTATTCAAATAGTAAGCAGGTAAAAGAATCAGAGCTGAGCTACAAAGAGTTTTCAAAACAGTTTTGAAATAGGCAAATGCTTTTAATATTGCTGGCCCTATTTCAATGAGTCATCACATCTGAATAGAGGGAACTTTAATGAATTAGAAAATGACCATAAAGGATTTTAAAACTCCCACTCTAGAGCAAGGGCTTGCTTTCAAATAAACCATTTTTTAGTAGTAGTAGTTATGCTTTTACTGTTTGTTTATTTAATAACTGATTTTCTCAAAGTAATATTGTTACTGCTATCATCCTCTTGATAAAGAGAGGTTTTCTGAAGTTCCTATAAAATAGAAGACACAAAATAATGAGTATATTGACATCATTAACTTCATGACAGCAGCACTAAAGTTTTGATAACTGCAAAATGGGAACAGGCAATGCAAACGTTATTTTCTTCCTTTCTTCCTTCCTTCCTTCCTTCCTTCCTTCCTTCCTTCCTTTCTTTCTTTCTTTCTTTCTTTCTTTCTTTCTTTCTTTCTTCCTTTCTCTTTCTTTTTTCTTTCTTTCTTACTTTATTGAGATAACATTTGTCTATAACATTATATGTCTCGTGTACAACATTACATTTCAACCTCTATATACACTACTCTGTGCTCACCACCAAAAGTTTAATTTCCATCTGTTACCACACAGCTGGCCCTCTTTTACCCATTTGCCCTCCCCCCACACTCTTTTCCCTCTGGTAATCACTACTTTGCTCTCTGTATCTATGTGTTTGTTGTATTTGTTTTTGTTTGGTTTAGTTTGTTCATTTATTTTGATTTTTTTGTTTTTTTTGTTTTTTTTGTTTTTTTTTTTTTTTTTTTTGCGGTACGCGGGCCTCTCACTGTAGTGGCCTCTCCCATTGCGGAGCACAGGCTCCGGACGCGCAGGCTCAGTGGCCATGGCCCATGGCTCACGGGCCCAGCCGCTCCGCGGCATGTGGGATCTTCCCAGACCGGGGCACGAACCCATATCCCCTGCATCGGCAGGCGGACTCTCAACCACTGCGCCACCACGGAAGCCCGATTTTTTTGTTTTTTTTGTTGTTTGTTTTTTATATGCCACACATGAGTGAAATCATATGTTATTTGTCTTTCACCATCTGACTTACTTCACTTAGCATAATACCTTTTACGTCCACCCATGTTGTTGAAAATGGCAATATTACTTTTTTTATGGCTGAATTGTATTCCTTTGTGTGTGTGTGGTGTGTGTGTGTGTGTGTGTATATATATATATATATATATACACACACACACACACACACCACACACACACACACACACACATCTTTTCCATAAATGGGCACTTAGGTTGTTTCCATATCTTGGCTATTGTAAATAATGATGTGATGAACATAGGGGTACATGTATCTTTTTGAATTAGTGTTTTTGTTTTCTTCAGGTAAATACCTGGAAGCGAATTAGCTGAATCGTATGTTAGTTCTATTCCTAATTTTTTTTTGTAACCTCCATATTGTTTTCCATAGTGACTGCACCAGTTTACATTCCCACCAGCACTACACAGGGTTCCCATTTCTCCACATTCTCTCCAACACTTGTTATTTCTTGCCTTTTTGATCGTAGTCATTCTAATGGGCATAAGGTGATATTTGTGGGTTTGATTTGCATTTCCTTAATAACTAGTGATGTTAAACATCTTTTCATGTATCTATTGGCCAACTGTATGTTTTCCTTGGAAAAATGTCTCTTCATGTCCTCTACCCATTTTTTAATTGGGTTGTTTGTTTTTTAGTTGTTGTTGAGTTGAATAAATCTTTCATATATTTGGATATAACCACTTATCAGATGTATGATTTGTAAATGCCCCATTCAGTAGGTTATCTTTTCATTTTATTGACAGTAGATTTTGCTGTGCAGAAACTTTTCAGTTTGATATAATCCCACTTGTTTATTTTTGTTTTTTTGTTTTTTTCCTTGCCTGAGGAGACATATCCAAAAAGACATTACTAAGACTGCCATCAAAGAGCATACTGTCTAAATAGCAGTTTTATGGTATAGGGTCTTGCATTCAATTTCAATCCATTTTGATTTTTGTGTATGGTGTGAGATAGTGGTCTAGTTGCATTCTTGTGCATCTGGCTGTCCAGTTTTCCCTACACTAGTTATTGAAGAGATGATCCTTTCTCCCTTGTATGGTTCTTTGCTTCTTTGTCATAAATTACTTGTCCATATATGTGTGGTTCTATTTCTGTGCTCTCAATTATGTTCCATTGATCTATGTGTCTGTTTTTCTGCCAATATCATGCTGTTCTGATTACAATAGCTTTATAATATAGTTTGAAATCAGGAATGTGATATCTTCAGCTTTGTTCTTTTTTCTCAGGATTGCTTTGGCTCTTTGGGGTCTTTGGTGGTCCCATATAAATTTTAGGAGGTTTTTGTCCTATTTCTGTGAATAATGATAGGGAGTGCATTGAATCTGTAGATTGCTTTAGGTAATATGGACATTTTTAACAATGTTAATTCTTCCAATCCATGAGCATGAAATATCTTTCCATTTATTTATGTCTTCTTCAATTTTTTTAAACAACGTCTTGTAGTTTTCAGTATATAGGTCTTTTACCTGTTTGGTTAAATTTATTCTTAGGTATTTTATTCTCTTTGTTGTGATTGTAAGTGAGATTGTTTTCTTAATTTCTGTTTCTGTTAGCTCGTTGTTAGTTACAAAAAGACAACAAATTTTTCTATATTGATTTTGTGCTCTGCAAGCTTACTGTATTGGTTTATTAATTCTAATAGATTTCTTTGGTGGCATCTTTAGAGTTTTCTCTATATATAATCATGTCATCCACAAATCATGTCATCCAGTTTTACTTCTTCTTTTCCAATCTGAATGTGTTTTATTTCTTTTCTTTGCCTAGTTGCTCTGTCTAGGACTTCCAATATTATGTTGAATAAGAGTGGTAAGAGTGGGCATCCTTGTCTTGTTCCTGATATTAGAGTGGTAGCCTTCAGTTTGTTACCACTGAGTATGATAGCTGTGAGTTCATCATATATGGCTATTATTATGATGAGGTGTGTTTCTTCTATATCCATTTTACTGAGAGTTTTTGTCTTGTCAAATGGTTTTTCTGAATGTATTGAGATGAACATGTAATTTTTATCCTTCATGTTGTTAATGTATTTAATTATGTTTATTGATTTATGATGTTGAACCAACAATGCATCCTGGAATAATTCCCACTTGATCGTGGCAGTTTCTGCTGAGGAATCTGTTGATAGCCTGATGGGGGTTCCTTTGTGGTTTACTATCCTTTTTTTTCCTGGCTGCCTTTAAAATTCTTTGTCATTGACTTTTGACAATTCTCCAGAAAACAAACTTAAAGTCACAGAATCTAACTGATAGAGAGTTAAAAATAGCTGTCATGAAGAAACTCAATGAGCTACAAGAAGACTCAGAAAGGCAGTTCAATGAGGTCAGGAATAAAATAAATGATCAGAAGGAATACTTTACCAAAGAGACTGAGACTCTAAAAATGAACCAAACAGAAATTCTGGAGCTGAAAAACTCAGTAAATGAGATGGAGCATTGGAAATAGAGCAGACCATAAGGAAGAGAATTATTAAGCTCGAAGACAGAAAGCTAGAAATGATTCGGGGAGAAGAGGAGCAAGAACTAAGTTTTTTTGTTTGTTTGTTTTTTAAATGAATAAACTCTATGAGGACTATCTGACTCCAATAGAAAAGGCTATATAAAGATAATGGGTATTCCAGAAGAAGAAAGAGAGAAGGGAGTAGAGAGTTTATTTAAAGAAATAATAGCTAAGAAATTTCCAAACCTAAGGAAAGAACTGGATATACAAGTCCATGAAGCTAAGAGAACACTTTTGTTGGGTTATGGATGTTTCATTGGTTGTAGTTTGTGTGTAGATTGAAGGGGTGAGACAAAGAAAGTGTCTTCTACCATGATGCTGATGTCACTCGTGCAAAATTTCCATTAAAAGGCAAAGATTAATACACTAGAATTTTTTTCACAGTACAAGTACAAAGACAAGTGCCCTCTTTTTACTTTAATAACTCACTTCTCCTTAAAACATTTTTAAAATATTAAAAGTGACTATCAAGAGAGGCAATGAAGGGTGGATGTTCGTAGGTGACTCTTCAAGATCTTCCTCTAGCATTTGACTTTTCTTCCTGTGATTCTCTGGCAAAATGGTTTCTAGCACCACTAACAAATGCTGTAAAAATTCTCATTGTGCATGTGTCCATTATCTAGACACCAGCTTCGCTGGTTCCTACTTATTTACTTCCCACAGCTTTTATAGCACACATCCACCAAAATATAGCAATTTCCTAAATCCCACACTGAACATGGGGGAGATTTTATTAGTTAGAATCCAAAGTATGTTACAGTAAGTTCCTAAGGGCCAACAGGAAATGCTTCTAAGGGGCTCTTCTTTAGAAAAGGAAAGTACATTGTATTAGAGAAGAGTTAGTAAGAAGTAGAAAATAACATTCATAAACTTGAAATTTAAGTTGCATTTATATATGAGAATAGTATCCTGCTTTATAGAAATATTTCTATAATCTGGAAAAAAGATTATTTTTTAACATGATACACATTTTCAAAATTGACTGAACTGGAGGAATACTTGAAAGAACAATTCCTTCAGAAGAGGTTAGAAATGAGTTTAAAGAGCTGTCATACAGAAGGCAATATGAAGTTTGAATACTTTTGTACAACTACTGTTAAATTATAGTTCAGCTTAAAAGAATAGGAGATTCCCATATTATTCAAACTATTCCAGACCACTGGGGGAAAAATGAGCTTTCCTGTTTATTTTCTGAAGTTTTTCTAATCTCAATTCCAAACTTGATAATGTAGGAGTCTAAGGTACAAAAGGCTATTTTCGTTAAAAAAAAAAAAAAAAAAAAAGTGTTGATAAAGAATCATGTTGCTTAACTGTTTTGTTTTTTTGGGTTTTTTTACGGTACACGGGCCTCTCACTGCTGTGGCCTCTCCCGTTGCGGAGCACAGGCTCCGGATGCGCAGGCTCAGTGGCCATGGCTGCTCTGCGGCATGTGGGATCTTTCTGGACAGGGGCACGAACCCGTGTCCCCTGCATTGGCAGGCAGACTCTCAACCACTGCGCCACCAGGGAAGCCCCTTAACTGTTTTCATTAGAATCATTTATCTTTATTCAAGATATATTAATTCTGTTTAAAATAAATTATAGCTATTTTCCACTGCATTGTTTTAACATATTTTGTTCTTCTTTACATGGCTTTCAGCTGTTTTTTTTTCTTCTTCAGTTTATTTATCTATTTTTTCTTTTTTATTTTCTTATATAGGCTTTGCTTTTTAGAGCAGTTTTAGATTCACATCAAAAGTGAGCAGAGGGCTTCCCTGGTGGCGCAGTGGTTGAGAGTCTGCCTGCCAATGCATGGGACACGGGTTTGTGCCCCAGTTCGGGAGGTTCCCACATGCTGTGGAGAGGCTGGGCCTGTGAGCCATGGCCGCTGAGCCTGCGCGTCTGGAGCCTGTGCTCTGCAACAGGAGAGGCCACAGCAGTGAGAGGCCCGCGTACCGCAAGCAAAAAAAAAAAAAAAAAAGTGAGCAGAAAGTACAGAGAATTCCCATATAATACTTCCTTCTCAACTTATTTTTAATATTAATTTTTCCAATCAAATTTCTTGCCTTAACTTTTCACTTCTGTCCAGTCTGATCCTTGTGTTTCCTTCTTACTATTTATTACTCCAATATTGATTCTTTTATAATTTTAACTCTTTTTTACTTTTTAAAATCTCTTTCCCTGCTTTATTTCATAACTCACTTACATTTTCAATGTTTATTTTATTTATTTTAATCTTTGTTATTTTAAATTATTTTCTTTACACGGACCTTTATTATTTCTTGTTATGCCATTTTATTTTATTATTTATTGTTTATTATTATTTATTTTTACTCAACTTATTTGTTTGTATTCTGTTCTTTCATTTTATCTCATTGGTTTTATTTCATAATTCTTTAATTCTTTCCCAGTTATTTCAGATATTCACTATTAACAATTGTAATTGCTTTTAATTTTATAAGTTATTTTCCTATGAACAATAAGAGCTAGACAGGGTGTGGAGAAAAGGGAACCCTCCTACAGTGTTGGTGGGAATGTAAATTGGTACAGCCACTATGGAGAACAGTATGGAGGTTCCTTAAAAAACTTAAAATAGAACCACCGTATGATCCAGCAATCCCACTCCTGGGCATATATCCTGAGAAAACCATAATTCAAAAGGATATAAGCACTCCGGTGTTCATTGCAGCACTATTTACAATAGCCAAGACATGGAAGCCAACTAAATGTCCATTCACAGAAAAATGTATAAAGAAGTTGTGGTATACACATATAAAATGGAATACTACTCAGCCATAAAAAGAATGAAATAATGCCATTTGCAGCAACATGGATGGACCTAGAGCTTATCATACTAAGTGAAGAAAGAGAAAGACAAATATCACATGATATCACTCATATGTGGAATCTAACTTAAAAATGATACAAATATATTTACAAAACAGAAGCAGACTTATAGATATTGAAAACAAATTTATGGTTTCCAAAGGGGAAACATGGCGGGAGGGATAAATCAGGAGCTTGGGATGAACACACGCACACTACTATATATAATATACATGACCGATGGGGACCTACTGTATAGCACAGGGAACTCTACCTGTGATAACCTATATGAGAAAAGAATCTAAAAAAAGAATGAATATATGTATATGTATAACTGGATCACTGTGCTGTACACCTGAAACTAACACAACATTGTAAATCAACTATACTCCAATAAAATTAAAATATTAAAAAATAAGTTATCTTTCTATGGTATATAGAAAACCATTTAATCTGGGTGGCCCAAGCAGGAAGAGTTTGTGATGGACAAGGAGATAAGAAAAAGACAAAGAACCTTAGTGATTGTTCATGTTACTGTCCTGCAATGTAAACCTTTTTCTATGTAAGTTTCCAGCCAAAAGTCTTGTGTCTTATTCTTGATGTAAATAAAAAAATAGTGTTGGTGTTCAACACATTATGATTTGGTAGAGTAAAGAGACAACCTTTAATGGACTGAGATAGTCTACAAAATGAAATAAATTTGTTCAAGTAGGAATGCAGGAAAGAGGTGATGAAAAGTATATTCTCCCACTCACCACACATATCCTTGGAGCAAGGGAAGGCATTCTGAGGATGAATATCCTCAGGTATCATTAGCATTTAAAGGAACATGGTGAAATCCATGACAACTGGATGACTTTTGAGGATCTTCAGACTTTACCTCAGCCTACACAGTTGAACCTTATTGCTTTTGGCTCTTAATGAATTTGGATCTTACAGAACTCCAGTTTGACTTTCTGCTTCAGTGTGACTTGAGAGAGTAAAAGGAGCAGAATCATGCATTTCACTTCATATATATTTTACCTCAAAACATGATTTTGCTTTGAAAAATTATAGGAGAAATATCATTCAGGTCTTAGTTTTTGAAAAACCATGAAGAATTGTGCTACTCTTTGCTTTGGCTGCTAGGGAGGTTAAAATCAACTTTTTGCACTACCTTTAGTGAGACTTTTCATTTACATCACTGAGTTCTAATTTCCTCTTGTATTTACTGTACAATAATCTTTCTATGGGATCAGTATATTTATTTATTTTTCAACCTACATGTGGCCTTTTAATTGATAATATAAATTCACCACCCTGGTTAAATGATAATGGACAAATAAGTAAATAAATAAGAAGGTGATTTATACTCCCATACAAATTTACCCTCTCTCACTTTGACTGGTCCCTAATTGCTGCTCAGTAATCCATTTACTCCTTACCTGTTGATTTAGTATTATATGCTCTAGAGAATCCATTTAAAATATTCACCCTCATGGTCTTTCCTCTGAGGAAGTCTTCAAAATGCAGGGTCAAATCTCCAAAGCCTTCCCTGTTGGATCAGAGCATCCCTAGGCTATTCTGTGAGACAAGGAGCCTTTATGGTTTGGATGTTTGTTGTGGTGTCCAAGCCAGGAAGTAGCTGTAGAGTGGTCAGTAACTAGCTACATCTCCTATGCAGTTTACTTAGGACCTACTTTCAACCGGGCAGTTTATAAATCCTCTGACTTCTAACTTTTCATTTATCTTTGTTCTTTGTTCTTTATAATTATTCCTAAGGAATTCTTTGTAACTATTACACTCACAAGAGGCTCCTGTAACTTTATTGTGCCTACAAGAATGGACTTTTGGACTCACTGCCCTAATCCAGTACAGATGAAATAGGAGGTTAATGTTTTACTAACAGCAATTAATAGCCAAGTAGGACAATCTGAAATTTAAATTTATAAAAGAAAACTAAAGAAAACAAAAATATCATCAATAGGGAAAAGATGTGCAAGAGGAATTGTTCTTAATTTCCTTTTATCTGTGACTCTTTATGTGATCGCAGAATCATCATCCTATAGGTACTTTACAGAAAGCATGGAGTCCTCAATTTGACCAAGTACTGTTTAGTCATTCCTTCCGTCCCTTTCTACCCTCACTGCTTGTCTGAGTCTAACATGTCGTCACTTTATGACTTCCTTTTGACTTCTTTTGGACAGTCTCTTAACTTGCTTCCCTGTCTCTATATTTCCCCTGTAATCTAAATTCCATGTCATTCACAGATTAATCTTTCAAATCATGTGTTAAATGCTACTTACAGGACTTTTAGAATTGTATCCAGGAAGGATTAAGTTATTGACATGACATAGAAAGTATTTTATGGTTTGGACTATGCCTACCTTTGGAGCCTCATTTTGGGCCCTTCTTCCCCATGGATGCTATAATCCAGCCATGCTAAACTCACTATGAGAATTTGATGCCCACACTCTCCACCCACTTCTGTTTTTCCCTATGTTGTTACTTCCCTCTGGTTGAAATGTTCTTTTCTCTCTTGATTGTCCTCTTCCAAAAATGAACTTAAGTTTTCACTTAGCTCAGGATTTTCTTTATATTCCAGTCAGGGTTTATTGTCTGTTTTATAATGCTTCTTATGATATTTTATTTAACTCAGTGATTATGCTTTGACAGAGTTAAGTCAGAAGTATGACTGAGGTATCCAGGAGGTGTGAGGGGATTTATCTACCCAGTATGGTCCAATTCTTTTTTGTTGTCGCTGCAGCAGTAAATCAACATGGCTTAGCATTTAGGCCCAGGTGACACAGGTTTTTCTGTTGTGAGATGACTTAGCTAACTCTTGTCATTGTGGGTAAAGTGAATTGCTCCTGCTCTTTCCCCCCACTACCATAATGACTGCAGTTTCTTATGATGATGGCTGATCTGTGTACTTTCCTCCACTCTTACGTCTCTTTTCTATATTCAAAGTGGAATGGAGTTTAGAGATTGTTCTCTAGCCAGTCCTATTTTCCAGAATTACTTTTCTGGATAAGATATTCTTTACAGTTTCCCATAGGACCATGCCACCTGCTTTGGGAGAACTCCAGGGCTCACCATGTGAGATATGAATGCACTCTTCACACCCGGACATGTTAGGTCTGAGTCTTTATTGTATTCAGCAGCTATTCTTCATAATTTGTCATTTGCAATTATAGCCATTACCCATTTTATTAAAGAGAGAGTTTTCTTCTCCGTTTTCTAAGAAGTTTTCTTTTCAGTTTTCTCTTGCCTTCAAAGAGAAGAACAGAGTAGAAATGCCTTTAAAGTGCCTCCTTAACTGCAAGCTCCCCTTAAATCTCACTTCCACTTCTACTATATTACTGAACCTCTTCTCTGGTACAGCTCTAATGATTTACTAATTGGCAAATTCAAACTGCCTTCTCTGCTGACAGCCTCTACACTGAAAGCTCTTGTTCCTATCAGTTCTTTCATAGTGCAAATCTCAGTTTAATCTTTTTTTCTCATTCTCCTTTGTCTCTTCTTCTTTTCCAGTCTCACTCTACAGTTTTTCCCTCTGTTGCTAATAAAAATACATGCATTCATTTTTGTACGTGTAGCTCTTTCTGTACTGCTGTTAATAGCCCTTAGCATAGGCTGAGTTCTTAATATATCTGTATGCACAATTTTCTTCCTTTCTAGGGTACTTGTTACTTGAGCATGAAGTTTTATCTTTCTTTACTTCCTTTTGCATAGTAGATAATAAAATGTTTCCTGAATTCAAGTTGTTAAACTATTTTATTAGTTAGATTGCCTCTGCATTGTTTTTATTCACCAGGATCTATTACTAACCAGTTAAACTGATAAATTAAATATATTAAAATATCATTAATAGTGACGAGAACAAAAGGAAAAAGCATTATGGCAATGGAATATGAATCTAAAAACAAAACAAAACTCTGGACCGTAAGTCTGGGGACCTGTTTACCACATAGACCCAGCATTATCAGAATTGAACATGAGGTCTTAAGCAGGCACAAATCAAGTTGATAAAGGTGAAAGTTACAGTTATTTTTTGAATGTTAATTTTTAAGGTTTTTCTGATATTCAGAGATCTACTTTTAGTCTTCAAATAGAAAAGTATGTTAAAATACTACGATTTTTTGGTCAGTTCTCTGTAAAAACAATTTTAATGTATATATCATTGTCATAAAAATTATAAATAAAACATGGTAGAGGTATACAATTTTAATTAAGATATAGGAAAGGCCCACCAATAAAACAAACATATTCTTTGAGAAGCCATCAGCTTAATAAAAATACCCAACACGTACTAAAACTAGCTATAGAAACACTAGAAAAAAATATGCTTTATCAGAGCTTCTTTCTTCATTATCACAACCTCACAGCCAATCCTTTCAAAAATGAAGTTGCTTCTATTATGAGCAATCGTAAGTTTGGTTGGGGAAATATATACACACAAATCCACAGAGTTAGAATTAATCATTTCCCTTGTTTAACCACAAAAATGATTGTGCTTACATTTTCAGCTAAAGAGATTTTATGAAAAGCTTATTTTTTGCAGCTCTGCCTCTTGGCCTGAGTTGATGCAAGGTCTTTGCTTATTAAAAGAGTCCTATTCATGATTTATGAGATATGACTAGTGTGTTTACTACTATTGCTTCTTGTGCTGTACATCTTGATTACAGTATAATTACACAATTAAAAATAAACACCTCTTACTATGATTGTGAAACTTGGGTCCATTAACATGGAGTTTACAGAACAGTGTGCAATACCTTCTTAATAATCCAAACACCATAAGAAAACACATATATTGCTCGTTGAATTACATAAGAGTGTTAACTCAGTTTAGATAGCCCTAGCATATGCACAGTCCTTAAATACATGATTTGTACATGGTAATCCACTTGATTAACTAATTGAATTTATTGATTAATGTAATAAAGGTGAATAGGTGATCTAAAAACTTCCAAGATAGTAGTTATTTCATATTTACATTTGATCTATTAAATCTCCAGAGAACATAATTAGAATTTAATTATTCAAAATATCCTGGAAATACATCCCCATGGAAATGGGAAGAAGCAATGATGTTTCTGCTTGGGGAAGTCAGAGAGTATTCCAAAGAAGTGTCTACACTTATGAAGCTACTCCTTTCTTCCTTGCCTGTGGCAGTCCCTGTTAATGGAGCTCACACTGTACTCTTTTCCTCTGTGCCTAGATGTGGTCTTTCATGTTCTTCTTCTTTTTTTTTTTTAATTTATTTTTGGATGTGTTGGGTTTTTATCACTGTGCACGGGCTTTCTCTAGTTGCGGCGAGTGGGGGCTACTCTTCATTGCAGTGCGCGGGCTTCTCATTGCAGTGGCTTCTCTTTGTTGCGGAGCACGGGCTCTAGGCATGTGGGCTTCAGTAGTTGTGGGCTCTAGAGCGCAGGCTCAGTAGTTGTGATGCACAGGTTAGTTGCTCCGCGGCATGTGGGGTCTTCTCGGACCAGGGATCGAACCCGTGTCCCCTGAATTGACAGGTGGATTCTTAACCACTGCACCACCAGGGAAGTCCAGCCTTTCATCTTCTTAACAGGGTACTCCAGGAACTAATTTTGAAAGGGATGGAATGTTTTTACCAACCTAGGCTGAGCATCTTAAACAAACATGACATAGACAAGTGAATATAAAATGCTCCCAGAACTCCTTGCTAGTAAAGAATCTGGCCAAGGACAGAGGTATTGGTTGAAGGAGCCATGGATGGACACTGGAGTGAGAATTTATCAATCACTAGCAATTTACTTTAATGATCATTTCCTGAGAAGTTCTAAAATATTTTCAATGTTTAGAGAATTTGTCTAGTAACTAAATGGAAACGTTTCTACTAAGAGAATACTCCATGCACTTATAAGAACATTCTTCTTGCCCCACTGTTTTTTGTACCTATCTCTGTTTGCCAATATCTATAATACAGATTTTAGAAAACATATTTTGCCTCATGAATTTAAGAATGATTCCATTTTCTATCATGACATTAGCAATGCTGTTTTTTCTTTCCTTTCTAAGTTTGTTCTTCAGTAAAGAAATCAGATACAAGTTTGACTTTGCATTTCCTGATACCTTCCTCAAAATGGTTTGACATGTTGGGTGATAAATCATGCACTAGAGGCAAGAGTAATGGCGATGAACATGTTGCAGTTTGAGACTATAAATATATGGATTCAATAGATTCATTTGGCCCAAATGAAAAGATGAGAGTTCCTCCATCATTAGCAGGTCAGGTGCTTGCTGCACAAAGGCAGGTCAGCTTTAAGGGCAGGGTCTGCTTCCCACACAGGCAGGAGTGCCGGGCTAATGTGAGTTCAAGAGCAGAGTTATGGCTGCTGATTTCCCAGCTACATTCTCCTCCATTTATCACCATACTGTACATTCTCAGAGACTTTGGTGAGGGAGTAAATATAGGACAGAAAAATTATTCAATTTCAATTTAGACTAAAATTAAATTTAAATCTCATTTTATATGTGTATCTAAGTCCCACAGAAGTGTCAGTTCAATTTGAAACAGGATTAATAACTAGTATATATTTAATCCTATCTAAGTGTCACGTATTGTACTAGGGTTTCATTTGTATTATCTCCCTTAATCTTTAGAGGAAAGAAAAAAAGAGTTATAGGTACTATTACTGTTTTACTTTACAGAGGAGGAAATGCATCAAAGGAAATAAAATGTGTGTGTGTGTGTGTGTGTGTGTGTGCGCGCGCACGTTAGAGAGAGGGAGAGAGAGAGAGAGAAGAAGGGAATATTCCATGCAATATAGACCCCCAAATCCACACTAGTAGATACTATAGTAAAAGAGAAAAACAAAATAGTTGTAGCTGGGATCAAAAAATAAATAAAAAGGCAAATATTTCTGTGGATAAGAAATAGAAAAACAAAACAAAACAAAAAACCAAAGCAGTGAGTAGGGCTGAAGTTATGGTCCTGCAAGGCTGTGGATCTGGGTGAAAAAAAGAAAGCCTACACGTTTGGCTGCTGTAGGAAACAAAAGTGCCAATTACAAGTTGATCTAACAGAACCATGACTGCTGCCTTAGAAAAAGAGAGAGGGGTGAGTGGGCTGGCATGATTCTGATAAGGCAGTTAGAGTGGGGGAAAGAGAATGTAAATAATCACATGACATTCTCTTTTTCAAAATAAGTCTGCATATTATATTAAGTAGTATAGTACTAAGAAAGACGTACTCAGTGATTAAATACTCATGATAAATTCACTCTGCATAAAATTATAATAGGAATAAGTATGTTTTCAATTATTTAAAACAAAATGAAAACAAAAACAAGAAGATATGAATATAAAAGAAATATCAATTGAAATCTTGGTAATAAAAAGATAGACACACAAAAATCCATAGATATAATAACCCTAGGCTGGACACAGTTGAATAGAGAATTATTATAAAGCAGGACTTCGGCTGCTCCCTAATCTAAGCTGACCAAAGTATATACCTACTATACTGTAGTGAAATTCACTACAATTTCACTTCTGGCAACCCCAATCTTTTCCCCCAGATACATAATTCTAAACCTGTGTCCATGGACCCAATTCAGCAATTCCATATGCAACTGAAACACAGTTACCCTATTTCTAAAGAGAGACAATCCAAACTTCATCCAAATTAACATTTCCCTCTAAAAACAGGATATGTGTTGTTAGGAAACTTAGGATATTCTTGTTCTTTATAAATATGGTTTCTCATTATTCTGGCATTCATGACTAATAATAAAAATGAACCCAGATACCCATTCCCACTTTAAAGCAGTGGAGGAAAACTATTATAAAGAAATGTCAGTGAAATGAGAGCAATATGCCCTTGATATAAAACATATACAAATACTGCAGGACAGGGATAACAAAACTCACTTTTGTTTGAAGGAACTCTTTTTCCCATCATCCTCCATAATGATATATAAGGATACTGTTCCACTTATTTGTTTTTTGGTTTTAAATCCATTCTTGAGTATTTCCTTTGATGGATCTAGAATAATATGGTTTTGAATATTTGCCTATCAAGAAATATGTTTCTTTTTTTGCAGGTGAATGATTCTAAGCTGGGTGTAGATACTTAGGTTCCAATCCTTTTCTTTCAATAGCCTTTAGATGTTATTCCATACACTTCTTCCTTTGGTATTATAAGGGAAAAGCTCAATGCCAGTCTAATTGGTTTTCCTTTTTAAAAAACAAAAATACAAAAAAAAAAAACTTGTTTCTTTTGTGTGGAATCTTGTTAGAATTTTTTTTTCTATTTTTAGAATTCAGAAGTTTGACCCAAAAATTGCTTCGTAGGTATGCACATGAGCATGCTTGTATGTGCATATTCATGGGAAAATTCTTCTCTATCATTTCTCTAGCAATTGTCTCTGCCCAACCTCTTTGTTCCCTTTTTCTTTAACTCCTATGTTTCAGGTGTTAGACTTCCTGGATATGTCTTACAAGTTCCTTGTCAGTCTCTTTGCATTTTTATCATTTCAAGATTTCAGGATACTGCCTCATTTTTAACAATCACCATCTATTTTTTCAGTATTTCTAATAATTTTTAAATTTAAAAATTGTGTTTCCATACCTGAAAGCCTTATTATGATCATTGAATTAATCTCAGTGTTCCTTTTTATTTCTCTAACAGTTTCATCTGGTTCCTCCAGATTCAATTTCAAGGTGAGATTCAAATTCAAGTTCCAGATTCAAATTCACTGGAAGAACCTACTTGTTTGGATTGTTTTCTTTGGGTGTTCTGTGTTATGTGCTAAATTTTCTTAAGCATATATTTACTCTTGGCTTTATTTGCCTTTATGACTCAGATCAAGCTATTCAGCTATCATGAGGAATACAAGTGGTGGGAGGTTCTACAGTATTTACAACTGGGCATTGATGATGTACCACCCTCAATCCATCTGCCCTCTGTTGAGGCTCCATCAATAACACTTTATACTTAACAGTCTCTTTCACTGAAAAATTTGCTATTTTATGAGATTTAGGTTAAAGCATGTCCAATGGTATGATGCTCCAGCATTTCTTCCAAGGCTTGAGTGCTCTTAGCACTACACACTTGTTCAAATGTCACCTTCCTTCCCAGCAGTGTATGGATTTCTGCAGATTGAGTTTTCTCCAAGAACCTCAGAATTTAATTCTCATCCCAAGACTGTCTACCCTCTGTCTCCAGGCATCCTTCTGGCTAAAAGAAGATAAACTTTCTGCGTATACCTTCTCTTTCTTTCCAGATCCAAGTTTGGGTTTGGGTTTGGTTTTGAGGGCAGGAGTTCTGTTTTTCTGGCCTCAAGCTTTCATGTGGAGAAGCTTCAGCTTGAGTTACTGTTTTGCTCCAACCACGTCTGAGTTTTCTGTATTTTAGAACTGATCATCTGTGGAAAAGTTGCATTTTGTATGGCTCACCCATGTAGTCAGTTTATCAGGACAGGGTTGAGCTCAAAAAGGGCAAAGGCCTATGTTTTTACTGGGAGAATAGATTTGATGCAGTGCAGCGGGGTAGGAGCCCACTGCCTCTACACTTCAGACCAGTTTTGAACAGTAATAGAACTATCCTGAACTTAGAGTTTAAATAGTGGTATGCTTAATTATTTCCTCATTGCCTCAATACCCAACAAAGCCTAAGACTTTTACAATCTATCAGTAGTGCTTCATATAAAAGCAGTAGTTGAGGATATTGGAATTGAGAGGGTTGGATGGTCAGAACATCTATTGAGGAATCATTTTTCCAGAATTTCTTTTGGTTATTACATTTTTACTTGATGTTTGTGGAGCTCCAGCTCTTTTTCTAACAATAACAATACATGGTCTGTCCATTTTCCATGGATATGTTTCACTGATCAATTCAACTACTTATTTTGCTCATCATTGCATAGAGAGATCATTCTAGTATCTATATTTTCAGATCTATCAGTTTTTCTTCTCCTAAGCCACCTTACATTCATTATAAAAGATCTATTGAAAACATAACCAATGAAAAAGTACCACCATCATGCCTCATTTATCTTCTTCAGGAATAGCTTCAGAAAAAAACCCCACACCATCCTACAGCACATTCCTATAATTACAGACACTCACTGTGGCCCCCACAAGCTTTAACTTAAAACTGTGATTGAAATCAACTTGTTCTTACACCATTGGGCTTATTCTTTATTACAAAGTTGTTCGTGTAAATGCCTCTGAGTTATAGTTATATTGGCCATCAATTTCAAAGGAGGCCTCTCCAGTGTTTTTTTATATATAATATCCATACCATTCTTAATGATGGTAATCATAGGCAGTGTTATAGAGAAGTCTTGATTACTAGGTCACAATTGGAAATTGTTCAGATATGCACTCTCTATAGTAAGAATTTGATCTTACTTCTAAAATTCAGTATTCAAGAACTCTCTGTCCTGGTAACTCACTTTGAATTATTTTTTTCAATTTCAAATTTTGATTTTTTCCTTACCATTTAAAACATACCTAAATGCCTCTGTAGATAAAATCATAATAAGCCTGCATAAAATGTTACAAAAAAAGAAATTGCATTGAGATACAGAAAAATCCCAGCTATAGTTTATATAAATTCATTTCCTTAAAGGCCAAATTTGTTACAGACTTCATGGAATATTTCACGGAACTCACATTAGAGGAAGAAAATTAGTTTTACACCTCAGGAAAATAAAACAAAAACATATAATCCCTTTGTATCAATATTCTATATAATATTTTCTCTTAAAAGAAAACAATTTCCATTTAAAATACACAAACATTGAAGGCACCTGCTTTGTACCCTGAAGAAATGTACTGTACTTTCTTCTAATCTGTATTACAGTCTATTATCTAGTTCCTGTATGAAAACTATTTCAGCTGTATTGTTTTAAAAATTAAACTATTATAATGTAGCTCAAGCAAATGATAGATCTTAAATTCAGTATTCAGTGTATAGCTCTCTACCAGTGATAGAAATTGATCATTATAAATCTCCAAAGTCAGAACATATTCAGGGAAGAAAAGCCTCAATTTGACTTTTAAAGCGACATATTTCATTCTGCCCAGACAATAATTCTCTGGTATTATTTGGACACCTCTTATGTGCAGAATGTCAACAAACCATCAGTAAGAAACATGATTTTAAAGCTGTTTTAATTGCTGAACTTTTTTTCGATACCTTTTGCACTTTGTCCCTTGAATTGCAGCCCCTTTGCCTATGCTGAGTGATTCATGACATTTCCAACTGCTTAAGAGCTGGTCTTCTTGTTATTCCTGACTCTGTCTTGATGAAAGCCTCTCTTGAGTGAAATCTCAATATTTCCAGAATATTCCACCTTTAGCCTTTCCTCACTTTCTCTGCTTCATTTGTTCCCACTTCTTATGATACCTACATATTTGTTTCTGAAACTCCCTCATCTTAAACCCTGCTACAAAGTCCTACCCAAAAAAATCTTTCCCTGAACATTTCAGTCCTAATGGTTCCATATAACATTAATATTTAACTATTTTTAATGTCACCATTGGCTCTTACAAGTTTAATTATTTAATAAATATTGGAATTTTGGAACATTGGAATAAATATTTGGAAATATTTGAATGATTATGGGATCTCTAAATCAGATCTTGTAAGGCAAGGCCCATGTTATCTCCTCCTTTAATGCCAGGCATGGACTCTAGTAGGAACACCATATATCCATGTTGACTGATTAAATTGGTTGTTTCTTCTGTTTTTCATGCTGTCATTCCCATTTCACTCCCTGCCCAGGAGCTCGTTAGTTTCATTGCTCTTATCTATCTTTAGAGCTATACCATATGGTGAGACTGGGTGTGCAAAGGATTTGCCCAGCACTCTATGGCTGGCACTCAAGGTTCTCATATTGAATATTATGTCTAGGCATGGAATAAAATTATATAGCCATAAAAATTTGCAGAGAAACTCACAGAATTTTGGAATTAAGTGATGTAGGGGAAGAAAAATCTCTTTTGCCCATCTTAGGTTCTCCAGCTGGGGCCCTATAAATTAGACTGGCCAAAAACAAATCAACAAGAGAAAACCAAAACAGAATTTTATTAACATGTACATCATGCATATGGCACATGGGAGTACCTGGAGATGAGTGACTCAAAGATTTTGTTAGAACTTGGACTTATACAGCATCTTAACAAAGAAATAATACATTTTTAGAGAAGTGGAAAGGCCCTGAGTCTCTAGGGGCAGGAAAATGTGGAAAGGTAAACACATGAGAAACTAATGGTAGATAAAGCCTCCTTAGTAAATCTCATTATGTAGATTCCTCTGATGCTGTCTCCAGGCTGTTAGGATCTAAAGTTTTCTTCAGTAATTAACTTCTTTTTCTAGTTGAAGTACAGTTGATTTACAATATGATATTAATTTCAGGTATAGAGCATAGTGATTCAGAATTTTAACAGATTATACTCTATCAAAAATTATTACAAGATAATGGTTAATTCCCTGTGCTGTACAATATATCCTCGTTGCTTATCTATTAAGGGGGGAGGGTGCAAGTTAGGGGTATGGGATTCAGAGATACAAACTAATGTTCAATGATTAACTTTTGTCCTTCCTATTGGAGAGGGGAGGAGAGACACCTTCCTAGATTTATGTTCTACTTTTAGAGAAATAGGAGGACAGAGAACTTTTTTGTATCTAATTCCTCTCAATTAACTTCAGCTCAGAATAACCCCTATGCTAAAGTGGCATAGTTTGGGGGTGGCATAGTCTGCTACCCTACAGTGATTAAGTACTTTGCCCTGACCATTTACTTACAAGACAGAGGTTAAAGTATAACAAGTTTCTAAGATTGGGATAATTCAATGGTAGGAACTCAACATGTATAAGTGGCATATACACTTTTTTTTTTCTTTTTAGATTGACTCTAGTCACAAGATCCTCCAGGAAAAGTTTAAAAAATCCTCTCTCTCTCTCATTTTAGAACACTGCTACCCAAAGGGCAAGACCACACACACAAGTCACTGAATTTAGAAAAGCAGAACTAAAGCTTCCAAAGTGATTGAAGGAATTAACAAGAAAATGCTAAGAACTCAGCTTATCTGATGAGTAATAACAATCCTTAAGCAGGAGAGAGATGGCAGTAAATCCAAACAGACCATCAGAAAAACTGGCTAATTGTTTCCATGATTTCTTTAACATGAGCAACTAAACATTAAAACAAAAACCCCTGGGTGGATGTTAGAGTTCATTGCATATAAATATTTACAGTAACATATACTTGACTCTCATAACAGATATGCATTCACCTATTTTCTACATATTCTTTCTTTCTCTTTATACAATCCTTCCAAGAACAACTCAACATTTTGCTATAGATAGAGCATCCTGGTCTGGCTCTACACTGACTTTCTGTTAGGTATACTATATTTCTATTAGATTCTGGTATACAGAGGATGAACAAGTACGAAAGCCACAGCCTATACAGAATGCTCACTTAAACATAATTATTTTTTTCTCCATGTGCTATAAGTGTTACTGTGCTGAGATGTCAAATGTGATATAAAAATAAACCCAAATTATGGTATTCAATAATTTCACTGAATTCTACAGTTTTAAAATGATCTCCTGTTAGTACCATGAACTATTTTAATCAGACTAACATTTTAACTTTGCAAAATACCTCTCCTTTTTCTTCCACCACATGCAGCCCCCTCCAAACACAGACACAGATGTCACGTGGTTACACTATTTCTGTACTATCTATCCCTACTCTTCTTGGATGGCTTCTTCTTTCCTCTCAGCCCATCCATATCCTGACTATCCTTTGGAAGTCGTGGGTCAGGTGACACTCACTTGACAACACTGATGCCTCTCTTCTCTAATTTCTTTTTATTGTTGTCAATTATATCAAATGTAGTCAAGCAGATGTACATAGGACACACTCAGTCAACTTTATGATGATTTATTTCTCTGCAGATAGCATCAAAAAATCAGAGGCCATGCATATGAGCCAAAAGTATGATATTTGTTACTCTGAGTCACTTGGGCACTGTCCCTATCAGAATCCTGTCACTTACTAGGACACTAAAGAATTGCTGTGGGGAGATGTGGTTGTACATGATGCTTACCTGAATGTTAAAAAAGAGCTCCCAAAACACCACTGTTTCCCTTGAAAGCCTGTATGGAACTGTCATCAGTGCCTTTTTAAAGACATTTATGATGATATTTATGTTTCTAACTCGTACAACTTGATTTATGAGCAAGATCGAATATAAAGAAATAGTGAAATGGAGAGGGTGTTTTTAGAGGCATCCTCCTTCATTCTCCTCTTTCTCCCACTTCAGTTTCTCCAATGCTCCCATACTGCTTGCCTTTCCAATTACTTAAGAAAATTAAATATGTGACACTAATTTCAGTGCCCCACTTGTTCCAGAGATATTTGCAACTTGAAGCATGAGAAGAAAATGCCTAACATGAATTAATAGAGTAGGATTGGTGGAATTCGAAGCTGTCAGGGGCAGGCCACTGGAGAATATATGGAAACTTTTGAAATTTTTTTAATCAAAAAATTATATACATTACCACTTGCTGTAATGGGCACAAGACCAACTCTTACTGTTTTCTACCTTTCTTCTTTCTTTCTTTTTTTTTTTCTATTTTTGCAAAGCAAGAACTGGTGCTGTATAACCGGGCCAAAAATTTCTTAGAGAGCAGAATAACAGAACCCAATAGTTCATCGTGCTTTGCGGGCATTGCCAGCTGTGCTGAGATCTGCTTTAGGGGCTACATGATGTGGACAGAATGTGGACTTTAAGTCAGAACACACAGAATTCTTAGTGAGAAACTGCCCCTTTCTAGTATGTAGCCTTTGCAAAAGGCAGCCTCTGTGAGTCTCAGGTTCCTCATCTGTAATAATATATCATGTCTCCCTTCCTCACAGAACTGTTCTGAGGATTCCATGAGATAATATTCATGTAAGAATATTCCTACAGGAGGCTCACTAGATGAGTCATGGCCCAGGAGCAGCATGCACATAATAACCTGCTCGGGGATTATTTTTTTCTCCCATATCCCATCCATCTCTTAATGGATACGGAAGATTAGAAACATCAGTCTGGATGGAGAAGGGTTGTATCTGGAAAGAGCTCACCTTCACAATGTGAGTAATTATTTACTCTAGTCTCCTTTGAACCAAAGGGAGTGTGCTGTTTTGCTTTTAATAGTATGAAGCCACCTTGAGACAGGAAACTACTATGCTACCACCCCAATACTAGTCTATATAAGTCCATAGCAAAGTGAGGGAACAAATAGAAACAAAAGATACGTATACAACTTTTCATTATTTTTCTCAGTGTTCAGTGAAATGTGGCTTTCCCGTGATCATGCCAAACTAACAGATTCCTCCAAATCCACTATCACAACACACACACACACACACACACACAAACTTATAAATATGCATACTGATAGGTGACAGGTAAATAGTGTTTCTAAGAACCATACACATCTCTGAGTGATTTATAAATTTTGTCTTTTTGAATGTAAACTTAGGATTTCTAACAAAACCAGCCTTACATATAGCAAAATATTTTAAATTTAATCGAGTTAAAAAACAGCATTTGTAACAGGTATGTGCATTTTTTATCACTGATTTATGTAATCAAGGAATTCTCTGAATGGGTGGTGAAATTTACTGTATAAGGTGTTTTTTTCCCCTAATTTAAGAAAGGTAAAAATAGATAAACCAGTATATAAAAGTTCTGATAAACTTTAGTAGACATACTGCAGTAATTTTAAAGAAAAAAATAGACAGTCAGACCAAAATTAAAGTTCAATGCTAAATACACTCAAAATATTAGAGAGTTGAATAAGTATAAATGGAAGGAATAGCATAGAAAAATGCTACAGAAGGCATCAAATAGAATAACCAGAGGCTAGAGAAAAACAAACTACAATAAATATGGAAGAAAAAAGGTAGAAATGTATTTAAAAACTGCAAATTTTAAGACAGAAAATATAAAACACAATAGCTAAATGCATAAGTAACTAAATTAATATTTATTAATAGTTATTAGGGTTAGCCAGATTTGAATACCTTATGCCAGGTACAAAATGTACTGCACATTTTTCATATAATCTTATTTATTCCATTTTATGTTCTGAAAGTATGTCCTATTTGTCAAAATGATTATGCTCTTACATAACTGTATGTTAAATAACCTTTACAGAAGACTTTTCAGAAAATGAAAACTTGTTGTTTCTCTGCAAATTACTCTTGAAATTGTGATCATGCAGACAATCAAAACATGGGAAAAACTATCTGGAGTACTGTTTCAGTCTTCCACTTTATTTTTTGTGTGTAGATACTGGCTAAATTTACCCATACCACATGGGTGATTGTCATGAATCTTGTCAGGAAGTTCAAATGCAAAGACAGTACTAAATCTAGATCAAACACTCCCAAATTTGGTTGGACACTAGTTATTATAATAAGACTTAGAGTTAATCCTGCACTTAAAGAGGTGACTAAAAAGACATTAATATATTACACTTAATTGTGCTTGAATTGCAAGTTTTATTACCTCCTTTGTGAGTCTGTCACTGGAAGCTCAGCGACCCCAATTCCAGCCTTCACTATAATTAATGATAGTGGTTTTCTTATATCTACTTGCTGATGCCATCTACTGCCTGTGATGTCTCACTAAGATAAATGACTTAGCCAACTGCAGATAAAAATGTTTTCTATCAGAAGTAGGCTGTGACACTGCAATGGAGAACAAGCTCAGCCTGATTTTATGAATGGTTAAAATTTCCTTGCCAAAATCTGCAATGGTAAATTATATTGTTAATATTGATTTCTATCCATACAAGGGTAGCAATGTCAACAAGATCAATTCTTTTAGTCACATCTGTTGTTGTAGGATAAAAAATATCTACTAACTGCCAAAACTGAATTTAATACAACATTGTGGTTTAGATTTTAAATTTACTTTAGCCCATCAGGCTTTAGTTTGTTAGGAGGAATAAGAAGTGGAATATTGATGATTTTTACCCATTGCAATCTGCCAACGTTAATGTGCAATTTCACTGCAAAGGACTGAAGTAAACCAAGATTTAGGGATACTTCTATCAAAAGTAATATCCTTGGACTGGAGTAACTGTCATTAATTTTTTCCCCCACATTCTGGAGAACTTAAGTTAGTTCTAAAGAAGTGGACACCTTTTAGACAAAAAATAATGATCAATAAACAAAAAATTGTATTTGTGGTGCACATCAATAAAATTGCAAAACTGTGACTTTTAAAGCATAAAAGGCAAGGCACGTAGAATTGTAATAGTAATTCAACATACTATCTTTCCTCACCGAGAGATTTCATAGGAAAAAGAAAATTACACATGAGGAAGATACTTTCCCCCAGCAGTGCTGGTCATTTTCTATACACAGCTAGGGATATTTTTAAAACTGAAATAAATCAACTTTTGTTACTTGCAAGATGAAACCTTCCAGCAAAGTACAAGTGAACAAGAAACAAAGGCCAAACACTGTCTGTGTCAACAAGGCCCAGCGTGATTTAGGTCCCTGAGACCTTTCTGACTTCAACACACATCATATTCTTCTTTTCTCAGTGGCCTCCAGCCATACTGGCCTTCATTCCTTTCTGTACCTGTGCTCATGTTGCCTCCTTCTAATCTCTCATACTTTTTCTCTCTGCCTAGAAAACTCTGTTCTTCCACGTTCCCATAGGGTGTGCAGTGTCTCCATTCTGGTCTCAATTCAAAAGTCACCTCTGATGGAGACTCTCCCTGACTACCTTGACCAAAAACAAGATCCTCATCCCTTCTCCATTTTAAGTTTTCACTGCATTTAGCACTCTCTGAAATAACTCAGTTTGTTTACTTCTTTACATGTGTTTCCATGAGTTCCGTAATATTGTCTTCCTTTTTCAAAGCTATACCCCTGACACATAGCAGATGCTCAAAACATATCTGTTGAACTAATGAATGAATATGTTGGCCATCATGTTAGAATATTTTTAAAATCCCTATATTTGCTCATATGAATTATTCCCCCAGTATTTTTCACATTATTTTCTTATATTTTAATAAAACATATAAGTAATCAAAATTAGAAATACTACTCAGCCATAAAAAATGAAATAATGCCATTTGCAGCAATGTGGATGCAACCAGAGATTATCATACTAAGTGAAGTAAGTCAGAAAGAGAAAGACAAACACCATATGATATCACTTATATGTGGACTCTAAAATATGACAGAAATGAACCTATCTGTGAAACAGAAATAGAATCAAGGACATAGAGAATAGACTGGTGGTTGCCAAGGGGGAGGGGGAGTGGGAGAGGGTTGGATTGGGAGTTTGGGATTAGTAGATGCAAACTGGTATATATAGAATGGATAAACAACAAGGTCCTACTGTATAGCACAGGGAACTATATTCAATATCCTGTGATAAACCATAATGGAAAATAATATGAAAAAGAATGTATATATATGCATAAGCGAGTCACTTTGCTGTACAGCAGTAATTAACGCAACATTGTAATTCAACTATACTTCAATAAAAAATAAGTCATGAAAATTACTTATATGTAGAAATTATGCCAGCTTTCTATAGGAGAAAGGAAAAATAGGGAAGATTAAATGGGTCTACTTCAGAGTGCTTTAAAAGACAAAAATGCAAGTTAATTTTAGAATTCATCCAATATTATTCATTTTGAAATTATTAGATTCTTTGTTGGTTCATTTGTATACTCATTTACTTACATATTTCTTGATTTAACAAATATTTATTTAACCCTGCTGTGCATAAAGTACTATTCACGGTGCTTGAAATTCATCAGACAAGAAAACCCTGATCTTGTGGAATTTACAGTTTATGGGAATAAATGAGCAATAAACCTGGTATATAAGAAACATATATAGGAATGTTGGATGCTGGTTAAAACTCTGGAATAACAGAGCAGATGGGGGATGAGGGAAAACAGCAGACAACTCTTGCTGGTTATGGACTTCTGCATAAGCATGATTTATTCACATAATGTATGCTTTGCTACTTGTTCCTCAGAATCTATATTATTTTCAAAAGATTGATCCCTGACATGCCAAATTTGCCATTTTCTTTACATATTTAATTATTTTTATTGCTACCACTTTTAGTTTCACTATAGTGAAACACTTTTTTGTAACTAATATTTTCAACTCTTAACCCAGCTTCTGTACTTTTTAGACGTAACATAGACAATGATATTTTCAAAAATAAGATCAGACCCAGAAAACATACTATTGCTGAACAAAGCACACAGTGACTGAAAGGATGCCATATCATCACTAATGCCATCTGCCATTGTTTTGCACAGATCCCTGTTTCCTTCATGAAACTTATAGCACTCTATAATAATATTTTGGTTTTTAACTTATTATTTCTCTAACACTAGATTTTTTGCTTCAGAAGACAGGCTCATGTTTCAAAATTTTTTTCTTAATTGTTTTTATTTTCCAGTGCCAGGCATATCATAAGCAATTAAAGCAATTTTTGAAATAAATTAATGAGTGCATCTGTAATTGTTCATGGTATCCCATAATGTACCCAACTGTTGTTCTGTGGGAAGAACTGAAGTGGCCCTTTACCTAAATGCAGATGATTTAGATGAAGAAGCTAAATATTCAGCTTTGCAATATAAAATTGTGTACATTTGGCTGAGGGAGAGTTTCTGTCCCTGTTGACTTTGTTGCTGTGTTTGCCTGGATGAGAAGGCTGGAGGAAACACATGGTAGAAATGCTTCTTTTCTTTAGAAGCCTTAGAATGGATTACACTACATTAAACTGTATTGTTATATTGTAAAGATGAGAGTTTTTGTTGAAAACGATTCAGAGGAAAAGGCAGATTCTGGGATAAACCAGAATCTGAAGAAATGAGAAAACTGGGAAGCAAGTTTTTGTTTGGGGTAATGGGAGATTTTTTTTCTCTGGGTATCACAATTATTAAATGTAGAACAGAATGCTCCACTGCCTTTTTGATAATGAAAGCTAAACTGACCTTACTGCTTGCAGGCAAGTTGTCATCTAGAGTGCCAGACTGTTAGGAAATCCATGTGGGTAATCTTGGGCTAGAGTGCTCTGAAATGAACCACATGGATTGGCACTTGAAAATAACTGCTGATTGTGTACCCCTTTGTTAGCCATGAACTTTCAGTTAAATCTTTTGTAAAGTTGCAATTTAGTCACAATCCTGCTGAGACAGTTTTAGGGGAGGACCTATTTTAAGTCCCCATGTCTAAAGTTAAAGTGGAGGGCTGTTCCTTCCCTACCATCATGCCTTGACTACCATCTGCTTTCAGGTTCATATCTGCAATGGTCCAGAGGATATGGGGGCTGGAGAGGGAATTGGAGGGTGAGGCAGTCATGTAGGCTGGCGTTCAGTACTGGTAATGATAGCGACAACAGCCACAGCAAGAAGCAAAAAGGTCAAATTATTAATGCTCATTGAATGCTTACTTTATTCTAAATGCTATAATGTATCAATTCATTTAATTCTCCCAATACTATTGTTGACCTGAAATAAGCAGACTGCCCTGTATTTCTCCAGCAAAGATAGGTTTATTTGGAATCAGCAGAGAATTACAATTTGGGGTCTGCAACAATGGCGGCCACATACAAGGTCCCACCCGACAAGGGAAGGAGAACACTTTTATAAAAAGGAAAAGGAAGTTGGTAGTTCTTTCTTTTTTTTTTTTTTTTTTTTTTGCGGTACGTGGGCCTCTCACTGTTGTGGCCTCTCCAGTTGCGGAGCACAGGCTCCGGATGCGCGGGCTCAGCGGCCATGGCTCACGGGCCCAGCTGCTCTGCGGCATGTGGGATCTTCCCGGACCGGGGCACGAACCTGCGTTCTCTGCATCGTCAGGCGGACTCTCAACCACTGTGCCACCAGGGAAGCCCGGTAGTTCTATAGTAAACAAAGCGTCTATGGGTTTTTATTGACTGAGTCCTTGCCAGGAAAGAAGAGAAGTTTTTCTTCCTGTCGGGCTCTGCTACCGTCACAGGGCATGAGAATTCTCCTTTCTGATCTTGCAGCTCTATTTAATTGAGGCTTCTGTTTATTAATTTTTTACACTATGAAGTAGTACTATTCTTAACATGTGAGTCATGACCACATTGAATGGAGAAGGAAAAAAACATTAAACAAGAGACTGCCACTCTGACTGTGGTTCAGAGTCATCATAATGTTGACAGTAACTGATACACACATCCAAGTTGATTCTCATTAACAGACGAAAACCATCACACTTGTTGTAGAAGTCCTATTTATTGAGGGCCCCTTTGAAACAGCTTATAGGCAAGGTTAGACTAGAACAGAAAACTGGAAAAACTTCTATTAAAATCTAAGTGTTGTGAACTATCTACTAGGATTAGAATATTTTCCCAAAAATTTGAGAAATCCAAAGGACTTTGTCTTACTTATTGGACACTCTAGATCTCCCATTCTCCCAGGAACTTCTTTGCTAAGAAGAACACTAACAGCAAGGGTGCAATTTATGAAAGGATTTGCAAGAGCATAAATTGTTATCTATTTGCTCACAGGGCTTTCCTGCAGAGCATGAACCTTGCTGATCAATTCACCCTCAGTATAAGAAGAGATAGTTGTGGGCTAAATGCCTTGGTTATTCCATTTTCAGTCATTACATATCAAAACCAAGGTAAAGTTACTGAGGACACTTGAGTCTCCCTGTGCCCCTTCCCATCTTGACCTAGGTCTAGGAGTGAGAGAGAGAGAGAGAGAGACCTTTTTACTTTTATATTAAAACTCTTGTGTTGGGACTTCCCTGGCCGTCAAGTGGTTGGGACTCCGCACTTCCACTGCAAGTGACATGGGTTCGGTTCCTGGTTGGGAAACTGAGATCCGGCATGCCCTGTGGTACGGCCAAAATCAAACCCCAAATCAAACAAACAAACAAACAAAAAACCCCTCTAGGGTCAAAAGTGGGCTATTTTCTACAAAATGTTTGAAGATAAAAGAGAACTAACGAAGGGGAGAGTGACAGAGAAAGTTCAGTATCTGGAACCATGGCTGCCTAGCCTGAACAGCTGAGCTAGGATGCAGTATAATTGGGGGAATGATTCTGTCTTTACTTATTTACATCAATCACTATTGTCGAATGGATCTGGCAGTGATCTCCACTGAATATTAAGGTGGCTTTGTAAGCAGAATCAACTAAGCTTTAGTGATGTTTTGGTATACATCCATAAATCCACCTGTTTATTTTCATATTCTTGGCATTTTATCTGAGGGAAAATACGTGTTTATTTTCTGCATATGGTGAACTAGTTTAACCTTTTCATAAGCAATTTCAAAATAAAAGCATTTATTGCTGAAAGATATAAATATCAACCAACAGGAACTAAACTGTAATATCAATGGGCTTTCTAAGGTTATTGGGGTGAAGACTTACTGGAGCAGAGATTTCATAAACATTCCAGGATAAAATATGAAATGTGATCCTTATGTTGACATATCTGTTGTGAAGCTTTTTGTTTTGAATTTATTTCTCCAAGCAAACAAAATACTACAGATATTTTAAAGATATATGATATATACACACTAAGAAAAACATCAGTAAGTATCATCTAATTATGTAGGTTCTAATCTTAATAAATTTTTTCACTAGCTCATTAACTGCTCTGCTTTTTTCTTGCATGTGTCTTGGCCCAATGCACCAAAAATCAAACCTGTTGAAGGGCTTGATCTTTGTATTTTCATGTGGATTCCTAACATCATGTCTACAGGCACAACACACAGTGGGCTTAAATATATTTAATCCTTTTTTCCCTTATTTCCTTTGTTTGTTGTATATGCAGTTAATGAAAATAAATATGTAGAAAATAGATAACCTAAATGTCTGAGTAGTACTAGGAACTGGAGAATACATAACTGAATACTTACATTAATACCCTCTGCCAAGAACCCAAGCCTTTTGCCTGAAAATGGAATTTTAAAAAAGAAAGTAAAAAATAAAAAATAAAAAGGAAAATGCACACTATGTGTAGAGTAAAAAAAAAACATATTTTACTTTTTTCCAGTTAAATATATTTTCAAAAAGAATTCCACCTGAAATAATTGGCATAGGACTCATGAAGTCTACTTGCTTCATGGATAGTTCATCAAAGCTCTCACACCAAGATTCCTGGTACTAGAGGGGAGGATCTCTGCTGTGTTGACATTTTCCCTGCCTATTGTTATGTATCTAAGGTGAAAGGCCATCCATCCTTCTATAGGGGAACCTATGCGATTCCAGACCTCACAAACTTCCTTCCCCTAAGAATTCTTAATTTCCTCCTAGTGGTTAAATGCACATTACGTTTCCCCATTTTATTGCAAACTATTTGAAACAAGAGACTCATTACATCTTCTACTTCTTTGTATATACCGTAAAAACAATCGAGACTTCTACAAGCAGCCAATAAATATGTATTAATTGTTAATTCAAGCTGGTTGAAAAGTCATGTCTAATAAAATTATAAAGGGGAGTTTTTTTTTATCTGTGTAATTTTATTTGTACAGCTTGGACAAATAGCTCACATTTGAAACGCCTTCAAGTATTTTTTCAGTCAATAAATATTTACTGAAAGGTTTCTATGTACTCAGTAAGGGCACTGGATGAATCAAAATAAGGTTGAGCAAATCTTCGAAATCTAGTTTTATCCCAGCTCTGTAGAAAACATTTCTCTCAATATATTTATACCAGTCTCTAGATGACTCTTTTTTGCATCAAATGTGACATGTTTTTCTAATGTGGTCTGAGATGATCATTTCATATTGTTACTTTAAGAATAAACAAAGTAAAATATTCAATAACTTTTGAAAACAAGGGTAAAAAATAGTGCTTTGTTTTAGAACATATAAAATATACATGTAAAGTTGAGATGCTATATTTAATTTGGTTACTAAATAAATATTAAGTAAAAATTTAATGACTAATTAATATGTAATTTAATTCTATTTATTTAACAAATAGTCATTAAGAAGCACTATTATTAAGATTAATGGATGTATCAATTAAGCAGAGCAAAATACCTAGATACAGGGGTGTATGTATGTATGTACTGAATTCACAGGTATTCATATATTCGTAAATATTAAGTATTTTATTATTGACATTTTAAAGCTATGGGGAAAATATTATGGTATAGTATATAGTGATGATTGTCTGACATTTAGGAAATGATAATTTAGATTCCCTATTTACAACATAATCAAAAGAAATTCTAATGTATTTAATACATACTAACAATAAAATTTTAAGATGACTTAAAAACTTGAATGCTTCTTAGGGTGACACATCAAGAGGAGTGATAAAGAAAAAGACAGATTTAACTGCAAAAATTCAAACTTTGATATGGCAAAAAATTTACAATAAATGTCAAGATCTTTTAAAATATGTACAATAGATTTAATAAAGATTTACTGATCTTACTGCAAAATGAATACATAAAATACTTTGAAGACAGTTTTTAGTAGAAAACAAAAATCCCATTAATTGTATGAGTGAGTTGAGAACAAAAGACACCACTAATGTTAATTTTGTTCACTTGCATAGAAAGAGATGAAGACACACAAAGCAAATTTGGCCTAAGTATTGATAAAAATAAAATAATTTCATGTTTGTTAATTGTTCATTTCACAAGTCAATCAAATCTTGCAACAGTATACAAAAAGTGACTTGACTTTAGGTAAAGCCTTACATATTCACTTCCCTTTTATCATCTCGCTTCCTCGGACTTGAATATTATTACTAATCTCTGCATGTAAGTGACTTTGAAGATGTTGTAATTGTATTCTCTTTCTCTGCTTAGCTAAATCCTACTTATTTCTTCTTCACTTTCTCCATTTCTTTGGGTATGATTTTGCTATGTAACTTATTATATTGTGATGCACATTGAAAGAGTAAAGTGAAAAAGAGTGTACAGAAATAGTGAATAAAAAGGGAGTATGAGATTACATAATGTGATTAAGGAGGGCCTCTCTGAAAAGGTTGCATTGGGATCAATCATGGTCAATCATGAGAAGAAATAAGCTAATAAGAGAGAAGAGTGTTTCAAGCAGAGGTGAGGGGGTAGCCAAAATAAAGGCCCTGAGCCACCAAGAGGCTTGTTATGTTAGTTCTGTCTTTTGTTTTTAATTGAAGTATAGTTGATTTACAATACTGTGTTAGTTTCAGGTGTACAGCAAATTGATTTGGTTTTATATATATATATATATATATATATATATATATATATATGCTTATGTCTGCATTCATTTTTTTCAGTTCTTTTCCATTATAGGGTATTATAAGATATTGGACATAGTTTCGTGTTATACAGTATGTCCTTGTTGTTTATTTTATATATGGTAGTGTTATGTTTCAAGAGTTGCAAGAAGGGACATGTGGCTAAGTAACTCTGAACATAATACAGCAGTGGCTCTAGGTGAACCAGGAGAGATAGGCAGGGTCAGATTATGCAGTCCTTTTAGGTCAAGGCTAAGTATCTGAATCCATTCAAAGTGTAGTTGGAAGCCATTGAAGGATTTTAAGGTTGGGGAGTGGGGGTGACTTGATAAAATTTATGTTTTTAAAGATGTGCTCTGCTAACCTTGGTTCTAGCTGTGATGTCCCTGAAAATAATTACTAAATATGGACAAACTACACAAAGCAACTTTTGGAAAGCCCTGGAGAGCAACTGAGACAGGCTGGGTATAGGGCTCCTTTCTTTAAGAGAAAGGAAGGAAAATGATGTTACTCAAATATTTTGGCTGTTTCGTCTGAAGATATTTTTTGGTTTTCAGTTCCTAGGAATAGAGCCAAAGCAGAAAATGGCCTATTTTACAAAAGTGAGCTTGGAACTGAGAAAATGGATGGGACTTGAGGGAGAAACATCTTGGCGAGATGAACTTCAGCAAAGTGGATACAATAATCTGTATGCAAATTTTCTCTCAAGTAGTTGGCTGATTCTTTAGCTATGCCTGTGTAGAGCAAGATTTCAAGAAACCTGGCAGAAAACAGTGGCTAAAAGCCAAACAGGTGAGCAGGAATTTCAGGTACACAGTGCAGGGAAGGCAGACACTTTATTCAGACCCTGACAGGTTGGAGGGGCCTTGTTTGATTCCAAGTGCTTCCAGCCATGACCCAGAAAGGTCATGAAGAGCAGTAAGATTCTGTTGTAGGAGTATAGCCATAATGACTCTGGTCCTAGAGTAGGGACAAATTGAAATAGCTGCTAAGAAATAGATTACATGGCGGATAGTGACTCAGAACCTTCAGGAAGGAGAAAGTTGATAGAGTGAAAGCTCAAACTTGATTTTCCCAGTAGTAGGATTATGCAAGATTCATAAAGAAAAATAAACAGTATTTTTGGTTACCTCTGAGATGTGGACTCTGAATCTGGCTTGGAATGAAATCTACTGTCTTGGAAGGATTTCCTTGAATTAGCATATTGTTTCTGGAGAATTTGCTTTATACTATTTTCTGGATTTGAAGTACATATTAATCATTGTTTGCCAGAGAAAAAATAGGATGCGTGTTTGTGTATATGTATATATGAGAGGTAGAGAGAGAGATTTGCTATAAGAAATTAGCTCACACAAATATGGAGGCTAGCAAGTCCAAAATTGGCAGGGTAGGGTGGCAGGCCGGAGAGCCAACGGTGCAAATGAAGTCTAAATGTAGTCAGCTGGAGAAAGGTAGTCCTCTTGCTAGGGAGGCCAGTCTTTTTTGCTTTATTCAGGCCTTCACTTGGTTGAATGAAGCCTACCCATAATATGGAGAGCTTTACTCAAACCGCCGATTTAAATGTTAATCTCATCCACAAATACCTTCCAAGTTAACATAAAATTAACCATCACAAAGTATAATTTGAATAAAATGCGTAGGTATTAAGTTTTCAGTGGAATGAGTTTTGACAAATATATATTCCTATTGACCACACTATAATCGAAAACATTTCCATCACCTCAGAATGTTTCCTCATGCACCTTCACGTTCAATCTCTTACACTGTTTCTCCCGAAATACAAGGCAACAATTGATTTAATTTCTATTACCAGTTTTTCATGTTTTACAGCTGTATGTAAATGGAATTTTAAATACCTGGCTTCATTTGCCCAAAATGATTTCTGTGGAATTCATCCATGCTGTTGTGTGCCTTGATTGTACTTTTATTTATATTTCTATCTAGTATCCCCTTGTATAAATATCTACAATTTGTTTACTCATTCACATTTTAATTTGTTTCTGGTTTTTAGTATTAGAAATAAAACTGTAATAAACATTCTTGTACGAGGATTTTTGGGACAGAAGTTTTTATTTCCCTCCAGAAAAGTATTTTGAGGTGAATTTTCTCAATCATGGGGTAGGTATGTTTTAACTTTATAGTGAACTGCCAAGTGGTTTTCCAAGTGATGGTACCAGTTCCTCTTTCACCAGCAAAATATGGGAGTTCCAGTGGCTCCACATGTCTACTACTAACAATTGGTTTTGTCATTCTTTTTAATTTTAGCAATTCTCGTGATGTGGTTTTTACTTGCATTTCTATGATGAGTAATAATATTGAACACCTTTTATGTGTTTACTGGCCAGTTTTGTGTTCTTGGGGAAGTGTCTGTCAAGTGTTTGCCCATTTGTATTGTGTTTGTCTTTTTATTATTGAGTTTTTGGGATTAAAAAAATATATATATATATGCATACATGTATATTCTAGATACAAGTTCTATATCACATATAGGCATTGCAGATATTAATATCCAGGTCTGTGGTTTATGTTTTTATTTTCTTAATTATTCCTTCTGATGAGCACACATCTTGTTGTTGAAGTCTTATTTACCAATTTTTTTCTCTTATTGTTAGGGCTCTTTGTGTTCTGTAGAAAACTTCATCTATCTTAACATCACGAAGATATTTTTCTCTTTTATTCTAGAAGTTTTATATTTTTAGCTTTTAAATTTCTTTCTATCATTCACTTTGAATTAAGAAAAATTTTCTTAACAGTTTTATTGAGGTATAATTGGCATACATTAAACTGCACATATAGCATAGGATGCCAAGTATGGCATCTCAAGGGAGTCTGATGTCTCAGTCTAATGGAAATTATGCTATTTCACATTTTTTATAGTTCTAAGCACACATTTTTAACATATACTTGCTATGCATTTTTTATTCCACCAGTTTGATGTATACTTTAAAGTCTTGAAGCATTATTTTATTCAGTCTTTTAACCCCAGCCTTTAAGTGAGGCAGTGGTTTTATCCCATCCTACTTGATAAGCTACACATTAGTTAGGACCAGAGGTTGCTATGAGGGCCACCCTGCTTTCCAAAGACTCAATTCCTTTTCTCTTTTCAATTGTATTTTTTGGTAAAATATATATAACATAAAATTGATGATTTTAACCATTTTAAGTGTATAACTTATTGGCATTATGTACATTCAAACTGCTGAGTGACCATCACTACTATCCATCTCCAGAATTTTTTCACCATCCCAAACTGAAACTCTGTATCCATTAAACAGTAACTCCCCGTTCCCCTCTCACCTTAAATTCCTGGTAGACACAGTTGTACTTTCTGTCTCTATGAATTTGCCCATTAAATATTTTTTTTATGTATTGGGTGAAATAGAAGGGAATATTTTTTCCCCATGTGAATACTTGGTTATTCTAGCACCTTCCAATCCCATTTTTTAAACTTCAGTTTCAGCTTGTTTCTGGGCAACTTTAAATCTTTCAATACGTTTCCTTTAAGCACAAGGTAAAGCATACTTCCAGATATTGGGAAACCATGCCATAAATACATGCCTGGCACTTGAAAATAATTTTCTGGCCTATTTGGAGTAGCTATAATCCATGTCTTTTAAGAAATGTGGAAAGAGAGGAGGGAGAGGTTAAGTAGTATTTCTAGAGTAATGTGTTAAGCCAGCAACAGGGTGAAAAAATAATCCAGAGTTGCTGACTCCCAGTGCAGGGTTCTCATGAGGGGCAGTTGTGAAAACATCAGTTTAAGCAATACTAATAAAGATGCCAATAGAGATGTGGTGTTTATTTGCAGATGGAAAGGAATAAAGTCCTTTCAATTTTACTTACAAAAGGGTATGACATTTCCTATTATAAATATTCTTAATATTTAAAGGTATTCTAATACATGGTTCTTGGTTAAATACAAAAATGCATTAACAGGTCCATTATCACCAGGAGCACTACCATCAGTGACTTCATGTTCCAGAGAATATTTGGATACCTCTTTTACAGGGATTGTTTAAAAAAATGGGATTCATTAACTGTATAATACTGGACCTTATTCATGTTCCTATTTCTGAAATTCTTTGTCAAAAGTAAGTATTTTAACTGTTTTGAATGATTTCTCAGCAAGCTCTTGTTTATTACATGAGTCACAATATTTTACAGGTTACAATTAATGATTTATCATAAAGAAACTGTCTTCCACTGTTCCCAATATAGATTCAATAGAGGCTAGATCTTCAGTCTCAGACTTTGTTCAGTTCCAATACATTTCTGTATAATATGAATAGTTTGTGGGCCACTTTGAATTAAAACCGTCTCAGTTTAGAAAATAGCCCAATTCTATTTAATAATCAAAATTTTCAGTTTATTTAACATAAGATTTTTCTACCATCCCAGGCTGAGATCAGCTTCAGCTGAAAGACTTGCAGTAGGAAGGAGCGAGAGGCTGGCTTTCCCATCTGGCCCTTTCACATCTCTATCTTTACCAGCATTTGATATTGACACTATTTTTATTTTAGATATTCTGATGGATGTGAGATGATATCTCATTGTGGTTTTAATTTGCATTTCTCTAATCTTTAGTGATGTTTAACATCTTTTCAAGTGCTTATTTGTCAGCTATATATTCTTTTCAATAAAATGTCTCTTTATGTTTTTTGCCCATTTTCTAATTGCATTATTTGTTTTTTACTGTTGAGTTTTGAAAGTTCTTTATGTACTATAGGTATTGGTCCATTGCCAGCCAAATGGTTTGCAAATATCTTCTCCCACTTTGCAGCATATATTTTCATTCTTTTATCAAGGTATTTAGCAGAGCCAGAGTTTTAAGTTTTGATATAGTATAAGTTATCTATTTTTATTTTATAAAATGTGTTTTTGACATCAAGTCCAAGAACATTTTGCCTAGCCCTAGATATCAAAAATTTTCCCTTAAGTTTTTTTTCCCCTAAGTATTTTATAGTTTTACATTTAAATTCACAATCCATTTTGAGTTAATATTTTTATGAGATGTGAAACTGGTTATGTTCTTTTTTTTTTTTTAATCTATGGATATCCAATTCTTCAAGAACTACTTGTTGAAAAATCTATCTTTACTCCATTGAATTAGTTTTGCACCTTAAAAAAAATCAGTTTGTGCATATTTGTGTGGGTCTATTTTTGGGTTTTCTGTTCTATTCCATGATTTGTGTTTGTCTATCTGGCAGTATCACATAGTCTCGATTACTGTAGCTATCTAGTAACTGAAATTGGGTAGACTGATTCTTCCCACTTTGTTCTTTTTCAAAACATTTTTAAGCTATTCAAGTTTCTTCCTTTTCCTATGCAAATTTTATAATAGTTTTAGTCTATTTCTACAAATTCTTGAATTTTGATAAAAATTGTATATTACTTATATATCAATTTGGGGAGAATTGATATTTTTGCTATGTTGAGTCCTCCAATCCATAAACACACCATATCTCTCCAATTATTTAGACCTTTGTTGACTATTTTCATCACCATTTTATAGTTTTCAGCATACAAAACTGGACATGTTTTATTGGATTTACTTCCTAAGAACTTCATTTTTTTTTGGAGCACATTTCTTAAATCTTGAGTTCTCTAGCTATTTTGCCTTCTCTCTTTCAGAAACTTTTTATATTTGTTTTATATATAATGTACAGAATGCATAACTATATTTAATGGAGGAATAGAAAAATTTACATTTATTTCATCTTTCTAGATGTGGAAGTTGTGATTATTTTTTGAGATTTAAATATTAAGAAAAAATCATATATTTACCCATTTAGTTGTAATTTATGGTTCTTTTCCCCTACCTTTGTATAGATTCAGTGTTCCAGCTGTTATTATTTTTCTTCTGCTGAAGGATGTCCTTTACCATTTCTTTTTTTTTTTTAAACAATAGTAATCCTTTTTTAAAAAAATTTATTTATTTTTGGCTGCGTTGGGTCTTCTTTGCTGCGTGGGCTTTCTCTAGTTGTGGCGAGCAGGGGCTACTCTTCTTTGCGGTGCATGGGCTTCTCATCGTGGTGGCTTCTCTTGTTGTGGAGCATGGGCTCCAGGTGCACAGGCTTCAGTAGTTGTGGCGCGTGGGCTCAGTAGTTGTGGCTCGTGGGCTCTAGAGTGCAGGCTCAGTAGCTGTGGTGCACAGGCTTAGTTGCTCCGTGGCATGTGAGATCTTCCTGGACCAGGGCTTGGACCCTTATCCCCTGCATTGGCAGGTGGATTCTTAACCACTGAGCCACCGTGGAAGTCCCAACCATTTCTTATAGAACAGATCTGTTAGTGAAGAATTATTTCAGCTTTGAATGTCTGAAAGCACCTTTATTTCACCTTGTTTATGAAATATATTTTTACTCAGAACAGAATTCCAGGTTGATTTTCTTTTTAATTCAGTATTTTAAAGACATTGATGCAGTGTTTTCTCACCTTGTGTTATGTCTGATGAGAACTCTGCCGTCATCAATATTTTTGTTTCTCTGTATGTAATGTATCATTTGCCTCTGGCTGTTTTTAAGTTTTTTCCTTGTCTAGTTTAGATCTATTTGATTATATTCTGTATGGGTGTAGCTTTCTTCAAGTTTCTTGTATTTGCAGTGCATTATGTTTGTTGGAATTGTAGGTTTATAGTTTTAATCAAATTTAGAACTTTTTCTTCAAAAATTTTCTGTTTCCCCACTCTCTCATCTCATTAAGAAATATCAGTTACATGCATATTAGATCATTTGAATTGTTCCACAGGTCTCCTATGCTCTTTTCATTTTCTTAATCCTTTTTTTCTTTGTGTGTTTCACTTTGGATTATTCCATTAGATAACATAATTTGGATAATTCTATGACTATATCTTTCAAGTTCACTAATCTTTTATTTTGTAATTTCTAATCTGCATTAAGCTCATGTTGTATATTTTTCATCATATGCATTGTGGTTTGTATTTCTTGAAATTTGATTTGAGTCTTTAAAAAATGTTCTCTGGGTCTTTACTTAGCATTTTCAGCATATACAGCAGAGTTATGATGGTTTTAAAATTCTTCACTGATATTTCTAATATCAGTGTAAATTTTGATCTGGTTTCAATTGATTGGCTACTCTTCTCATTGCGGGTTTTATTTTTCTACTTCTTTCATGCCTGGCAGTCTGATTAGATGCCATTCATTTTGAAATTTATCCCTTATGTGTGTGTGCCCACATGTGTGTGTGCATGTGCGTGTTCATGTACTATATATATATAGTATATATATATATACTATAGTATAGTACTATATATATATATATATATATATATATATATATATATATATATATATATATATATATATATAGTACGTACTGTATATATATGAATAGTATATCCCCCCAGAGGGAGCATGGCGGGAGCGGGGGGTGGGGGCGGTGTGAGCGGGTAGCTGATTGCCCGGCAAAGAGGATGCTGGGAAGCCTGACAGCCTCACCTTCACGGAACTTCTTCAGCGCCAAGGGTGTACCCTCCTCGTGCAGCGTCACGGTGGGAACATCCAGGAATACGATGCTACCACCCTCAGTGCCCAGGGCTGCCCTGTCACCAGAAGCCACCAGACGGACCACTGTGATATGCACGAGCCTGCCGGCCAGCGGCACTATAAAAGTCCAGGCGCCTAGGCAGCTGGAAGCTGAGGGCTCCCTTCCGATGGGCGCAGCCATTGTGGTGGACGATCTCCCAAAGATGGAGGTTGCTGTCGTCCAGCAGGGTCAGGAGGTGGCCCTGGGCGGGCTGGAGGTGCATCTGGGTGATGGTGGCCATGTCTCGGTGCAGGTGCGTGAACTGCACACCAGGGGGCACCATAGATCTTGACGGCCCCAGACCTGGTGCTGCTGGCCGTGACGAGAAGCTCAAGGTCGAAGGCCAGGGCGCTGGCTGGGCTGGTTGGGGAAGCCGTGCTCCTTGGTCTTGGGGAAGGCGAAGAGCTCGTGCTTGAGCTTCTCGTGCGGCGGGTTGAAGCCTTGCCTGAGGAACCGAAATTTCCTCATCTTGAGCCCGGCCGCCTGCCCGCCACCGCCCGCAGGATGCGCCACGCAGCCCCTCGTGCGTATTTTGTTGAATTTATATAAATATTAAGCTTTGGGGGCTCAGAGAAGTTACTTGGAAAGAAGTTTGGTCCTTTCAGGTGTTTTTGTTTTTTTTAATTTGTTATATGTGCCTGGAACAGTGCTCAGTTTATGGATAATTATACCCCACTACTGAGGTAAACATTTTCTGAGCACTCTGTCGCGTGAATTAGGAGTTTACACAGGCCGCCTGGAGGAGTCAGACACGATTCGAACCATGTCTGTGTTCCAGGCCCCGTTCACTCTAATTCTTAAGGTTGGCACTTCTTCAGCCTCAGGTGGTTTCCTCACTAGCAGATCTCCAGAGCTCTAGGTCTCTTCAGCGGCCCCTTCTCTTCAGGTACTCTGTTCTGTGGAATCTTGCTGCCAGGTTCTCCTCAGACTCTGCTTGTCTCCTCAGCTCAGTGCATTCTCCAGGTTACGCCTAGTTTCCTCCTCCCTGTGCCATGGCCTGAAAAGTCTCTCAAAGCATTAAACTAGAAAACTTGTTGGACTACTTTTATTTGTTTCGTGCCTGTCAGGGATGACTAACATTCATTGCATGATATCCATTGTTTTGAAAACTACTTTTCACATATAGTTTTTTTTTTTAATTTTTGGTAGTTTGGGTTTTGTTTTGTTTTTATTTTTGTATTCAATATGTCAGTTTGCTTGTTTTTGCTTAAAACAAACTTTTGGTAAATCTTGGCCAGAGGTAAAAGTGTGAGAAGTTCTATTTAACAACCGTAATTTATTAGTTTTCAAATGCTACTCTAACAAATTGTTATAAACTTAGTAGCTTAAAAACATGAATTTATTTTCTTATGGTTCTAGAGGTCTAAAATCAAGGTGTTGGCAGGACCTTCTGGAGGCTTTAGAAGAGAATCCATTTCCTTTAATTTTCCTTTCCTAGAGGCTCCCTGCGTTCCTTGACTCATTCCCTTCCTCTGTCTTCAGAGTACCTCACTCTAGCCTCAGTTACCATCTTCACAACTCCTTTTCATGACTTTGATCCTGCTGCCTCCCTCTTACAGGACTTCTGTGATTACTTTGGGCACACCCAGATAATTTAGCATAATCTCTCTATCGCAAGATCCTAAACTTAAGCATGTCTGCAGAGTTTCTTTTATCATGTAAGGTAACATATTTACAGGTTCCAGAGATTAAGACAAGGACATCTTTGAGGGCGGTTATTCAGTTTACCACACATGTCAAATTCATTTTAGGACAACTGCAGAGCTAGCAAGTAGATATTCCTTAGGCCCATATACCGTATCTCTACTTTTTCAGAATAATTATTTTCTGATACTTACGTTATTATTCCTTTTTTTATTATTCCTTTTAATTAAAATATTAAATTAATATTTATAACATGGCAACTGTTATGATCTATAAAAGAATATGAGTATGTTCTGCAGTTTACTTTGAAAGAACTTACATTGAAATATATCTAGATGATGTGACAAATTGTAAGGCATATAAATAATAATTTAAAAACACATGGGTCAAAGGAGTCATCTGTAGTAAAATTTTTGAGCCAAATTACAATGTGTTGAAGGTACAATGTGGGTTGTTTTTTTTTAAGAATAACAGAAGATACATTGGAGGTCTCCTTATTCGAATTAAAGATCTGCTCATCATACTAACCTAGTATACCTTAGAATTTTCTCAAATATATATCAGTTTAAGTCCTCTCAAGTATGGTGTTTGAGACATAGAACTATTAGGAATAACTATAGTAGTAGTTTTAACCAGCTACATTTCATTGTAGTAAAATTGTGTAATTGACAAGGTTGTATTTTGTAAGATAATTAATTATTTCATGGCATTTCTTTATAGCACTGATGTCAAGATCTGAGATCTAGAGTTGGAAAGACCTGTGTTGAAAACTCTTTAAGGTAAGTCTCATTACCTCTTGTGACGTAATAGAATATGGGTTTGTGCTCCCAGTTCTTGACACCGATTTCCTAAAACCCTTGTGATTTCTTAAGTAATGAAAACACTAGGAACACATCTTGTTCTGTTGAGGCGACTCTGGGTGGGCTCCTGGTTGGTTCTTGGAGGGGCGTTAGTCACCAGAAAGACATGATTAGATGCTTGGTATTTTCAGCTCCGCCCCCATCCTCCAAAGAAGGGAGTGGGGCTGAAAATGGAGTTAATAATTGATTATGCTTACGTGAAGATGCCTCCATAAAATTCCAAGAGTAGGGGGTTCTGGGAACTTCCAGGTTGATGAACACATTCATGTGCAGGGTGACACATCCCAACTTCACAGGGACAAAATCTCCCAGGCTTGGGGCTCTCCCAGCCTATGTATTACTTCATCTGGCTGTTCATCTGTATTCTTTTATCGTATTCTTTAATAAACTGGTAAATGTAACTAAGTGTTTCTCTGAGCTCTGTGAGCTGCTCTAGTAAATTAATAGAACCCGAGGAGGGAATTGTGAAAACCTCCATTTTGTAGCCAAGTCAGACAGAAGTTGTGGGTACTCTGGGGACCTACTACTTTCAGTTGGTATCTAAAGTGTCGTGGGAGCATTCTTGTGGGACTGAGCTCTTAACCTGTGGTGTCTGACCCATTTCCAGAACTGAGTTAAATTGTAGGATACCCAGCTGGTATCATGAATTGCTTTGGTGTGGGGAAAAAACCCACACACATTTGGTGACCAGAAGTGTCAGTAATAGTGTTCTGTGTATAAACAAAGTAGTGTATGTCAATTATATCTCAATAAAACTGAAAGAAAAAAAAAGTAAAGGAGAAACACACAGGAGGAAATCCGTAGATTTTTTTCAATATACCTCTTCATACTGCTTTATATAGACTCTAAGATATTATCTACCTCATAGGGTTGTTTTCAGATTAAATGAAGGAATATGTATACAGTACTGAGTGCTTTAGTTATACACAGTTGTGTTAGTGCTTAGTGACAAGTAGTTAGGGCGTAAAAATGTTAGTTGTTGTTAGTACTATTTTTATGGCCTGAATAGTTTCAACTTTTGATGAGAGACAGGAAGGAGAGCAGTCAACTTTTGTTAAATCCTTGTAGAATATGCTTAATGTGTTAATGTTTACCTCAGTGGAAGTAATCGGAGACTTGGAGATGAGGTTAAATTTTGAAAATTCTGAAGATTAACTGACAGAGAGCTTCTTTAATGTTCCCTCTTTATTAGTTTGCATAATCGGGAGAGAAAACATGAAAAATGGTTGTCTGACAATTTAAAAATTTGAGCAATTCTATAATTGTGACTAGACACATATCTAGAAGTGAAGTACCATTTATTGCAAACAAAAAAAACTTCAAAGATTAATTTTCTCTAAATGTCCATATGTGCACATTATTTATTCATTACCTGCTTTTTGAAAAATTGTTTAGCTTAAGGTCAAACATGTGCTACAAACACAAAGATATATAAAATTGTTAATAATTATTTATATATAGATGATCAAAGATCTAAATCTAAAGAAAAATGTGAAACAGCAACTTGTTCAAATTAAATTGTTTAGAAAATAGATTAGTAATTTCACTGATAACTAAAACATATATTCCAAATTTAAGCAAGAGAGAACTACAAAGCAGTAAAAAAGCTCTTTTTGAGAGTTTATAACAAATACATAACCATAGCAATTTAAAAGAAAACAGAGTAATTTAAGTTTCAGTAACTATGATATAAAAATTACTCTAAAATTCTTCTTAAAGCCATCACTAAATTGTTCCATGTCATAGAATATATGACATTAAAATTTCTCTTAAACTATGTCAGAATGGGATGGAAAACAAGAGAAGCCAGAGAATAGAAGAAAGATCAAGTTTGATTTTCTTAACCCTTGCCTTATCTTTTCGATTGAAAACATCTCTGCTGGGCATCACATATAAGTGGACTTGCCCCCAAGCAAATAAATACACCATATATATATGTGCCTTTGAAAATATAGGGTAAGGTTCATGCTGTCCTTTATCTCATTCTCACAATATTTTGCATTTATATAGTGCTTAAAGCAATATTGCCTTGCTTAAAGATTTTCCCAAACACCTAATTTATCAAACCATTACACAGAGTTTTTTATTGAAAATGCTTTATATATCAGACACTCCCTAGGAGACAAAGGTCCTGACCAATCTTTTACTCTCATTATGTTCTTGAGAGAGAGAAGGACCATAATTAATAAAGAAATAATATAAAATGCAAATATAATACATGCTATAACTACAATAAGGCAGAAGCAGGTAACAAAGAGTGTCTAGGATTCTACTTCATATGTGGTAGACAAGGAAATGACAGGACTCACATTTCTATTTGATTTTAATAATTTTTATTTTTATTATCATCACAGAAACAAATGGACAGATTTTTTTTTCTGTAGATTTTCCAAAAGGATCATATTATCTCTGGTCCCTGAAGAGATAGCTTCACTGACTTAAGAGTTGATGCTATATTTGAGCGTTTATAGATACTTAATTCTAAAGTTGCTATTTTGAAATGCACTGTCATATCTTCGGTAAAAGGACTGCTGTAACATTATGTGCCATGTGGATTATTGTTTTGTATGTAAGGAGCCATGAAAATGTTTGGAACACTAAGTGAATTTGCACAATTACTTCTGCCAGGTAATTTACTTCCTAACGAATTGTTTCCATTTTTGCATAAGTGACCAGTAAAATAAAGCAAAATTTCATTGCTACTTAATGTCTCCCAGCAAATTAGTGTCACAGCTAGACCTGTTGATCACCACCCAGTGCTTTTCCTGGGGTATCACATTTTCTAAAGATAACTTGATCTTCTGATAAAAAGCCATCACTTTAAAGCATATGCTGTATTTCATTGACTTTAAGTCACCATTGCTTCTAAGATGCACTGTTACCTCTAAAAAAGATGCTTCCAATTAAACTATAATTCAGTGCTTATTGTGACTTAGATTCATATTCTATACTTTTATATTGAAATTACTCTTCCAGGCTTAATTAGACATAGGGTTTTATCTTTTATCAATCTTATACATGCATATAAGCAAAGTATAATCAGAGTAAATTGGTTGAGTTGTTCCTGAAAATTTTATATATTCAGACAAAAGTTTTCTAGAAATTTTTTAATTCAGTCACTAATATCCTCAAGAACATTGATGATACAGCATTTCTTAAAATCTTACACAAGAGAATTAAAACCTTTTAGTAATAGACCCTAAGACAACTTTGAGGTGATGAAGATCTAGCTTACTTTTAAATACCATTTCAGAAATTTTGCTAAGTACTATCTAATTCAATGTCTTTACTGATGGTGTCTAAGAGTTTAAAAGAATACTCCAGAATTATCGCTGGGCCTTTCTACAGGCCACTGCTATCCTTTCTGTGAGTTTTGATCTGGCATTTTGATGGTTGCCCATACACAGGCAATGGCAGTTATGCCACAATTGCTAATTGGCTGACTGCTGTTTGGAAGCATTACTGATTTGAATACACATCCATTGCAAAGATTAAATGCAGAGTAAAAATGCAAAAAAAAAGTGTCTTGTGATTATGAAACAGAGCAATATAGTAACATATTTTGTTGTTGTTCCACAAGTTAAATTAACATAGACCTTTCTTCTTTTTTTTTCCAAATGTATTTATTTATGGCTGTGTTGGGTCTTCGTTTCTGTGCATGGGCTTTCTCTAGTTGTGGCAAGCGGGGCGTCACACTTCATTGTGGAGCGCAGGCCTCTCACTATCGCGGCCTCTGTTGTTGCGGAGCACAGGCTCCAGACGCGCAGGCTCAGCGGGCATGGCTCACGGGCCTAGCCGCTCCGCGGCATGTGGGATCTTCCCGGACCGGGGCACGAACCCGTGTCCCCTGCATCAGCAGGCGGACTCTCAACCACTGCGCCACCAGGGAAGCCCTATAACTACATTTTAATCTGGGATGAACTTAGTTGGCAAAAGAAGCTTTGTTTAGCTTTTTCTTTGCTAGAGCTTTTGAAGCAGCAAAGAAGATAAAGAAGTGTTCTAGGATATATGGAAATTCAACTGAAGGAAATTCAACTGAATTTGATAAGACTGCTTCCTTGTGTTTCAACCCCCCGGAAGATGTGTGTGAAAGGCAGTCAACCACAGCCAAATCCAAGTTCATAACATAGTTCCTCATTTGCTATTTGTTCCTTCCTGCTCAGTACATCTAACTGAATAAATACTTTTGGGAAATGGAGCCCACGCCCTTGTTCTCCTTCCTTTTCTAAGTTGATGGTAGATGAGGTTTATCAAGTCTCAGTTATATGTTACTTTCACTATAGTCTAAAGTTTGAAAGCAGGTAGATTCTGAAGCCTAGATGTCCCTAGAAAATGTCACATGGCAGACTGGCTGGCCGACTGCTGAGACTCTCCAAAAAATCCAGTCATTTCCTCTTCTTTAGAGTTTAAATTCATGATCGTACCTGTGCATTGAGAGTGGCGCTATGTTATTGTTTAAATCACACGTAATAGCAACAATATGTTAACCAGAATTTCTATTATTAATTTACAGTGAGAATTAGAGCAGTCATATATTAAGGGATATTGAACTCAGTTTTAATATGTTCAACACCCAATCAAACACCCAAATCTTCTCCTGCTTTAGTGTTATCCATTTCAGTTGTCAGTGGATCCTTATAACGTAAAACAAAAACCTTGAACTCATTTTTGACTTCCATGTTTCTCTAAACCTTCACAATCATCCTACAGCAAATCCTGTGGACTCTACATTAAAAACACATTAGAACATTCATATCATCCCCTTGTTATCACACTTGTGCAAACCACCATGTTCTCTTGCCTGAATTACTGTAGTAATGTATAAAGAGTCTCATTTCCACCTTGCTCTTTTTTAGTGTATTCACAGCACAACCCCCAAAGAGATCCTAATAAAATCTCCTCCACTTAAAACCCACCAACTTCTTCTCATCTAACTCAGAGTAAGATTCAAAATCTTGAGAATAACTTACAACAATCTAATGATCCTTGTGCCCAGCTTTCTTTCCCAACTACTCCCTCCTCAAATTTTGTGTCCTCCTTTTTGTTTTATTTTTTCCATATCATTTACTCCTACCTAACATCTTTATATATTGCACTACAGTATAAGCTCCACAGGGCAAGAATCATGGCTAGTTTTGTTCAGTTATAGTCCCACAATGCAGAACAGTGACTTTTGCATGGTAAGCATACAGTACTTGCTGAACAAATGAATTTATTTTGTTAAGCTTAGCATATTCTTTCCTTGATAGATGTCAAAACTGTAAGATGCTAGATCAACATATACTTCAAAGGAAGAACAATTATTTTCATGCTCCATGTTATGATTATCTGAGGCATCCATTTCCATGAAGATACAATATATATGACATTTAGAGTCCAGATTGAGTGTGCGATTCAGCCTTCCACTTCCTGGAAAGTACCTCATTGATCTTATTTAATACTGTATTTATTTTAAAAAATTAATTACACAAGTAATGCATTATTGCATTGGTTTTAAAAAATTAATAAGAGTGTTACATTTAAAGCTTAAGTCCTTTCTGATCACCATGCTCCTTTCTCCTCATCCTTGTCAGAATGCAATATGTATCTTTCTAGTAGAAACTAAAAATACTGTTTATATATCAAAATACATGGATAGAAAGTATATAAAAATTTAGTGCAGATTTTTATCTTATTTATTTGTTTATTATTATTATTTTTCTTTTGTGGTACGCGGGCCTCTCACTGTTGTGGCCTCTCCCGTTGCGGAGCACAGGCTCCGGAAGCGCAGGCTCAGCGGCCATGGCTTACGGGCCCAGCTGCTCTGCAGCATGTGGGATCCTCCCGGACCGGGGCACGAACCCGCATCCCCTGCATCGGCAGGCGGACTCTCAACCACCGTGCCACCAGGGAAGCCCCCCCCCAAGAAAAATATTTTTTTGTCTTACTTCCTATGATTCATTTAGCAGTTGACAGTTGAGAGAGAAAACACAGAAGCAAAGGTAGTGAACTGCAGTGAAAAGATTTTGAACAGAAATCAAGTAAGTTATTTTGTGCCTTATGAGTATTTAACACAAGAGAAAAGAGTGATTCTTCCTACCCTTAGAAGGCTTGCATTTCCATCAATATAAAATTAGTCCTGTCTCTCCCATTTCTGTTTTATCTACATATTAATTGCCTGAGAACTGTATGTATGACTTCTGCTCTGCCTTGGGTCACTTAAGTCTGTTTCTTTAAAGCAAAATAAATGTTTTCAGATAGTAATCTCTTGAAGGACAAAGTGTATGTCTTATAGTTTTCTTTGTTCAGTGCCTGTGACAGCATTATGGTGGTGAGGATTTTCTTTAATTTCTACTTTGTCAGGGTAAATGGTGGTTATTAAGTCACCAGAATTTTCTCCTCTCCTACTGTCATGTACTCAAATATCAAGACCTCTATTCACACTTCTACTGGAAAATATTCTGAATTCTGAACAAGTAATGCTTTTAAATCTCATTGCTGCCTTTATGAATTTAATACTAACATAGCATGTAAGGATGTCAGAGAAAAGACTTCATGAATGTCAAATACCTTTATCCAGTATTTATGAACTGTATTGTGTTAGGATTCCCATGGAGTTATTTAGCCATCAAACTGCCCTAAAAAGAATATTTATACTAGTTTAAAATCCCAAAGTCAATATAGGAGAAATTCAAATACTCTACTTTTTATGAGGAGCCATATAAATAAAGTTATTTTCTATGTCTTTTTCATCCATATGAAAAAAAAATTAAAAGCACATTTCTTGTGTGTTCCAACTTATGACTTACTTAAATACCCGAAACAAAATTTTTATATTTAATAGAAGCAACTTCTATTAATAGCAGCCTAATTCTTAGGTGGAGAGAAACCTATGAATAATCAATTTCCAAAAATGGAACAATAGATGAGAATGATCCTAGGAAATGTATGAAGGAAGTTAATCATTTATTCTATATTCCATATTTTATTTTTGTATTTTAAAGAAATTTCTCCTTTAACACTCATTCCCCACCCCACGCAATGGGTCATGAAAATGAAGACGTTTTATTTTATGACCTAAGCAATCTACCTAGAGCTAATTTCATCAGTGCTACAGCATGGAACAGTGGTTCTCAAAGTTTAGCATGCATCAAGGTCACATGAAAGGCTTGAAAGACACATATTTCTAATCCTCACCCCAGAGCTTCTTCTAATTTAATAAATCTGGACCTGGGTCTGAGAATTTGCGTCTTTAACACATTCACAGGTGATGCTGCTGTTACTGGTCCAGGGATCACACTGGTAATCATTGATGTAGAGAAGTTGCGAGCTTGGGCAAGGATAATAAGATTCCCTTTAGTTAGAATTTAGAATTGGGTAATGTTACCAGTTATCTTTATGTAAAATCTGTGAGTTTGGGGCTGAAGTGGCCAGGTTGAGTCATGTGCAATTAGAGAAAGTTATTTTGCAGAGAAAAGAATAAATCATATTCATGAAGCAAAGAACAAAGCAGAAACAAAAAAAATATATAGTTTCAGAAAAAAGAGGAATGGAAAAATCAGCTCAGAAATTTTCTAATTTTTTGTTCTAAACACTTGATTGTCCGGTTTCAGTTTTTACTGTTGGGTTCTGAAAGGTGCCCTTTGTAACTTTATAATAAAGGCCAACTTTTTTTTTTTTTTTATCATCGGGTATTTGGCAAGGCATAGGAACTCATTTAACAAAGTTATTGCTGAATGAAACAGAAAAACATTCATATTTTTGGACTAACCTTATAAACTAATTTATTATATATGTACAATAACATAAACATAAGCTCTGCTAGTGTTTACTGCAACTCTGGCAGAAGACCAGAGGTCTTCTCTGATTAATCTGCCTAAAACAGCTAGTGGCAGTATAAAGATTTATGTGTTTATATTTTGGAGTCTGTCTTCACCTCTAGAATGAGAAGGAACTTCATTTGGTTTGCTGCTGTATTCCCCATAACTGAAACAGTGATGAATGAATGAAGGAAGGAAGGAAGGAAGGAAGGATAACATTTTAGTTTAAGCAGGGTACAATGTCTTTTTTTGAGAAATATTATTTCTTAAAAGTGTTGACTAAGCCTGTTAGTTGCTTTCAGTGTTATGCAGTTCCTGAAACATTAATCACATTTTCATTTTCTCAGGGTTCTAATTGAAATCACCAGATGTTATGTAGCAGGTTACAACAGATCAGAATGGCCAGGTCAGAGTTACACAGATATTGATTGCAGAGATTATCTATGTCAGCAATTACGTCAACAAGATAGGAAAAAATATGGTGCAAATCTGTGGCATTAGTAACTTTGTACACATAATCAACCGATTGCAGAAATCTCAATGGCAAATGACATGCTCATGGGACTGTGTTTGGCAACTCAGTTTCATGCTGCAGGTCCCACGTGTGTTGAGTTGGTTCTGTTCCATGCATATTTATGCTGAGTTCCTAGGCTAGAGGGGCAGAAGCCGTGGTTGTGATTTTCTTCTGGCAACTGTCAGAAGTTCCCCAAGGGAACTGGCAGAAATACGTGGCTGCTCCATAAGGGCTAGGCTCATTACTTTATTGCTGCTACTCATGTCACATCCCGTGGGTCAGAAGAAAGCATATGGCCATACAAAACTTCTGTGGAGCAGAGAAGTATACTCCCTATGAGGAGGTTAGAAGGAAATGAATTTTTGTTGAAAAATACTCCAAACTACTTCAAGTACTTTCAGCGAAAAAATGGGTTACTAAAATGACTAATAAACCCAAGGCAAATGTTCCCCTTGGTTAGTTCATAGACTAAACCAGAGCTGTAACTGAGATTCTTCTGTGAAGTGCTGTTCAGTGATACGTCTCCCATCCCCAATTGCAATGAAGGATTTAACATATATAGGGCTGTATCAGTCAGGGTTGAGTTAGGAAATACAGATCAACTCTAGTAATTTAAAGGAAATTTAATCTGGAGAATTGGTTGTGCAAGTGTTGGAAGGGTATGAAGAGTAAAAAGGAAAAAAGGTGGTGATGGATTACGTAGAGAAATAAAAAGAAAAAAAATATGATATATAAAGATCAAGAGCTGCAAAAGTCCTCGTGCTGGAGTCCATGAGCTTATGCTGATGGTAAGCTGTTGGAAACCATTGTAGTTGCTGCTTTATCCACCAGAGAGGTTCAGCTCAACCAAGACTGACTCTGAAAAGGTAACTGCCTTTTTCAGGTTGCTTCGGCCCAATATCATATCCCCTTGCGGCATCTCTAGCAATTTTCAACAACTACCGAATTGTGGGAGCGAGAAGCTGGAAGCTTCTTTCTTCCTCCCACTTTCTGACTGCCTGTTTGACCTCCTAATGATAAGAAATCATCAAAAATCCAGCTGTCTAAAGGGATTTGGGAAATAAAATGTTCTGGCTCCAAGACTCCTAAACTATATAGCAGAGGCAGGAAAGGTGGAGTTTGGAATGCAAAAAGCAAATAGACAAATGATCTACACAAAGGACTGTTCTCTTTTGGCTGGAGGAAGACTAAGGGATTTTTCAGGAGTACTCAAGGCAAGAGAAGTGACAAAATATGAAAATGATAGCATCTGTTGCCCTACCAGCCAGTTGGACAGGGTTTGAGCTTTGGTTAAAAAAAAAAAAAAAAAAAAAGCAGATTCAAGAGTTGAGTGAATCAATAAATTCTGTTTTGTTTATTCCAAAAAAAAAAAAGTTGAGAGAATTCAGTTTATTAGCTGTGCTATGAGATCTCAGGAATGATCCTTGGTGTTTCAAGGTCAGCATGATACTCTGCATGAAATACAGCACTTGCAAATATTTCAAGGACTGGCAATGTGTCTCAGGACAGATGTGTCCAATGCCTAGAAAAGAATGTCAAGGTAGAAAAATTATACTAGAAAAGTCATGACACATGAGATACTACCGACCTTCATATTCTATACAAAAACAGATCTGAAGAACAGGGATTTTATGAGATAAATTTCTGCTTAAACTGATGAATATTTAAAGCCAGTGGAGATTAATATTTAATGTGATATAGTGTTTCTATAGCCTGATGAAATCTGAGACAGTTTACAAAACTATATACCTTAATAGATGGAATGATACTAGTCCATCTAATCTAAACTTTACATATTATGACCCACCAAAGGAAATATATGTTATGATGGATTACATATGCAGACACACACATGCAAGTTAAAAAAAGTTTCATGAAACAACACTTACCCACACTATGGGATGCACTTTGATATTTTCTATTTTATCTACTCTGTACTACTTAATTTTATAAAGAATGCTGGTTGTGACCCATTTAATTGATTTCATGCACACTAAAGGAGGTGAAATAGTCCCTTTTAAGTTTAAAAAACACTGAAGTCTCACCTTATAGTTAAGAAAACTGAGACTCAGTTTGATCAATAACTCTACCAATTTCCTAATGTTCCTTATGAACACAGTTGTGTCATATTTTTTTCAGTCGTAAAGTCCTTAAGAAGTGAGGAAATAATTGAGTTGTATTCAACAGCACAAGATTTTTCATTTCTGTTCTTAACAAATGTTTCACAATGATTACAACTATGTATTTGAACCATGATGCTTCATAGGTTTATCTTATCTCCCCAATGAACTTGTTAGCCCTTTAAGGACAGAACCATCTCTGGTAATTCCCCTTACCTCCTGCAGTAATAACATGATTCTAAGCAGAGAATTCTAGGGCTCAGTAAAAGTATATTTAATTGAATAACAGAAAGAATTATAAAGAGTTTTAAAATTCATATGCCTCTGAGTGATAACTGACAGGATTGTGTCATCCTTCCAAAATAAAATAGAAATCATAGGGTTTTCTCAACAACATGGAAAAACCAACATATCATTTCTCTGTTCAGTATAAACTGTTGGCACAGTGACTCAAAATATTCTGGGTTTCAAGTCCACTAGTATTACCAAAAGCTTTTTTATAGGTTTATAAGAACAGAATTTGGAATAGGCAAGACTTCAGACAGTATGACCCGCTCACATTTTCTCAGGTTGGTAGAGTGCTGATATACCTTAACCGCTTAATAGTTATCCAAGATTCATGATCTGCTAAAGTGTTTGGATTCCATGAAGAAAACAAATAGGTAGGCTGGTTTTATATGAAAAGGGAAGAAAACAATCTCCACAGAGACTTTCAATTCTGTCTTCTATCAAATAGAATTTTTATGGCTTTGGCATAAACCCTTGAAAAGATTAAATTTTAATAGAAATTCTGATGTAGTTTTAAGTATAGCACCCCTGGTCTGTGCTTGTATTACAGTGAAATTCAGTGTCCCTCACAGCAACCAAATATTGGAAATCTCAATGGCAGTGTTCCCTTCAATGTTTAGTTATTTGAAAATCTTTCTTTTGATAGGAATTGTATTTGTCACCATTTAGATTTGTCAAGTACTGAATGATGTAAAAATTGCTATAACCATTTTAGGCCTGTGTACTTAAAACTACTACTCATGCAAATGTAAGTTTTAAAGCTCATAAGTTTGGTGAAATGTATTTATTACCAATGAACTGTAATTCTTCATATGCTGTGAGCAAGATGTAGTACAAAGAATACTGCACTTTGAGAAAGAAAACACTATTGTCAGAACTAAATTTTACATTCACTATCTGTGAGATATTGGCAGATCTCTTCATCAATTTAGGTCTCAGTTTTCTGTCAGCAAAATAGGAACAATGACATTCTTAAATGGTTATTGTGAAAGTCATGTGAGACATAGGTGAGGTGATTTTTAAGCATAGAAAGTGGCTTAACAAATTATATATTTTTTACATACATATTTTTTATTTTAAAATATATTATCATAGTATATATAAATATTGCAATATATTGTAAAACTTTAGGAAACATAAAAATTAGAGAGATCACTATATGAAAAAATCTATAAATTCTATAGATGTTGCTATTCATTTTTTATGTAATCACTTTTCTTATATATATAAATTGCATGGAACTTTTTTGTCATCATCATAAATACCTTTGTAAACAAGTATATATATATGTGTATGTGTGTATATATGTGTTTGTGGATGCATATATACATGTGTATACACACACATACATATAATTATTTCTTTAAGAAAATACATGAAGTGGATTCATTAAGTAATCTTAGTGAAAATATTTACAGTCAATTGCCCTGTATAACTTTGTGCTAACTTTTGCTCCCATAAGTAGTTAGATACAAGTTCTTGGTATTTATCCTTTAAAAAACTCTTTGTAATTTGGTAGTTAAAAATAATATTGATCCTTCAATAAGTATGTATTTGCTAACTAAGATAGTTAAATATTTTAAAATAATTATTAGGTATTACTTTAATGTTCTTTCTTCATTTTTCTGTCAGGGAATTTGTCTCTTTTTAAAATTAATTTGTATGCATTCTTCATTATTTGCTGAGCCTCAGTTTTCTTATCTGGAACATGGGTAGAATAATAATTCATGAACTTTTTTATTGTGATGATTAAATGAGGTAATATAACCTAGAGTGTGGAGATAATTATTAATAGAATTTCAAAGTATTATAGCTAATAAGAGATAGAGATGTAAGTTTAATTATTATGTTCCACATCCCATGCTCTTTTCAAAATAGACCTCTATAAACCAAATTATAACAACCATTAATATGCATCATTTCAAAAAATTGATATAATTTTTCCATATTTCTTTTCTGGAATTGATGCAACCAATAAATATTTATTAATCTCCACATGTGTCTAGTCATCTGCCTAGGAGCTGAGACTTTAAGAGAATACATGTACTATTATACTTTTAAAATACATACACATGACTCATGTCACTTTAATATTATCACAAATCTATTATTAAATATTCTTCTATGGGTAAATGTGTAAACAAATTGTGATACACGTATGCAAGAGAATACTACTCAGCAATAAGAAAAAGCAAACTATTGGGACATGCAACATCTTGGATAGATCTTGAGGGCATTGTGCTGAATGAAAAAAGCCAATTTCAAAAGGTCACATACTGTATGATTCTGCTCATTCTGGAAATCATAAAATTGTAGTGATGAGAAACGGATCGGTGGTGGTCAAGGGTTAGTGTTGTGGGGAAGATGTGACAAAGTGTAGTGAGAGGAATTTTGTTTGGAGTGAGGGAATATTACTGTGTCCTGATTATGGATCTATACATGTGATAAAATTGTATAGATTTATACACTCACACAATGAATGACTATAAAGCCTAGAGAAATCTAAATAAGGTGTGTAGTGTAGTTTATAATATCATGCCAATGTCATTTTCCTATTTTTTTTAAACTGTGGTATAATTGTCACATAACATCGGTGTTAGTTCCAGATGTTCTACATAGTGATTCGATATTTGTATATATGGCAAAATGATCACCACAGTAAGTCTAGTTAACATCTATCACCATACATAGTAAAAAATTTATTTTTCTTATAATGAGAACTTTTAAAATCTACTCTCTTAGCAACTTTCAAATATGTAATATACTATCATTAACTGTCTTCACCATGCTGTACATTATATCCCTATGACATTTATTTTATAACTGAAGTTTGTACCTTTTGACCCCTTTCACCCATTTTGCCCCCTGCCCCACCTGCCTCAGACAACCACCAATCTGCTCTCTGTATCTATGAGCTTGTTTTGTTTTGTTTTGTCTTTTATATTCCACATGTAAGAGAGATCATATGGTATTTGTCTTTCTCTGTCTGACTTGTTTCACTTAGCATAATGCCCTAAAGTCCATCTATGTTGTTGCAAATAGCAAGATCTCATTATTTTTTTATGGCAGAATAATATTCCATTGCATATATGCCACAATTTCTTTATCCATTTATCCACTGATGAACACTTAGTTTGTTTCCATATCTTGGCTATAGTAAACAATGCTGTGATGATTACGGGGATGCATATATATTTTTGAGTTGGAGTTTTCATTTTCTTCAGTTAAATACCCAGAAGTGGAATTGCTGGATCATATGGTAATTCTATTTTTAACTTTTTTGAGGAAACTCCATACTGTTTTCCACAGTGGCTGCACCAATTTACATTCCCACCAACAGTGCACAAGAGTTCCTTTTTCTTCATATCCTTCCAATCTCTTCTTATTTCTTGTCATTTTAATAATAGCCTTATTTGTATCTTCTACAGTTTCTTTCATCAGTGTCTTATGGTTTTCAGTGTGCAAGTCTTTCACCTCCTTGGTTAAATTTATTCCTAGGTATTTTATTCAGTTTCCTGGCTTTGACAATTGTACTTTGGTTATGTAAAATTTTATCTTTAGGGGCAGCTGGGTGAAGGATGTGTGAGAATGCTCTGCATCATGTTTGCAACTATTTATTTATTTATTTATTTATTTATTTATTTATGGCTGTGTTGGGTCCTTGTTGCTGCGTGCAAGCTCTCTCCAATTGCAGCAAGCGGGGGCCACTCTCTGTTGCGGTATGCAGGCTTCTTATTGCGGTGGCCTCTCCCATTGCAGAGCACAGGCCCCAAGCACACAGGCTTCAGTAGTTGTGGCTCATGGGCTCCAGAGCGCAGGCTCAGTGGTTGTGGCACATGGGCCTAGTTGCTCTGCGGCATGTGGGATCCTCCCGGGGCTCGAACCTGTGTCCCCCGCATTGGCAGGCGGACTCCCAACCACTGCGCCACCAGAGAAGCCCTGCAACTTATTTGTAAATAAATTTTTTAAGTCAGTAGTTGAAAAATTCATGGCCATTGTTCCATGCACTTGTACAGCCTTCAAGAGTGTCATAATTGATGATGACTGATTTGTAGTTAATTCCAATAAGACAGGAACCATGAATAACTTTTCACCACTCTATCTCCAACACTTAGGTCATTTCCTGTAACAGAAAAGGCACTCAGTAAATGCTTGCTAAATGAATAAATTGATGCAAAAAAAAGTTATCAAGTAGGTGTATCTTAAGTAAGCAAGCTATTTGCATATTATTGGAATTTTAGATTGTTTCCAACATCTGCCACTATAAATGTTGTCACTACAAGGAGCATCTTTATTTATACAATTGATCTCCCACTCCTTATGGATTTTACATATTTTCTTTAAGAATCAATTCTCAAGAATGAGATGACTGGGTTTAAAATATGTAACTTTATTTGGAGCTTAAATTTTTTTTATCAATTTACTTTGTTAAATAGCATAATTTACTGTTAATTATTTTATTGAAACTGCCTCATCTCCCACTTCATCTTGAAATCACTCTATGCCTTAGTCTTACCTTATATCTGCTACTCAACTATTTAGTTAGTTCCTTACCCAAACCTGAATCTCATTTCAGCACTATACATCGTGATAAAAGACATGATGAGGAACTCTAGCATGAAGATCACACTGCTGTGTTTGTATTTATATTTGTGTGCGTGTGTGTGTGCCCCCCTGCATATCATATATGGGGCAGGAATTAGACAGATAACAGTAAAATTCCTTTATGAAGTGAACTTTAGGAATGTTTCAGTTGAACTGTATGTTAAACAATTTACTTTGTGTGTTTACTTACATAGTGTTGTCAGCACTGACAAGTTCAAGTTTAAAATCCTTAGTTGTCTTGAGGATGAATGCTCCTAACGGTATTAATTAAAATGTAGAGGCATTGTAGTTTTTAGATAATTCACTAACCAAGTGTCAACAAGATTAGGAAAATATTGTTCTTTTCAATATTTGCTCATTTTTCTACATTGCCTAATTTCTGAAATTAGATTTTTATACTATTTAATGTATCCCTTTTGCCAGAAAAGCTACTGTGTAAATCATCGCCTTAACATTTTTAGCAATTTTAGGAGGAAACTGGTGTATATGGGAAAATTTCAATTTTAAAACCAGCTTATAATTTTTTTAAAACAGATATATCAATCTTTTACTTTTTATTAAAACCATTCTTAATTGAATATGATTTTTATCTGAATTACAGAAACTTCTAATTACTGAGACTTTATTAATTTCAGGAGTAAAATTTACTGGAACTTGTATTTAACTTTTTGAGACATGTCGCTGCAGAATCTAAGGTGAGTTTTTGTGTCCAGGACATTTCAGTTAGTAGTTTAAAGTGACAGATGTGCACACTACAGTGAATTTCCTAGTAACATATATTAATCTAGAAAGGATTTAAGAGTTAAAGTTGATTCATTTTCCAGTAACGTTGTGTTAGAATTTACTTTTACGAAAATTCATCATTACCTCATTTGAATGGGATTTTATGAAAAGTAAATTTAAAATGTATTTAGTTTCTTAAATAACCTATGGAAAATCCACCATTTCTCATTTATGTTAGAAAGATATTTAAAGAACACTTGACTGTTTGGGCAGCAATCATGTAATAGTTGAAAATTAAGCTCATTAACTGATAGCACCAGATTTTGTGGCAGTGTGTGCAGGCAAGATATATTCATTCAATAATGATAATGTGCCTCAAATTAGTTTACTAACTGTAATCCCAAAGTATGAACAATGTTTAATGTTATAAAATGAGTCTAAAATTCACAGATTACTGTGGGAAATCATGATAATTATCTGCTCACTATTAGCAAAGCAGTGATTGTCAGTCTGTTAATTAATGAATTGTCTCAGTTGGTTAACATAGATAATTTCTTGCCACATACTGTGTTTCTAATTCTGACAATTGGTCTTTCAAAATATGCATTATTAATCCAAAGACATACTGAGGGTACAATGGATGAACTTAAATTAATCAATATTAAGTTTATTATTCAGTATAATTAATAACATAATTAAAATAGTGTCTCAAAACTTTTTTCTATTTGATGACATCATATTAGTTGTCATTTTTCTCCATGTAAAATGGGATATTAATTTAGTCTTAAGATGATGACAATATTGTTTCAAAACAATGTAACTAGAATACATAAATATAAATACATTACCACATAAGAAAGATTTTGTTAAATTGGTGGTTTTTTCCTTACCAGCTTTTCCTGCTCCAAATTAAAACAAACAAAAAACCCCAAAAAAACCTAAAGATCTAAAGCATTTGGTTACCTTATGAATTAAACTTTAAAGCAACTCAGGACCCACATATCTCACTGCCAAGTTATATTTACTTCGGTTTAAGGTAAATAGTTTTATCTTTTAAGATAACTGGGATTATGAGAATTTTAAATTGCTCTTGCCTTATGTAAAATATGAATAATACTGCTTATAACCTGACTACCTTAGAGAGAGATTATGAGGAGGGTTGATGAGTTACTTAACAAGGACTTCTAAGGTTCTTGGGAAAAAAAAAAACAAAAAACTCCACAAATATACACTTTTGGTGCTATAAGAACAGTTAAGCATTAATTGTGGCATAAAAGATGTGATGCTGTTAAAGTACTGTAATATTAAACTCTGTGTACTTCTGATCTGACGATTTTTGTCAGTTTCTAATAAGAATTCCACAACATTTAACAAACATTTCCAGTTACTGCACTCTAGTGAACTACAAGCTAGTTTCCATTTTATATGCAAATTTGTGGTACAGTGTTTTGTTTTTGTTGTTGGGAGTAGCAATAAATAAACATGACAAAAATTGGCTTAAATAGTAAAAGGAAGTTTCTGACTTACGTACCTAGACTTGATGGAGCAGTGTCCTCAGTAATGCTTGATTTTGAGACTCAGTGATGTTCCCAAGGATGAGGTTTCTTTCTCACTTTCCACTTTACCTTTAATGCTATTGGGGTCATCCTAAGACTTTCTCCCTTCCTGATATGAAGATGGTATCCAGCAGCTCAGAGGACTGCCTGCTTCCTTCATCTTATCTTAGCCTCAGAAATCCTTGAAAAGCTCTAGGGATTCAATTTGATTGGATCATCTTGGGGCAAGTGCCTGTCCCCAGTCCAATCCCTGTAGTGAAAAGGTACTGACTGCCTTAGCTTAGGTCACGTGTTCTGCCCTGGCACTGTGGGGATAGTTGGGTTGTTTGGGACAACATAGATCCCCAAATAGAAATCAGGGCCTGTTATGAAGGTTGAGGTCAACTTTTGAAGTAGAAAAGGATATCTACATATCTCTCTCTATATATATCTCTTTCTCTCTATATATAGAGAGATCCTATATATATATCAGCTTCAAACATTAATATCTATTCACAATAAGTTAGTTCTTTTATTTTTTTAAAAGATGTAAGTGTGAATGGTATGGCCAGGGTATTAATGAATCCCTGAGTATCAAATTAGCTCTTGTTTTCCCTCAAAATTACATTCCAATAATGGCAAGTCTGATTTTATTAATAAAAATATTTTTCAATGAATTCCTCTTCTGCAGAATATCAGAAAGGTTTTAGAGTACACTTACATATTCTAGAGAGCACTCCTGGTTTTCATTTTACCTCCACATCTGGTTCTGGTCTGTTGATTCTTGCTCTGCCCACCCATTGGACATTACTGCTCTGTTTTTCCTCAAGACTGTGGAACTTGGTGTCCCTCTGCCCAGAATATGTTTTACCCAGCTCTTCAGGAGGCTGGTTGCTCATCGTTTCAGGTCTCTGTTTAAAAGTCATTTCTAAGAGAGGCTGTCCTTGACCAGCCTATCTAAATGATGTCCCCATCATGCAGTAACTTATTATTTATTAACTTTTTTTTATTATTCTAATAAGCATCTGATATTCTTAGCATTATTTTCTTTGTTGATTTTTAAATTACTAATTCTGTTTCTTTGATCTCTTCATATTAAAATGTTAGCTTTATGAGAGACATTGTCTTACTCATCAAGACTGTTTTGCTCACCCATCTATTCCCCACATACAGAATAGTGCCTGGTATAGAGAAGGTGTGACGAACATTTACAGAATGAACAAATGAGTATGTTGTCTCTGAATGTGTTTTTCTCTCTTGCTCTGTCTCTCAACCATGGGCATGAACTTTCCCTTAATCTCCACTGAAGACATTGAAAATTAAAATATAATAGAAAAGAAACAAAACCCTGGGTGTAATTTATAACTGGTACTGGGCAGGTCAGCTCAAAGGTACCACCTAAACTAAACTTGCCGTTAAGACATTTCTAACAGGATGGCTGCTGTTTAGCTTCCTGTCTGTATCTGTGTGGTAATGGCCAATTTTCTTCCCTCCTAATTCCTCTGCTCGCCACACACTTAAAAGAGTGTTCTTGAACTTCACAATCCTACTACCCACAGGAGGACAGACAATGTCTTTCTTTTCTTCGAATCTGAGACCTACCGAATTCATTTCCTGTCCCCAGTTTGACTCTTCACGGGATGGTCGTCATGAACAGTTCTACTTATTTTAAGGAAGATTCCACCTCCAACCACAGAGGTGCAGTCTGGCCCATTGTCTTCAAAAGAACAATTTTCTTGGAATACAGTAGTCATGCATCAGCCCCTTACCTGACAATTTATTTGTCTTAAATAATAATAGTGTGGGATATCAGAAGTTTGATGCAATAGTCCAGTGTTTAGCCAAGCCCAATTTATTTCCAATGTAGAGTTTTGCTTCTAGCTCAAGTTAATTGGGCTTTTTCATCTTTCTTTAAGTCTTTAGAGGTCTTAATTGCTTATGTCTTGTGGACGTTGTTTTCACAAGAATTTCCCCCAAGGACTTGCTATAATTTTCAGAGACAGCACATTTTAAAGCCATACTTGGAAAAAAGAAATCCTCTAAGGGGAGCACAATCTGCAGATATGCAACTCTACTTGCAGCATAGCCAACCTCTTTGCATTATCTGACAGAGCAATTGCATCCCTTGGAGTCACATCTCTGCTTTACATTTTCAAAATTAAAAAGCACATTTTCAGTGCATGGTTTTCCTGGAACTATAAAACAGCCTCCATGAAAGTAGAATACAAGTTTCTAACAATTGGAAAGCAGAAAACATCCTGACTGCTTTGAAAGATCAGGTTTGTTTAGTTTAGCATTTATTTGTTTGTTCCACCATGCTCTCAGCTTTGTTTATGCCAGCTTTAGATTTCAAAGATATTAGCATGAAGTTTGCATCTAGGCCTGAATCAAAGTTTCTGGTATGCCCATCCTCTACAGAGATCTCTACCAATAAAAGATCTATTTATGCCCTTAGTAATCCTTTTTAGGCATCACTGCCTTTTCTTTCTCCCAACTTGTTCTTATGTTGCAATCAGCTAGTTATACCACCTGGGGAGGGAATGGGGGAAGACCATTCAGAGATTTTCATGCCAAAGTGAGATTTTCAAGTGGAATACAGGTCCAAGCAAAACTGTTAAGTAACATTTTTCACAAAAACCAGTGTTTGTCTTACTGTTCTTCAATAGGAGAAACTGCTTCACAATTTTAGCTTTAGTTACCATCTTCCAAATTGATAGACTGATGACATTTGGAAGAGTGACAGAGGGATTATGATTTTCTCATATCAGGAAGAAAGTCCATTTTTGCATATAAAAAGGATTTTAGAAACTGGTTGTCTATGGTGAAGAATTTATGCAAATGATCAAGAATTCCTGCTTGTATTTCCTGATAAACTTTAGTTTCTCTGAAAGAAATTGAAACGTTTCCTCACATGTAAATTACAAGGACAACTCTCCTCTGGGGAATATAGTTGTTAATGCTGGACCAGATATAATTTGGAGGCTAAACATGGAGGTAGATTTAAGAATAGCTTTTCTTTAACCTTTTAATGATAAAGGCCAAATACTTGAACTTCCAGTTTGCTAACCTTTAAGACCAAAGGTTTTGAGAGAGAAGAGCCCATGTTAATAGCTTAATGGAGACATCTGACAAAGGTAATTCATTTTAGTAGCACTTTAATGAAGTGAGAATTTGGCAAAAGAAACTGAGAGGCTGACAAGTCAAAGGTTGAGGTGGTAATGGACTGGATGTCTCTTGAATTATTGGGACTTCGGTTTGGATGATTTAGTAAAAGATATATTTAAGGCCATTATGGATAGAGCACTCAAAGGTGTCATTATCTCAATCCTCTCAACTCTCCTACTGTAATAGTTCTTGAAATCGTTAGTTCCTCTCACTTCTTATTGCCCTTGCCTGAATACTTGCATAGACTATTATTATATTAGCTTCCAAATTAGCAACCCACATATCACTGTTCTCTGCCATGGTCCATCTTCCAAGTTTCACACAGAATCATTTTTCTAAAACACAAATGCTTAAAATCATATATACTTGATGAGAATGTAAATTGCTTCCACCTTAATGAGCAACTTTGTGGCAATATCAGTCAAAACTTAAAATCCACATATCACTTAACTGAGCAATTTCACTTTTAGGAATTTATCTTATAGCTGTATTCACCCATGCAAAATGTTGAATGTGTAAGAATACACATTGCACATCAATGATAGGAAAGATTTGGGAAAGCTGAATATCTATCAACAAAGAACTAGTTAAATTAATTGTGGTATATTAATACGATAGAATTTACATAGCCATTAAAATGAATGAAACAGATCTGTATGTATAAAAGTGCACTAGATTTATTTATTTGGGGGGAAATAAAGTGTAGAATAGTGTGTGTGGGAAAGTATATAGAAAGAGTGGAAGGATAAACAAGAAAGTGTTCATAGCAGTTATTTCCCAGGAGGGATCTAGGAGGAAAAAGTAGAAGGGAGACTTACTGGTCATTGTAAACATTTTGCTTGTTTAGAAGTTGAACTTCGTGCTTTAATGCTCATTAAAACAAAATTGATTTTTAAAAAATCAGTGGTTTTCAGTAATCTCTTGGATGATCTTCAGAACCATTAGTATTAATGTATATATGTGTTATATCTACTATAATAAATTTAGTATTATACATAATATAATGCCATATATATCTGTAATGCCACATATATCATAATGTTATATATATACATTATAGTGTCATATATTTAATGTCATGGAAGCCATCTATATTTTATCTGTCTTTCTATCTATCCATCTAATCATCATGGTCTGTAGGAACATTTACTTTGCCCAGTTATCATTAAAATAATACTTCCAAATTTCTACCGACAGAGCTTTCTTAGCTTCTTACAGGTTATGTAGTTAGGGAGTTTGGTGGTGTTCATTATAAATTAGTTGTGTGTTACTCTGAAGATTTGCTTCAAGTGAAGCTTCTTTAGCAAAATATTTTCTACATGGAGCTAATACCCAATTATATGATGTAGCTTTACAAATAATTTATTGTGGTATAATATACACACAGAAAATTACCCAAACAATAAGTACACAGCTAAATAAATAAATATCACAATGCTACCAATTCATTTAACCACCACCAAAAAAAAAAAAAAAATAGTCATATAGCCAGACTAAAGAAGGCCACCTTGTGCTACTTCCCAGTCATTATAATGTTGAAAGGAAACTACCTTCCCTGACTTCTAACAGCATGGATTAGTTTTTCCTGTTTTAAAAATTTATATAACTAGATTTATATAGTATCATTTTGTTCTCATGTATTTCCTTCAGTGTATGTTTGTAAGATTTATCTGTGTACTTACATGTAGCATGGTTCATTAATTTTCATTAATAATTAACATTTCATTATATGAATATAGTACAATATATTTGTTTATTTTACTATTAACATACATTTAAACAGTTTCAAGTTAGGAGCTATTATGAATAATGCTGCCATGAACATTTGAGTACATGTCCTTCATAACACACATGCAAAGTTTCTATTGAAAAAAATATGTACATATGGAACTGCTTGGTAATATAATAGAATAGATATACATTCTGTTTTATTAGATACTGCTAGTTTTTTTGTAGTGGTTGTATGAATTTACCTCCTACTAGCCGACTATGAGAGTTATAATTACTGTCGATCCTCTTCAATGATTGATACTGTCAGTCTTTCAATTTGTAGTTATTTCGGTGTGTGTGTGTGTGTGTGTGTATGAGACAGAGAGAGAGAGAGAGAATATGTGTGTGCATGTAGTAGATCTATGGATCTAATTTTTAATTTCCCTGATGATTAATGATGTTGAACATACTTTTTGTTGGTTGGACATATGGTATCTTTTCTGTGAAGTGCCCATTAAGTCTTTTCCTTATTTTTCTATTAGGTTTACTGTCTTTTTCTTATTGATTTATAAGAATCCTTTAAAATACATGCTCTTTTATTACAGGATATTGAATATAGTTCCATGTGTTATACAGTAGGACCTTGTTGTTTATCCATTCTTTGTATAATAGTTTGCATCTGCTAACCCCAAACTCCCAATCCATCCCTCCCCCACCCCTCTACCCCTTGACAACCACGTCTGTTCTCTATATCTGTGAGTCTGTTTCTGTTTCATAGACAAGTTTACTTGTGTCATATTTTAGATTCCACATATAAGGGATATCATATTGTATTTATCTTTCTCTTTCTGACATTTCACTTAGTATGATAGTCTGTAGATCCATCCATGTTGCTGCAAATGGCATTATTTCATTCTTTTTTTATGGCTGAGTAGTATTCCTTTGTACATATATACCACATCTTCTTTATCCATTCATCTGATGATGGACATTTAGGTTGTTTCCATGTCTGGGTTATTGTGAATAGTGCTGCTATGAATATAGGGGTGCATGTATCTTTTCGAATTATAGTTTTGTCCAGATATAGGCCCAGGAATGGGATTTCTGGATTGTATGGCAACTCTATTTCCAGTTTTTTGAGGAACCTCCATACTGTTTTCCATAGTGGCTGCACCCATTTATATTCCCACCAACAGTACAGAGGGTTCCCTTTTCTCCACACCCTCTCCAGTATTGATTATTTGTAGACTTTTTGATGATGGCCATTCTGACAAGTGTGAGGTGATACCTCATTGTAGTTTTGATTTGCATTTCTCTGATATGTAGTGATGTTGAACATCTTTTCATGTACCTATTGACCATCTGTATGTCTTCTTTGGAGAAATGTCTATTTAGGTCTTCTGCCTGTTTTTTGATTGGGTTGTTAGTTTGTTTTTTTGTTATTGAGCTATATGAGCTGTTTGTATGTTTTGGAAATTAAGCCCTTGTTGGTTGCATCATTTGCAAATAGTTTCTCCCAGTACGTAGGTTGTCTTTTCGTTTTGTTTGTAGTTTCCTTTGCTGTGCAAAAGCTTATAAATTTAATTAGGTTCCATTTGTTTATTTTTGCTTTTATTTCTATTGCCTTGGGAGACTGACCTAAGAAAATTGGTACGATATATGTCAGAGAATGATTTACCTATGTTCTCTTCTAGGAGTTTTATGGTGTCATGTCTTATATTTAGGTCTTAAACCATTTTGAGTTTATTTTTATGTGTGGTGTGAAGGTATGTTCTAACTTCATTGATTTACGTGAGCTGTTCAACTTTCCCTACACCACTTGCTCAACAGACTGTCTTTTCCCCATCGTATATTCTTGCCTCCTTTGTTGAAGATTAATTGACTGTAAGTGTGTGGGTTTATTTCTGGGCTCTCTATTCTGTTTCATTGATCCATATGTCTGTTTTTGTGCCAATACCACCCTGTTTTGATTACTGTAGCTTTGCAGTATTGTCTGAAGTTTGGGAGGTTTATGCCTCCTCTTTAGTTCTTTTTCCTCAGGATTGCTTTGGCAATTCTGGATCTTTTATGGTTCCATATAAATTTTAGGATTATATGTTCTAGTTCTGTGAAAAATGTCATGGGTAATTTGTTAGGGATTGCATTAAATCTGTAGATTGCTTTGGGTAGTATGGCCATTTCAACAATATTAATTTTTCCAGTCCAAGAGCATGGGCTGTCTTTCCATTTCTTTGAATCATTTTCAATGCCCTTTAATTGTTTTAAAATTCTCAACATATAAGTCTTTTACCTCCTTGATCAGATTTATTCCTAAGTATTTTATTTATTTTTGGTGCAGTTTTAAAAGGCTTTCTTTTTTACATTCCCTTTCTGATATTTCATTGTTAGTGTAAAGAAAGGCAACCAATTTCTGCATGTTAATCTTGTATCCTGCTACCTTGCTGAGTTCATATATCAGTTCTGATAATTTCTGTGTGGATTTTCTTTAAGGTTTTCTATATGTAGTATCATGTCATCTGCATATAATGATAATTTTACCTCTAAAACTACTTTTCTATACATACAATTTCATGGTTTTTTTTTCCCCCAGAATACAAAAAATCCTCAGGAACAAGATAAATAATTTATAAATTAATAAAAGCAAATGAAAGACTTAAAAAGTCTCAAAATGTAGCATAGAAGAAAAAAGAAAAAAATAACAAGGGAAATAATGTGAATGTAACATGCTTTTAAGAAATTATGGGGTAAATTGAACTATTTGAAATATTTGGTTTTCTTCTAAAATCAAAGAAGGTAAAGCTATTATAATACTTTCATAATGACTCCTACTTAAATAAGGATTAAATTAACGGGTGATGAAGAGGAAAATACTAGGGATATTAGAGAGGAAGAAAAAAGTCTGACTGATTAAATAAAGGATATGATACTGTTGAAAGTTTTTAAAGTTATGTCATATTTCAAATCTGGCTGTCTCCTTTTATAGTAATATGCATAGAGTATATTAGCTTTTGACAAGTAACAACATGATCAAAAATCACTTTTGTAAGCACATGGTAAACAAATTATAAATATTATAAATTGTTATCAAAAGATTTGACGTTAATACGAAATACACCCACTTATAAAGCTCTCTGATCTACTGATAACTCTTTCAGAAATTTAGTCAGAAATCTATTCCATCCCTAGTGGCATCAGATTCTACAGTAAACCTAATTTATTCTCACTGTATATATTCCCTACTCCCATCTGCAACTATTTTAAGGACTATCATGTTGTTATAAAATATTGATGATTATAGCAAAAGAAATTATCTACATATTACAAGTTAACAGTTAATAAAAAATTTACGTGATTTGTTTTAAAAATATTTAGAGTGTTTAAATCTAAGATATTTTGTAAGTTCTGTAAACCGTTTGAAATGAGAATAATTCATGTAAACTAAAATCAATTTTGAATGACGAGATCTACCAAAATAAAGCTGATATCCATTTCAATACTTGTTAAATCTACAATATTCTAATTGCATATTTGTTGACATAATGGGTATATTTTTTGCAATTGACATTTTTCAGTGTTAAAGTACAAAAGCAAGTTGAGCAGGAAGTACAATATAGAATATTGGTAAATGTGTTTAAATTTAGTCTCAAACACTTATATGAAAACATGTAAATGTAGTTTGATTACTTGCTGTAGTATACATTATAGTTAGTCTCAGTCAAGAGACCTTCCTAACGCACTTTTCACTGATGATTGCCACAAAGCAAGCTATGGGTGGAGAAGAAAGAGAGAAAGGTCTTGTGTTCCTCTTTCCATATTGAGCTTCTTCACCAGCTCTAGTCTGTCTCTTCTCAAAACTTCATGTTACATGAAACAAACTGTAATTTTTCAAGTTGCTATTTGTTATGCTTTTGGTTGTTTGAAGGCAAATGCACTACCAAATAAAAGATAATACGCATTTTTAAACACTATATTGATTTAGATGTATTTTTAAAATGTACACCTTTTCATGTGTTTGTCACTGATATGAAAATGTAATTTGAGGAAATGTTCAAGACAAATGACGTATAAACATAATCAAGAATTTCAGCTTTTGAATTTCATATCTAAAATTTATTTTCTCTTCCCATGGAGTTTTTACCTTTAGTAGTATGAGGTAAATATAAATAATTATGAAGAACTACCAAATATTTAGTATCTATAATGTGCTGAATACTATTTTAGTTATTTTACATGTATCATTTGTTTTTTGAATCACTGCTACAACCCTACTATGGAGGTAAATATACATTTGTTTTACAAATGACAAACTGGGATCAAATTGGTTAGGCAATCTGCTGTAGTTCATGTGGTCAGAAAGTGACTGAGGCTGGACTCCTAAACACACTTGTCAAGGACAACAGTCTATGTTCTTTTCATGGTGTCTCACTTCCTCTGAACCTTGTTAATCCAGAGAAGATTTGAAAATTGCTGTTTTTCTCTCATTCCATCACTAGCCAAATTAATATTTTAAGTATATTTATTTATCTGTTTTTTCATGTTTTACATGGTCATTTTGAAAAGAAAAAAATGCTTTCCCTTGAATAATTTCATTTTAATGCATTATCTTTCCACACAAATCTGTCCTATGAAGGTTGATGATGTGATGAATTTGGCAGTGGAGGGAAAATACATATATACCATGACATAAAAAGACTTCTTTCAAAAAGAAGTTCCTGATGAGTGTCATTTCTTCTTGTATGTAGATTTCCATCTTGACATGTTTTACCAAATGCTCACTCATTCAGTACCCATTTGGTGAGCACTTCTAGTGTGTCAGTTGTTGTGCCGCATCTTGGGGATGTAAATAAAGCAGAAATTCTTTACTCAGGGTGCTTAGAGTTTATCTGGAGACATGACTTTGTATGGTGCAAATGAAAAGTGCTATGAAAGGATTAGGACATCCAGAAAGAATTTTGTATATTTTGCAAATTGTGCGGTTAAAATCCAAGCCAATTCTTCCTCTCAGCCCTGTGCCTTTAGGTGGTTGTATCCAGTGAGAGGAAGATATGCCTGTTTCTTATTGCATAAGGTACTATCAGCTTGCCAAGCCCTGTGCTTGCCTACATCCTGCTGGAAGGAGGGCCTTTCCTTAACTTTATGGAAAGACTAAGGAAGTGGAGGATCAGCTGGTATACACCACATAAAATAAACCCTTATCTCATTCTGCGTGGTTAAAGAGGCTTATCTCAAATAATGGCTAACAATCTCATCCTTTCAGACAGTAAGAGTTCTCTGGTCAAAAGGAATAAGATGCTTACATATGTGGAAAGTCAAGGAAATGTGCACAAACAAGTTGAAGTCAGGAATCTTTGAATGTAGTAAATAAGATGGTGAAAAGGCTGCAGATATACATAAGGAAGCGGATGTTGAAAGCCTCTTATTCCATAGCAAGATGTTATAAGTGTACATTTTGTATTGAAACAGTCTCTATCAATAAAAGGATAGATAACCATACCATAAGTTAAAGATTTGTTTACATATTTTACCTTACTGAATCAGAATATCACCTGCCGGACCAAGAAAGCAATAGTGAAACAGAGAAGAAATAGTCTCCGTTCTCAAGATGAAACTGGAATTTGTCATTTTGCTATTGTAAAATAAAATGGGTCATAATTTGGAAAGAACTGAAGGTCTTAGAGAATCAGTATTTTTTCACATTTACAGTGCATGACACACATTCATGCATGGGTAAAATCTATTTAATGTACAATGAATCCAATGGATTTTAAAGTAACAGAGCATATAAAGTTTATTGATATAATTTGAATTTTCACATTTCAGTGCACCTTTAAGCAGCGATCACTTGTTGAGTTTTGGTGCAGCATCAAAGAGTATTCAGAATTATCTGAAAAGGCTATTAAAATGCGCCTCTCATTTCCAGCTATGAATCTGTGTGAGGCTGTAATTTCTTAAGACACATCAATTCATACAACATTTAGCAATATATTGAAAGTCAAAGTGTATGAAATCCAGTTCCTTTCTATTGTTAGATGTAATAAGAGATTTGCAAAAATGTAAAATATTATCCCTATTTTCACTAACTTTTTATTTTTGAAAATAGTTTATTTATTTTAAATGTTAGCATGTAATGAAATTATTATAAAATTTTTAAATGAATAACTAAAATTATTTTTAAACTTTCTCAATTTTAATCACCTATTCAGTAATATTGGTAGATATAATTAACATGAACAAAGACCTTTGGATCCCTCAGTAATATATTTTAATTGCTTTTGGAGATATTACTGGTATACAATAATCAGCAAATATTAATATAGTTCAATTTGATAAATTTGACATAAGAATACACCTGTGAATCCACAACCACAATCAAGATAATAAATATATCCATCATCCTAAAAGGTTCCTCATGCGCCATTATAATCCTTTCCTCCCTTCCTAGGACTACTTTTTTGTCTGTCTAGATTAGTTCTGTTCTGTTTCTTGCTGTGTATTATACTACCTTTAATTTCTTAAGCAAACTTTTGACATCAGTGACTCTTATAACGTGAATAATGATTTCAGCTGTCTGCCTCAGAGATGCTGTAAACATCAGAGGCAATATTATTTTTTTTCAAGTTTTGAATAACTGGGAAACAAATTAGGTTCACTGATTGTAGTTATCAAATATTCATATGGCACATGCATCGCTAGAATATAGGATTAAGGAATCACAGAATTGATGTATAGGGAAGGTCAGTCAGCCCTGGACTATAGAGATTATCTTGTCCATTCTGCTTTATTTTGATTATACAGATAAAACTAAATTGTTTTTCCATTCTAAGATTCAATGATTGTAACATTTCAAATCATTGTTATAAAAACAAATAAGAGAATTAAATCAATATTATGAAATTTAAAAGGAACAAATGACAGTATCCACCTTTACTAGTTAGGAAAAAACAATAAATTATGTAGGTAAAGACTGGGAAAAACTGATATGATAGCACCTTTGAATAGAAAATTCTTGTGTTTTTGTTGATTATGACAAGCTCAGCGTGCGTCAACACTCTGATCATACCACTGAAAATATTATCATGATATGGTATTACATTGTGTTTATCAATGTCTCATGTCCAGATAAGATTATTCATTCCATCTACTATGCAGTTCACACTTGGAATAATTTCTCTAACGCTATACATCACAATGCAAAAGAAATATTGGCAGAACAGTGAGGAATCTGAAAACTCTGACACATGAGGAAAGATGAAAGGAAGTGGGGGATTTTAGTCTGGAGATAAAAAGATTTAGGAGAGCCACAATAGATGCTTTTAAATATTTGAGTAGCTATTCTGTTGGAGAAAAAAAAAGATTCTATGTATTCTATAAATCTTTCAGACATCACTTGTATGTATTAAAGTTTTAATGAAGCAGTTGCTGCTACTTATAAGGAAAATCCTTCAGATAATGAATGATCTGCAATGATAGAAAAGGTAGACAGATTACATAGTGAGGACACCTTTATGTGAAACATTTGAGTAGCAGCTGATTCATTGTGTGTAGAGAATGGTTGGTTAACAAATGGGTTTAACAGTGGAGTGTCCATAATTCTGAGGGAATTTGAAAAAAAATCAAAATGAAATTGATAAAATTAGTTATTTGCTGAAATTACAAGAGTGACTGTCCATTAATATTATATGAAGAAACATGGGGGTGTTCAGTCTTAATAAAAGCAGGACTGGAATGTGATTCCTACTGAAGAGTCTAAACAAATCTGAGACCTCTGCTTATTATAGGCTCCATGAAGGATGTTACCTAATTTACTTGATTGCAACATTTTGGGGGAGCTTGGAAACTATAGATTACTTTAGATCAGAGTTAGCAATGAATGTATCATTTGAGGAAGATGCAGACATGGAGAAAAGATAAAACAGACATGGAAAGAGGGAGGTAATAAGAGCAGTTGAGTCATGAGAATGGCTAAGGAAATAGAGGTGCAAACCCCTGTATCTGAGAATATAAAAAACACTAGGTCACTAGACTTTTAATTGGATCACCACGGTTGATGTTAGACATGATGTCCTAAATAATTATTTAAATTTTAAATTTTAAATTTTACAGGAGCAGTTGTGCAACTGTTAAAATAGTTTCCTTTGCTCCTTACCCTCCTGAGTCACTTGATACAAAATCCTGAGGTGATCTGTGTCTGTCTCTATCACTTGAAATTTAGTGTAATTAATATATACCTTTATGTACGAATGGTTTATTTGAGATAAGTGGAATGTGATCAACACGGGGTGTAAGAAAAGGAAATGGAGGAAACAGGCTTTAAAGGAAGTATGAAATTAATCCATTCTAAACATTCTCTACCCCATCACTCCCCACGCAGCATTGGACTGATTTCTTTCTCAACAAGCAGTTTTGTTCTAATTTGATCTTCCGTGAAATGTCTCCTTAACAGTACATTTACAGATGTGGCTCATGGACACTTACATTGAAATCACCAATAATATTTGTCAAACATACATATTCTTAGGCCTGATACCACTGAATCAGATTCTACTGAATCAGAATCTTTGATGGTGATTCCTAGGAGTCTTCATTTTATGCAACTGCCCATGTAACTTTTATGCACACAAAATTTGAGGAACACTGTCTTATGTAGAAAGAATGTGCTGACCAGTTATTATGAACAAATCTTTGGCTTCTACCAGATGACGCTGGTCCCTTGGCCCTAGTAAAACCACCTCCTCCCTTTGTTCCTTCAGTCTGATGATGGGGATTGTAAGGGGTTCCTTTTGTTGTGAGTGTCTGGATTCCCTTTTGGTCTCCTGTTTGCTGATTTTGTTGTTGTTTATTTCATTATTTATCTAGCCAGTTCTTTGCATTTCAATCCCTGTTGTTTATATATTCATAGTGGTTTCTTTTTTACTCCCAGTTGTGTCCTGGCCCTATCTCTAGCATGGCCAGTATTCCTAGATGTCATCGGCCTCTGATCTCCCCTTAATCAAAGGATACGTACTTGAATCAAAGATCATTTGAAAGAAATATTAGGGTCAATTTTTAACTTTTAGTTTCTAGGAATTCCTGCATACTCTCAGTGGCTAGCCTTCGAAGAAAGCTTTACGAGAAACGCAACTGATTTAGCCAGAATTAGTGCCGTATATATTTATTGAATATATATATTCACTTAGCTATATACAATTCAAATCTTAGCAACTTTGAACAGGAGTAGATGTCATATTCTCCTACATTCAGCATCTAGTCCTTTGAGACAATTATATAAGTTATCATTAGTGTAAGGCTTCTCTATGGCCATGGAATGACCTTGTTTGATGAGACTACATTCTTTTTTCTTTTTTTAATATTAGTGTCTTTCATTTCCAGGCAATATGTTTAATGGTAGAGTTACAAAGATGAATAAGACATGTTTCCTGTCCTGGACAATTGAACAGTAATTGAAGGTATTAGAAAAGCAAACAGTGGTAATACAAATGAATATATGAATAAATATAGGGTTTTTTGTTGTTGTTGTTTATTGAGTTCTATGGGGAAAGCATAGGAAATGAACAAGAGGAAGGAGACACTGTAGTTGGAGTAAGGAGGCAATGTTGTTGATACTTTAGACAGTTAAGATACTATTTTTTTTAATCTTTCATTCCCTAGCAATCTTAAGAAGTATTAGCACCCTTATTTTATAGATGAGTAAATTTGGAGAGATTGTCATTTGCCAAAACTAGTTTTCAAGTTTCCATTGTAGGTCACATGCCATTTCTTTTATATATAAATATTGGAGTGTGCCAAATCTGAGTCTTTAACCCTCTATCTTCTCCATCTGTACTTCTTACATCAGCTTTTCTCACCACTCGTGGCTTTAAATATCATGTCACCACTGTGCTGACTCCTCTCAAATTAAATCTCCAGCTCAGATATCTTCTCTACTCCACATACTCACATATCCAATTGCCTAATTGAGTTTTACACTTGGATGCATAGCAGGCACTTAAACTTAATTCATCCAAAATTGAACTTCTGCTATCTCTCATCTCTCAAACCACCTTCTCCTGGAGTATTCCCTGTTTGATTAAATAATCACTCCATCTTTCTAGTTTCTCAAGCAACAAACCTTCAATTTCTTTTGATTTTTTTCTTTGAAATCAATATTCATATTTTGATCACTTCTCATCACTTTTATTCTCTTGAGGGTTCTTTTACCTTTTAAAGAAGCCTTCTCTAATATCTACCTCTATCTATCTACCTACTTATCTAACTATGAAATCAGGGCTGGCTTCCTGTATGTGCAACCTGTGTAGTCTCAAAGGGTCCCAGGTTTAAAAGGACCTATGTTTAGTTTAATGTTCTGCTGTCACCATCTTGAAATTCTTCGTAATTGTATCTTTGAACTTGTGTTTTGTAAATGAAGTCCCATAGGAGAATGGAACATACACAATAGTACAGGAATACGTGAAATATGTTCACTGCCATTCCTTGCCACCCCATTGATAGGTGATGCCCTGAGAACACAGAATTCTGGTGTATTCCCAATGCATGTAAGTTCAGCAAGACTCAAAGTAAGTAAAAGGGAAGCATACTATGACTTTGACTGAGTAAGTGGCAGTGCTGACAGCCCTGAGAGGCCACACTTTTATTTGAACCAGAATTGCTTCTGACACTGAAAGAAGGCAGTGGTGTTCTATGAAACATGGACAACTAACCAAACCTAACATGTCCTTTCTTAGTCGTGTTCTTCACTCTGTTAGCAACTGCTTAAGAAAATGATGACACTAAATGGGAAAGGTGGGAAGAAATTGCTGAAGGTAGAGAGTATTGGTTTTTTGGAAGAATGTCTTTTTATTTTGTTGTTGATGCTTCTTTCTTTCCTCCTTTTTTTCTCCTTTCTTTCTCCATCATTTCCTTCCTTCCCTTCCTTCTTCCTTCCTCTCTCTTCTTTCTTTCTTAACAAGAAGGTTGAAAGAAATGGGTTATTAAGGAAATCAAAGTCTAGTAAACATCAAGAACTTATAGATCATAGTATTCACAAGCTCTTCTTTGTAATAATGTTAAAATACTGACAAAATGTTTTTTGAAAACAAAACAAAAATATCCCAAATTAGCACAAGCCAGTGGCGATGCTTATCTAACCAACTGGTGTTCCTCTCTGCTTTTGAGGCATTTCTTCTGGAGCTGTACAAAGTCATCTTCTTTATCTTGAATATTAAGAGGTAAAATAAAAGGTTGAGTTTGTGCATCTTTCCATTGTTCTGACGAACAAAATACATATGCCTGTCTCAGTTATGAAATATAAAAAGTGTAATCTCTTGACATCTGCCAAAGACAAATGTATTCTGGTCTCTACACTTAGCGTGTTAAACTAAAACAAATACAATTTTACATAAAAGTTAGTTATTTATCTCAGAGGTTAAAGATTGTAGTACTGAATTCTAGCCACATATGAAAGAATACCTTACAGTTACACATGGCAGCCATTTTTTTTTTCCTGAGAATTGTAAGATTTTGACTGATTGTATTACTTAGGAGATGCTTTGTTTCCCAGGATAGATATCTGCATAATAAATAGAAAATATATTTTTTGCTTCAGAAACCCCCTCCATAAAAATGTTGTGGGTTGTTCCATTCAAACTGGTTATTAAACAAGGTTTCAAAAATGATAATCAAGAACTTTCACAGGAACAAAATCATTTTCTTTTGTCCACAGGGGAAATGTGCAGTAAACAAATTATGGCATTCAATGAAATGTGAACCCAGAATATAATTATAAGCATTACCATTTAAATGTTAACCTTATTGGGCATTTTACTGGAGATTTATTTTTATAGCAAAAATAACCAACACAGTTTCTGATTATGGGTTATTCAATGTAACTATTGCACCTGGATGCTTATATTCATTAAATAGGTCATACAGTTTCTAATTTTGTATCTGCCAAAAGTTTCTGGAACTAGATGCTTATATGTTTCATATTTGAGGCATCTAAAATATTTTATTTCCCTTAGACATCACATTTTATCTCTAGTTTTCTATTTATTGTTTTACCATAGTTTCATTTTGAGAAACTATGAATTTTTGCTCATATGGATTTGTTTTAGGATATTATAGTAGTGAAAATCTTGAAATGTAGATTCAAACATTAGATTTAAATCTTAACTTTGTTACCTCCTAGTTTTATATACTGGGTAAGTTATTTAACTTCTCTACAACTCAGTTTTCTCACCTATGGATATTGAATGTACTTATCTTTTACAATATTCTGCAGTTAAATAAATTGATTTTAAATACCCACATACTAAATTAGTTTTGTATTTTCTTTCCACATTTAACCTAGTATCTATAGACTGCCTTTACTGAGGAAAAATAAATCATAAATTTTCTCGTATGCATTATGCTTCATTCTTATAACTTATTTCAAAAATGTTTTTCTTCCTCAATGACAAAGCTTAGTGTTGGGTAAAGACTCAATTCACTGAAATATATAATGCTTAAAAAATTTTCACCATCAGAACAAAGTGCTAGGAAAACATACTAAAAGAGGATTATAAGTTTAATCCTAATTAGTTCTTAAAGAGGAGCTAATAAATTTAAGGACATTTTTACATTTGGGGAAATTATCACCAATGTTATCCTTAAACTTCTGATGTGTCAGTGTCGATTGTCTAGTGCTAGTCTGTAGGCAATGGTCATCAAGCCTCTTGCCCTAGTGACAGGTTGTAACATAGCCCATTGAGTCATACAGATTTATGCTTAGGGAACTTTGGACCATGATTTTACAGCTAACTAGATGAAACATGTTGTTAATATCATAGTTCTATAAAAATATATAAAATATTATGACTGTATAAATAATACAATTTTGGTGTAAAATATAAAAAAAAATTATATGACAGAATAAAAATGAATAATAATTATAAAGATTACTCTCATAGCGTTTTATGTTTCCTAATTGGGATCAAATATTTGATATGGTTTTAGAGTACTTGAAATAGTGTAGGTTTGGGGAAAAATATTTTTAGTTATAAAAATAGAATGGTGATATTATATTTCTTTATGTCCCCTCTTTGCAAGGAGATGGAGCAGGGAGAGCGAGTTCTAGCCCCCAAAGAAAGGACTAACAAGCAATAAACATGCTGCTTCATTCTTCTTATGAGGCCTGCCTGCCCTTGAAAGAGAAGTATATGGTTAACCCACAGGTATTTTGCAACATGGCAGTGGCTCACGCCATTTCTTGCAACAGAGCGTGCTGGGCTCCTCTGATCATGTGTACTCATAGAAAGACATTGATTTTTTATTTCCAAATATTTAAACTACTGTTTCAGATTGTCTTTGACCCGTATGTCAAAGCTGAATCCTAAGTGTCATGATTCTTATAATATTAATATCAGCTTCTTGTTAGCAGCTTGTGAAATCTTTCCCTTGAATAGCCCAGCCCACTGTCTCAAATGTCTCCATCTTGAAGGCATAAAAGGCTTTATTAAAAGAGAATAAAAATCAGTAAACATTATATGTCCCACATTGGGCAAATAGAAGCCCACAGTAGTCCAGGGTTTGACATGAAGCATTCCCCCAAACCAGTCACTTGATGAGTAACTATTTTAACTCAAGGTTTGCCCGGGTAGTAGAACTGTGGAGGAGGTGGTGGGAAGCCATGACACAGGAGTTTCTGTGTTAGTCAGCTCAGGCTGCCATGATAAAATACCACAAGCTGGATGGTATAAACAAAATAATTTTTTTTTTTTCTTACAGTTCTGGAGGCTAGAATTCCAAGAAAAAGGTGCCATCAGAATTGGTCTTTTGAGGGCCCTCTTCTTGGCTTGTAGACAGAAGCCTACTCTCAGTGCCCTCATATTGCCTTTCCTCTGTATACATGCGGAAAGAGAGAGATTTCTGGTGCCCCTTCTTCTTATAAGATCATCTGTCCTATGGGATTAAGGTCCTACCCTTATGACTTGATTTAACTTTAATTACCTCACTAAAAGCCCCATCTCCAAATACAACCACAGTAAAGGTTAGAGTTTCAACATATGAATATTGGGGGGGGAGTCATGATTCAGTTCATAACAGTATCCAAATTATTCTAATTTAGCAGTTATTGTAGGCTCTCTGTAGAGAATATATGCTAATAAGAGAAGAGAGTGCACATCAAATGTGGCCTGACTCAACAATAGGATTTAAGAGTTGGAGAAGCTGGATCAACCTGGTTACATTATGTTGGTTTTACTTGAACCCACCTCAGACAGCTACCAGATAGCGCTGGGTGTTTATCCTGGACACAGAGGCCAATGTGTTTGTAAAGCCAAATGGAACTGTAATAGGGCCAAGCAACCCTGCTGTGAAACATGTACAGAAGAGCCCACAAGGGGGAAAGAGAAGTTGTCTCCCTACCATTTTGCAATAGAACATCTCAGAAAGGCCTGAATAGGGCAGTCGTTGATAATGACATCAGTGGTTTGTGTAGCAGTCTTCAAAAATCAAAAAGAGAATGCCCTAGGGAAGCATAACAAAAAGAGCAGCTTCTTGAGGGTAGCTATTACCAGCAGTTCTGGTGCAGTAACGTGGTGGTGGTTTGGGCAGTTTTCTGGTGAGATCTGTAGGGCTGTGATCTAGATGCAGCACTGTAGGCACCAACCCAGTAGCTTGCAGGTGGTATCAGCCCACTGAGAGGAACACAGATGTGAATTGGATTGATTCACGAATATGGTGTTGTCAAGAACCATGAAGGGTCTGAGATTTTACATTGTTTGTCAGTTAATAAGTTAGGTTGCCACAGTTTCATGAGTGCTGGCAGAAGACATGAAACTCCTGGGTCAGAAACAAAAGACCTTATTACTGATGGAACAACAGTCATGAGCTTCATGGTCACTTCTATTCCCCTCACACCCTAAATCCCACAGGGTTAAGCAGGATGGCCCATGTGATGAGGTCTAGGCAGTAGGTTTGCATCACAGCTGAGTACTCCTGGCTTAGAAACCCTAATCTTTTCAAGGGGCTATTAGTCAATCTGCCCAACCTTTTTTGTCCTGGAGGGAGACATTATTTTTATCTTCCAAGGAAAGAAATCTGCTTACTGCCCTAGAGAGAGACACTATCTTTATCTTCCAAGGCGCTTTGTGTACTAACATCCTTGATAAGATATTTGGGAGCACAGCTGTCAATGCCTTCGCTCAAAAGGCATGCAGAAATATTAGAGACCATGGAGAATTGTCTCCCAAAAGGAATGACACCCCTGGGGACTGGCTGAGTTATGGTTTATTGGGCAGGAGAGGCTGGGGATATTAGTGTGATCTCATTTGTATCCATAAGCTTGAGACTACTATAACACTTATAAAGGCAGCTGTGCAAAGTAGTTTTTAAAATTTTCATTTTTGGGCTTCCCTGGTGGCGCAGTGGTTGAGTCCGCCTGCCGATGCAGGGGACACGGGTTCGTGCCCCAGTCTGGGAAGATCCCACATGCCGCGGAGCAGCTGGGCCCGTGAGCCATGGCCGCTGAGCCTACGCATCCGGAGCCTGTGCTCCGCAATGGGAGAGGCCACGGCAGTGAGAGGCCCGCGTACCACAAAAAAAAAAAAAAAAAAAAAATCATTTTTGGATTAACACCATTTTTTCTACTCTTAATATAGAATCAGTTCTGAATATAAATATTGTCTAAATAGTAATCTATGAGGAAAGTGAACAAATAAGTTGATAATACAGTATGCTCTTTTTTCCTTTGAACAGTTAATATGCCTGGTGACTGAAGAGAGATTAGGTAACCAAAAATTAAAATTTGAAAAGAAATTTCAAATAGATGAATTTTCTAGTACTTAATCCTTTCCTTTTTTGGTAACTGCTGAGCAGGGAAGGAAAACCCTGCTACTTGGAAGCGGGGTCTTTTTTGAAAAGTACATCTGGAACTGGGAGAGTGGAAGGATGACTCTAAATGTAACCACAGGCCATTGAGATGCCAAAGATGGATAGCAAATCACTCTTTGAGAGATGGTTCTTCTATTTGTGTTAAAAGAAAATAGGAAAGAAAAAAATGTTGATTATGATCAAGAAAAATTTATGATTTGGTTCAAATCAATGAGTAAGTAGCAAAAATCTCTCTGCCTGCTAATTGAATTGCTAAGTGAATTGGCTCATTCAGTTTTAAGAGATTTGTGAATTATTTCTGAGGGATTAGGAAGACAGGAGTTTGGGTATCCTGAAAATCGGAAACAGGATTAAGAGGAGCTAGAATTTCTGCTTTTAGAGTAAATCAGGAAGTGAGGGCCATGTGGAAAGAGAACTTCTAAGAAAATCCATTCAAGATTATATAAGGGATATGAAGAATATTATTGCACAACATCCATTTTTATGAAGTGAAATTTATGAGGTATAATTTACATACAGTAAAATTTTCCTTTTTACATGTATATTTCTATGAATTTTGATAATTGAATATGGTCAGGTAAACACCATCACAACCAGTGTTTGACAGTTCCTTCACTCCGTAAATTTTCTTCATGCCCCTTTGTAGTCTATTCCTTTCTTCTGCTCCTGGCAACCACTGATCTGTTTCTGTACCTATAGTCTCTGTCCCTGTAGAGCTTTGCCTATAATATAAATTGGATCATGCCATTCAAGTCTAGCTTTCTTTTCCTTAATATAAGGCACTTGAGGTTCATCTCTCTGGTTGTATATGTTCAGAGTTCATTACTTTTTATGTACCATCTACTTTTTGGTTATTTTCTATTTCATAATGTGGTTGCCCTCACCAACTTCCCACCACATCTCCCAAACCTTAAAAAAAAAAAGTTTTATTAACTTATAAATTTGGTTTTAGCCTTGTCATTGCTCTGCCTTGGAGAAAGAGACATACTTTTTTCATGTTTTGTGTTTACCAAAAACTGGAGTAAGCTGATATAGCATTGTGAGAGATGATCAAAGCATTATTGGAAAGAGAAGTTGGCAGTGAGAGGTATAAGAAAGCAACTGTTCACATTCCCTCCCCTAGCCCATCTTTCTGAATTTTCAAAGCAGGACTCTAATTTCTGCAACCACATAGGATCCATCTTGAGTCATTTTATTTAGACATTAAAGAAGATAGTAATTTCAGTAGCTAGAGAACTTGGGGCTTCTCTGCTTATAGATGCAACTGAAGGTTTCTTAAAATTGAAAAATAATATCCCAGATCAAATCCAAAGCATGACATTAATCTCGGTCCTATGAAAAGAGATACAGAGAGAGTAGTATTGTCTAAATTTTATTTCTGCTTCTGTTTAGTACTAACATTAAAACATGGCCAATTATGTTTCTAAGCAAATACAATAGTAACTGACAGTTCTTCAGGATAAAATTCATTTTAGATTTGGCTTCAGAAGTTCTTATAGAAAATTCATTCTCTTATATATGAAATTTAATGCAAGGAAAGAGAACACATACTAAGATTTCCAGTAGAAAAAATTTGAAAAATGTTAAGGAGAAACTTATCCAAGTGACTTTAAGTATTATCACATGCATCTCACAATTTTGAAATAACTTGATGTTAAATAAAAGAAAAATATATTGTACTAAAAGTCTTGGAAAGGACCAAGTAGCAGTCAAATTTGAGAAACATTTTTTTAAAATTTTTATTACATTACCTTATTTGACAAAAGTAGTTTCCCTAGGACGTGAATTAGTGAATATGATTCACCAATTCACACTTCACTACGAGTTGAATATTGGAGAATGGACAAGAATGATTAATTAACCCGACATATATTGTATAATAAAATGGAAATCTTAATTCTGAAGTTTTAATTTTTTAAATGAGTTCTAAAAAATTTAGGCCCTTGTTATGGAGTTGATACTTCGTAAATTGTTTGAAATGCATAGGATTTTTCTACAATGACAAATGATTCTATCATTTTAGAATACTTTAAAAAAATAATATATTGTTGATAAATGACTACCAGAAACGAGTTAATTTTTTAATCAATTATGTGCCTTACAAAAATGAAATTATAGCAATTACTCATGGTAACATTGATCACTTAAAGTTGTAAAGGATCTTTGTTTTTATATTTACATTTGATTAAAAAATAAAAACCCACTTCCCAGATGTCACTTCTTCTCTTTTAAACCAGAATGATATATTGATTTGAGTGCTTAATTTTTAAAGCATTTTCTTCTTGAGAAATTAGTCTTCTGTCAACTCCTCCACTATACAGAGCTGGAATTCATAGCATTCCACCTAAGAGGCTTAATTTTCATCTTTTATTCCATGGCTTTTAGCTGTAAGAAAAGCTGCAGCTTGTTTGTCTTTTCAATCATTTCCTTCCAAATAAGACTTTTTTTCATCTTTCTAACACTGAGTAAGTATATTTCTACTGTATTTTTTTCAGACTCTTTTATGTTTTGCTACATTGGTTTTCTTTAAAGGTTATAAAACATACACATTAACAATGTGCAGTTCTATGTTCCACATGATAGCCTTGACACAGGTTAGGTAGGGGATAGACTTTGAAATACTCTTTCCAAAGCAGGCTTGCATTTTCTTTGATCCTGCTATGCCCTTTCACCCAGATCCCAAATGACTATAATGAGTTATTTGCAGTTTTTTGTTGTTGTAATTGTTGTTGTTGTTCAGGGTTCAAAGAGTAGATAGAAGTAGAGGTAAATTTCCAATGGGAGGTCATGACTATGACCTTGTCAATATTATCTTCTATCAATGTTTTTAAACAAACGTTTGCCAGATATTCATTTAAAAAGTTGATTTCTTTCCAAGAAATACTTTGCCAAGAAGTTACCGAACTATTTTATATGTATCATTGATTTAATCTCCAAGCGCACCAATGATTATCCCCAATTTACAAATGAAGATACTAAATTCTAGATAGCTTAAATATAATTCCCAAGGTTGCACAGTTAAGAAGTAGCAGATTATGGATTCATCCATGTCAGTTGACTTTGAGCCTATATTCTTAAACACTGGGCAAAATGATTTCTCAGGAAAAATATGAATAGTGGACATGCATCACTTTTTTACAAGATTCATCATTTAAAAAGTAATAAAGTCAGGGATTTCCCTGGTGGCGAAGTGGTTAAGAATCTGTAGGCCAATGCAGGGGATAAATGTTCGAGCCCTGGTTCATGAAGATCCCACATGCAGTGGAGCAGTTAAGCCTGTGCACCACAACTACTGAGCCTGCACTCTAGAGCCCGCGAGCCACAAATGCTGAGCCCTACTGAAGCCCATGCACCTAAGAGCCCGTGCTCCGCAACAAGAGAAGCTACCGCAATGAGAAACCCGTGCACTGTAATGAAGAGTAGCCCCCACTCACCGCAACTAGAGAAAGCCCATGTGCAGCAACAAAGACCCAATGCAGCCAAAAATAAATAAATTTAAAAAAATATTAAAAAAAAGTAATAAAGACAAACACTAACATTTTAACAAAAATTGGTTCTATTGCATAATCCTCTCTTTTTTTTCACCTTTAGCATTTATTTCATTTAAAAAATCTCCTTATGCTCTCAGTCACCAAGTCCTGCTTTATTTTAAGAATTTTTCCACTCTTATAATTAAAGAAAAAAAGGTAAGAAAAAGGTTTCTTAACTGTGGACTAAACAAGTCCATGCTGCATAATATTGGAGGAGGTGGTAGAGAGATTATTACATTCTTACCAACCCAGATCCTTTGCTCAGTCCAGTTTAGAATCCTCCTAATGAGAAAGATCTGTAAAAGTTAGACCAGATGCCTATCTTGGTTGAGTCATTATTCATAAAATGAATAATTTTATCCAAGGTGTTAAATTCTCTAAGTCTCAATTATGTCTTTTGTAAAATGAGGCTAAAATATCTTGTCACACAGGCTTGTGAGCGGATTAAATGAGATGATATAGGAAAAAATGCTTGAAGATATAGAAACCAAGTTGCTATTATGTGCTCCCTACATTGTACTTCCTGTCCCCTGTACTTCAGATGAGTCAGATACCTTCAGCATCATACATCACACAATTGTCAGCCCATAGCAGCAAGCCATGAACCGGCCTTTTTCTTCCCTAATTTCTGTAACTCCGGTAGACCTCCTCTCACTCCGGTCTCATTTGGCTTGACTTGGAACTTTCTGCTGACTTTGGCATTTTGACGTTTTTTTATTGGACTGTCTTTTATTTACTGAATTTTCATAATTGATTTTAATAACATAATTGTGACTCCATGTTACCCAGTGTGCTCCCTGGTGGGAACCTCCTTCCATCTTGAATTTGGCCTTATGGAGGCCAGGTATAACCCTAAACCCATGGTCAGCTACTTAGTTAGGGCATCTCAGCCACTGTATCCATGGTCTGTGAAAGAAACATTTAGATACCTCTACCCTTATGACACTTGATTGGTGTATTTTAACACTTAAAAGAGAAAAAAGGCTCATCCTGATTTATTTTTAAAAACGTGCTTAAAATATATACATATGTTTTATATATATATACATTATATATATATAAAATCTGTGTATAGTTTTCTCAGTGGCCATTCAAAGTGTTATAGTATACTTATATAACTTAGAAACTACTGGTATTGATGTTTTATCCTTTCAAGTGAAGTGTAGAAATTTTACTTTCATTTAGATTCCTTTACCCTCTATACTTTTTTTTTTTTTTTTTTTTTTTTTTTTTTTTTTGCGGTACGCGGGCCTCTCACTGTTGTGGCCTCTCCCGTTGTGGAGCACAGGCTCCGGACGCGCAGGCTCAGTGGCCATGGCTCACGGGCCCAGCCGCTCCGCGGCATGTGGGATCTTCCCGGACCGGGGCACGAACCCGTGTACCCTGCATCGGCAGGTGGACTCTCAACCACTGCACCACCAGGGAAGCCCTACCCTCTCTACTTTTAAAATATAACAGCCTTAGGTATTTCTTCTGCATTCACTGAGCACCACATCACGTGGTATTCTAATTTGTTCTTCAATCATCAAATATGTCTTAAGACTCATGAGAAAAAAAGATAGTCTATTGTATTTACCCTTCTTTTCACCCATTTCAATGTTTTTTTTTCTCAAGTTCTAAAACTTCTTCTGTGATCATTTCCTTACTGTTTATAGAATTTCCTTTATCATTTCTTAATGATACAGTTGCTAGTGACAAATTTCAGTTTTCCTTCATCTTAGAATGTCTTTGTCCTGAAGGATATTTTCATCAGATGTAGAATTTGTGGTTATTTTTGTTCAGCACTTGAAACATGGTGTGCCAGTTTTTCCTGGCCTTTATGATTTCAGATGAGAAATCCTCTGTCATTCGAATTGCTGTTCTCAGATAAGCAATGCCTTATTTCTCTCTGCTGCTTTTGAGATTTTTTTCTTGTTTTTACTTTTCAGAAGTTAGATTATGATGTGTCTTGTCATGGATTTCTTTGGGTTTATCCTATTTGGGATTTGCCCAAAACAGCTACATACAGAGAAATAAACACATAGACACATGCATGATCTCTTTTAAAAGAATGGACACAGCCAGAGGATACTGTGTTTAAAGACAATTTGGGTTAAATTTTCAATCTCTGTAAGTCATAGAATTGAATAAAACCTAGTAAATTAATGGCTTATAAATGTAAACTTGTTCAAGCTGAAAATAATAATTACATCTGTAATGCTTCTAGATTAAAAATGACTCCTTAAGCGTATGGTTAAACTCTCATATCAATTTTACAAGTAAGTTATAGAGAGGTTAAGAAAATTAGCCTGTGAGTATTTGATTTGAGACTAATTTTCGATTATGAGACTTTAAAAATAATCTAGAGAATTCCTTTAAAAATGACATCTTTTGGAATGAATAGAAATTTATTTTTTGAAATTGCTTTCAGAAAAATATTGAAGAACAATGTCTTTGTATATAGTTGGTTGAATTTTAAAGACCACAAATTCAAGTGTACAAAATCAGAAATTTTTTGTGTCTAATAGAATTTTACTTAGGTTTTGTATAGCATTTTCTCTACTGATGGAAAAAATTATCTACTGGTTCTAAGGAAACTCATAGCTTCTAATGTTTTTTGGGTAAATATTTAATCAGTTCAGTAATTTCTACCTCGACCTTTTCCTTCTATTTTTGCTAGAAGGTAAAACTCAAGATCAGGTGACAAATGGAACACTCAAAGGAATAAAGGAAGAGAGTATGATGACAAGATTATTTATAAAGGTATAGGCAAGGCTAAGAAATATCAGTAAGGGATGGAGAGTCACTTAGGGATTCAAAAGAGGAGGACATTGTTACTACCCCTATACCTAAAGAGGCAACAGGAGAGGCAACAAAGGAACCCAGTGAAAATAAATAGTTGCAGGTTATAAAGAGGAAGGCAGCCACTGCCAAAATTTGTCTTGGCAGGAAACAGATGGAGTGGGGTGAGGTATGGAGAGAGTAGATGGGGCATATAAGTAAATATCTTGACCTGTTTCTCTTCTCTCATCTCTTTCCAATGCTTCTTATTGTCCAAACCCAACCATGATCCAGATGGCAACAGAACCTGCCCAAGTGAGGCACTCCATATAAGTAAGCCTCTAGGTCCAAAACAGGGCAGAGAAGAATAGCTCTGGAGAGATAAATAAGGAATATCAGTCAAGGGCTCAAACATTATTCTCAAATAGAGGGAAAATGTCTCATCTTTGTGTCAACAAGCATCTTCCTGGCTTCTACTGTGGTGTGTAATTCCCACTGATTTTCAATCATGGGCTTTGATTTACTCAAGTTTTGGGTTCTATGGCCTTTATCACTGTGAAAATTTGGACTTTCTGTTCCCTCTTCATCCCAAATATATAGCCCTTAGCAGTATCTGTGCTCCTCTTGGGATGAAAGTGAAGGAACATTAAAACTCTTGTGATTCTCTGAATGCAAGAAAAATTTAGAGGCAGTTGAGGTCTGTTTCTGCCAATTCATGCCATGACATTCATTCTTGGAACTCTCCTTACAAGCTCTAATATAAGAAAGTGAGACATCAATTCTTGTGCAGTTAGGTTCCTTTTAAACCATTGGTTGCTTGTTATTCACTCCTAACCCTAGTAGGCAGCTTGGGGAGTAAAGACCAGTGAGAAAGGTTTTGAAGGCCTTTGTGGCCTTAGATAATTAGTTATCTAATTTTAAATTTTCTTTCAAAGTTCTCTCACTTCAAACCATATATCTTTATCTAGTTTGGAACAAGAAGTTACCCTTCTATCATTATTTTTTTCACTTATTGTTTATGATATAAACTATATGCTTTGATTTTTGAAGAAAAAAATAGAAAACTATTATAAAACATTAAAACGTCTTTCAAACAGTCCAGCTATTCAAGTTCAAAGATGCCTTGGTTTAAGACTATAGTATGAGCTATGAGTTTTAAAAATAATCTCTTTAAGAAATCTAGCTAGTTACTTCACTTTTATTTGTACTCCCACTACCCAAATCCCACCTTCCAGGCAAAAGATGCCACTAAGCTAATTAGAGGAGATCAAGATGGCAAGAAAAAAAACTATGGAAAGGAAACCAAATATGTTATTATTTCCCAATATTGTTGTGCCATATATAGTTGAGCAAGGAGATTTACTTTGGGAAGTTTTACCCTTAGAAATACAGAATGGTATACACATTAGGATCCATAGTGCCAGAAGAACTTAAAGTTATATGTCTAATTTGCTAGAAAATAATTCTGTAATAATAGAAGCAATTTGAGTACATCATTGGTTCACTTATAAACCAGTATTGTACATTTAAAAATGAATTAATAGTCGTATCTGCATACATTTTCTGTACAAACATTAAAAACAATGCCTGTAGCACATAAATGTTATCAACACAATAGATTCAGTAGAGACTTGTAACCCTACAAAAATAATGTTTTCATAGTTTCTCCTCTCTTGAGATCAAGTCTATGTTTTACTTTGCTTTAAAGTGAATGTCCAGAGACATGTCAGAAATTATAGACTATTTGACTGAGCATAGTCATAGAAACATAAGTTACAACTCTGTTTGTGAAAACTGTTTTTGGAGAATTTAAATATTCTATTAAAATTACCTTTCCCAGCAAGGTAAAGAAAAGAAGGTCAGAGCATGCTTACATTCTGGTGCCCACAGGAGCACAATGAACACAGTGCATTGTGGTAAACAGTCAGATAGGACAGAGTTTCTTATGATTACCCTATTCATTTCTGCTCCTTGCTACCTTGGCTGCAGATCTTCTTCTTATAATTATTACTAGTTAATGAGAAGTAGAAAGAGTCTCAAAAAATTTAGCAGTTTGATTACCACTCTTTCAAATGCAATACTTTAACTGCTTAATGCCCCCAAATGTGTTCACAGTGGTTTGATTACTACAAATATAAACTATTACAAATATAATTGTTTAAGTATTTAAATTTTGTGAATTATAAAATATTATAATAAATAATATCTATGAAAGAATTTACCAGTCTTTTTGACAAGATCAGACACAAGATGTGTTTTCTTTGCATACTCTAGTGTCAGGCTATTTCTCAAATGCCAATTCCCATCACAATTGGCACCTTTGTCATTTATGAAATGGTTGGTGTTTTGCATTCAGCTAAGGAATTTGTGTTCAGGGAACAGACAGAACGCAAGTGTCCTGGTCAGCTAATGCCAATCACCGTTCCCCACTCCACAGGGATTTACTCAAAGAAGAATACAGCTTTCGGTCACCCTTTAGGGAAGTTTCTCTCTCAGTGCCAGAGTATGTCCAAGTAGATTCTTGGCTGTGTTTCTAAATTCTTGAGAAGCAATATGGGGAAAAAAAGAATAGCACATTTCTGAAAATGGAAAATGTGTATAAATAGTAACTTTATATAAGGTTAAATTACAGAACTTACTGAATATAAAGCAATACCACTACATGTGTTTGGAAATACCGCAGTTCAAAGGCATCCTGTGCCTGATTTTAATGAATCTCACAAATACAAGGAGTACATTAGTGAATTCATCATTATGTTCAAAGAGTTTGATCCATTTGCGAATAACAAGAATGGCAAACAACCTCCCAGTCCCAAAGGGTCAAATTCAGGGGCCTGTTACAAAATCTTTTACAGATTCACCTCTTGACAAATGCATTTTAGGAATGATTAAATTGAAGTTTCACAATACAAAAAGGAAAAGAACAAGTTCCCTGGTAAACCTGCCACAGCTGAGGGAAGAATAGGCTATGGGATGATCTTCTTAGAAACTACAACAATTTTAATGCATTATGGAGTCTACCCTTAGCACAAGATGAGAATGAAGCAGTAATTATCAAAATCCAACCACCTATTATTTTCCATTCAATGGGCAAAAATATTTCTCATATTCTGCTGCGAGAAAGCACAAGGATTTGTTTTTTAAAGATTAGGTTATGCTAGAGAATTATAAACAGCAGGCACCATCAGCACTTAAGATTAGTGGACTTTTTTTCTTCAAGAAATGTAACTGAGCACTAGCTACATCGCCATCAAGCAGGTACCTGGAGGTGAGTGTACAAATATCAACCAACTTCATGAACAGTTGGAAGGTCTGAAATTATTATGACCTTTGTATTTGCTAACTGACATAATTGCTTACTTCAGTGCACAGCTGTAGGAAAGAAATAAGACTCTTTTCACTTGTGCAAACTTACACTGACATATTTGTGAAAGCCCAAACTATCCCATACTGAAAGTTTTGGAATACTCTTATATCTATGGAAAATCTATTTGGATTACAAAATTCATATGAGCCTCACATACAAATTCTGTATATTTTCATTGCTTCCATAACCTTTTCCTCTTCTCCCATTACATTATAGGTTAAGATGACATAAGTATGTGCTGGCAGTAAATACTTTCAGCATGATATGTGTTACCATTCCCTCACAAATAAATATTTCCCTGAAGAAGCAAAGAGTAGAAAGGACAGGCAGAATGCATTATACTTATGTAGCTTCACTGCATCATTTTATTTAGGGCCCCAAGCTGATCCCCTTAGTGTAGCTATAATTTCTTTTGGTCTTACACAGTGTGTATTGGGTTAATGAGGTCAACTTGATCTCTATATGGTACCCTAAACCCATGCCACCTCTTAATATAGCATAATTCTGTGGTGACAAGAAGGAAATATTGAGATCTGGAAGCATTTTAGATTTTTACCTTTCCTCTTGCTCCATGTATATTTGATAATAAAAATTTATCTCAGGTTGTCTTCTTTTGCTTCATCTTCTACTGCCCCAGCTTTAATTCAGGCTATCCTTATTTCTAACCTGGATTATGGCAGTAATCCAGAAGATCCCTCTGCCTCCAGTCTGTCTCTGAATTTATTCTATCATCTACACTGATACCACTGTGTCTAAAACACAGATTGGATTTTTTTTCTATCTTGTTTAAATCTTTCGATGGCCTGGCGATGGCCTGGCTAATTCACTGCATGTTCACAAAGACAGTATCGTCATTAATGGTATTAAATGTCCTTTGGGCAAGCAACATCTGAGCATCCAACAGGAAGGAGTCAAGCCACACACCCTGAGCTATGGGGATTTAGAACCCTCAAGAGAAAGAACTTGAACATGGTCCACAGTAGGAGTCCAGATCTATACAGACATGTCTAATGAATAGGAAGACCATATAATAATCTGATTTTAAGAAGTACCAACTGTGGTCCTGAGAAAAAAATCCCAAGGAGAATGAATTTATAAAGGTGGACTATATCCAACGACAGGGACAAGATTTTGCTAACAACTACTGGCAGTTTTTTGAGATGCATGCTGAAGCCAAACTTGAGCGCACTAAATTCAGCTGTGTGCCCCACCCTCAAAGCATCTATGCAGTCTATGAGGATGAGTACCATGTAGTAAAACCGCATATAATTATGTCAATATGAATCTCAAAATATCTAAAGCTGGACATCTTCCTTTCTTACTTAAGCACTTAAAGAAAGAAGCTCTTTGTATACTGTAAACCTAAGAGAATTATACAGTTGAGATGAGCAGAAGAGATGGGAAGGAAATCCGCAGATGGAAACTGAGAGAATACAGATATACGTGGTATTTTGAAGGCATATATGGGTTTCAAAGCATTCATAGATTCATTGAGAGATAGATGTATAGCATCATTGACAGACACATTAAATGCCCTGGAATCCAGAGATAAAGAAAGGTGAGACCAAAAGTCATAGATAGTCACTCTGGAAACATGTTTAAGTCACTCCTGGCCATTTTTGAAAATGTCTAAAGAGACATAATGAAAAGGATGAGATTCTGGTAGAAGTTTTTGAGTCAGCAATCCTATTTTACATCTTTCAGGGAGGGGGAAATTTCCCCCTCTACCATTCTTGAGTTCTTGTGGCTGGACTAATAATAAAATTGACACAAGACAGATTAAAGAAACAAGCTTAATTGGTACACGCAGAAGTCTCATAGAAATGGGACCTAAGAAGTGGTGAAAGAAGGCAGCTTTTATACATTTTAGACAAAGAAACAATAAATTTGAGGAATTAATGGGGCAAAGAAACTGAAGTTTGAGTGCTTAAATAGTAAGAAAATTTAAGCAAAGTTAGAGCTTGAGTAGTAAATTAGTAAAGAAGTAACAAGGTTTGTTTGTACAAGTTTCTCAGCCCTGAATTCCTTATCTCTGGTAATGAGGATGTCTTTCTACCTCCCAGTACAGGGAAGGTACCTTTCATATGGGAGATTTATTTCCTGCTTTCAGGGAGACAGAGAGGAGTGTTCCTCTTGCATCTACTGTTTCTTAAGTAATTTTAATTCAAAATAATCAATATGCCATTAGGGCATATTTTGGAGCTTCCATGCCCACTCCAAGCACAACACTCTGGGAATCTCCACGTGTTCACCATCTTGGAAGTTCTCCCAACCCTGACCTTTTGCAGTTTTGATGGAAGCATGGTTGATTAAATCATTGGCATTTGGTGATTTTTTTTTAATAAGCACTTATGTACAGTTTTTTTTTCTAAATTTATTTATTTGTTTATATTTTATTTTTGGCTGTGTTGGGTCTTCGTTGCTGCGCGGGGCTTTCTCTAGTTGCGGCGAGTGGGGGCTACTCTTTGTTGCGGTGTGCGGGCTCCTCAGTACGGTGGCTTCTCTTGTTACGGAGCAGAGGCTCCAGGCCACAAGGGCTTCAGTAGTTGCAGCACACGGAGTCAACAGTTGTGGCTCGCGGGCTCCAGAATGCAGGCTCAGTAGTTGTGGTGCAAGGACTTAGTTGCTCCACGGCATGTGGGACCTTCCCAGACCAGGGCTTCCCGGACTGTGTCCTCTGCATTGGCAGGCGGATTCTTAACCACTGTGCCACCAGGGTAATCCGACATTTGGTGATTGATTCAACCTCCATCCCCTTTCCCCTTTCCAGAAGTCTGGGGGTGTGACTAAATTTTCCCCAATTTGCTTTCTTCACCTGGCTAAATAAATTAGTTTGGGCAGCTTTCTCTAATCTCAACTCTTCAAACTCCATCATTTGTTAGGTGCCCTTTTTGAGTCCAACAACTCTATCATTATAAATTACACTGCAATATAATTATTTCTGTACTTTTTTACCTCCTCCATTAAATAGTGAATTCTTCAGTGACAAGGGTATTCTAAATATTACATGGTCGATGCAGTGTCTGATAAAGAGTAAACACCTAGCAAAACTATTTAGTAGATTAATTCCTTCCCCCCATATTCTGTATTTTTCATACAGGTCTATCCATCTATATAGAATGTGGCCACCACCATCCAAATAATGTAAAAAGTAGAATCCCATTCCCCCCGTTATATCAATTACCTGAAATTATTTGCTTTACACTTGCTTTTTACTCTACCTGTTTTTCTTTCTTAATCTTATTCTGTGCTTTTTGTTTTAAAATTTTGTTCTAGTGGTATCAGGAATATGTTAAGTAAAATCTTACATATTTTATATATATTCTATAATATTTTGTAAAAATTAATGAATAAATCTTAACCTTAAAGGAGCTTAGAATCTACTAGGAGATGTAAGACATGTGCACCATAGAAATCTAACACATGATTGAAAGTGAGAAGTTCTATAATAGAGAAACATATAAAGTGGTATGAGAGCTCAAAAGAAATTCCAGTTAGGTTATCAATGAAGTTGTAGCAGACACTATTACTTGCTCACTTGGTGTTGGCAGGATTTGGTTCTTTGCTGGATGGTAGACTGACAGTCTCAGTTCCTTGATGACTGTTCCCTGCATGTCTCCCTCAGTCCCTTATTCTGTGACCCTCTGCCTATACCAGCTCAAAACATAGCAGCTAACTTCCATTAGAAGGAGCAATGGAGAGATGAAGAAAAGGCCAACAAGATGGAAACCATAGACTTTTGGTAAATCTAATATTGGAAGTGACATCCCATCATTTTCACTGTATTATATTTGTTAGAAGAAAGACATTAGGTATGGCCTACATTCAAGGGGAAGGCATTTCACAAGTGAGTAAATACCAAGAGGCAGAGATCAATGGGGGTCATCTAGAGGCTGCCAATCACATATATACCTCATGAAACTTTCATTACAAATGACAAAACAACAAAAACAGCAAAAAAAGTTAGCACAGACACTCCTTGAAGCAATTCAAGTGTATGTTTCTTAGAAGACCCTCTGGAAGGAAAGACAAATACTTAAAAGGAATGGTGAGCAAGAAAATTGCAAATATGAGCAAATCTAAATGCGTTGACACATATAAAACAATAATAGTAGTTTGACGACTAATATAGCATGTAATTAGAAAACAGGCAAAATTATTAAAAAAGAAAAAAAGCAAGATATCAATAGCATGTAGAAGAACAGAGGCAAGTGAAAACAGATGATTCTAAGGTTCTTCTATTGTTTCAGAGCTTACTAAATCCAAGTATGCATATTATATTTTAAGGGTAACCACTAAAAATAGACATAGATTATGCTGTTTCCAGACTAGTAGAATGAGTGTATGGGTATGTATTTGGGGGAAAACGCAGTGGGAATATAAATAAAATTCAATCAGTACAAAAGAACACAGGAAATATGGATACTGGGAGGCATGGAAAAAGCAAGGTAAAAAGAAATCACAAAAGGGTAGAAAGTAAAATGTTTGAAAATAATGAAATCACAAAGTGGAAGATCTAACCAATGAACCAGAATACATAGATGATAGCAACTGGTTAGATATGGGGCCCAAGGAAAAAGAAAATTAAAGATCTGCCATTTTTCACTAGAGTGATTAGAAAGTTGATTGTGATATAATCAAAATCAGGGAGTATAGGACAGGTTACTGTTCAGTGAAATCACATGACAAAGTCAATTTTGAAAATTTTATTTAGATTTCAGCAGCTTTTCCAGAATTTCTAATTAACATGGCCTTATGGTTGGCAATCAGGATAGATGGAGTTACCAAAGCTGTGTTTTATAGCATTTTGCATAAGATTGGGAAAATATCACTTGTCCATATGAAAAAATATGTGTGTGAGTGTGCATGGGGAGGGGAACAGAATGGATCTAAAGTTCCTTCAGGAAGCGCTTTGCCCCAACCAGTTGAGTCTGAGTTGCCTAGGAGACATCCAAATAGAGCTGTTCATTCAAGTAGAGTATAGAGGCATGGATGTTTATTGTAATATCAGACAGACTGGATTAAATCACACCTTTTCCATTTACTAGCTATGTGATTTGGACAGAGATACTTAGTGTTTGTAATCTTAGTTTCTTCAACTTCATAATGGTCACAAGAGCATCACTGTTGCAAAAATTCATTCAGTTACATAAGATAATGAATATAAAATGTGTAGAACAGTGCCTGAAACCCAGTGTGTGATTATTGACAGCTTTATTTACAAGTCAATTTCTATTCCCTTTAATATCCATTATTTAAACATCTCATAAATAACATATCTTTTGTTCAAATTTTAGCATAAAATGAAATCACATCTTGAATTTTATTTTCCTTAAAACAAATCTACTAAAAGACTAACATGTCATATGGTTTCTACTGACATATCCCAACATGTGGGTCACATTTGTTAACATTTCTATTACAGTGTTGTCATTGAGTCGTACAATTCCTTGCCATCAATACCAAATTTCTCCTCAGAGTTCAGAAACATATTTTCAGATTTGATAGTAACAGATGAGCTTGCCATGAGATCAGCACTATAATAATTTACTGCAAATTCTTACCATTCATTTAAGTAAATCATATAGAATACATAAAGCCAGAATATTTATACTATTCTTATCTTGTACATGAGGGAGTTGATAACGTAAAAAACTTTAATTTGTATATAGATACATGTTCCTTCAGTGAAAATATAGGGAGAACATAACCTGAGACAAAGTAAGTAATCTAATGTAAGAAAAGGAACCTAATTAAATTTAAATAAGAAAAAAAAAAGGAAAGGAAGGAGCTATTTCACAAAAATGCATTATTCTAGCAAGAATACTGGGTAGTCTCTGACATTCAATATCTATGACACCATGGAAAAATCACCAACACTAAGCCCCATGTATTTCTCTTTTAAAAATGTTTGGAAATAATTTTGAACTAGTAATGTATTAAAGAGACACTCTTATGTAATTATAGTACAATTATAAAACTCAGTGTGTTTTTCATCTCAAACATTTTTCTACAAACTTGATTTGGGTCATTTTTATATCTATCAGATTTCTATTTAACTTTTTAAACATATAAAATATGGTTAAAATACTTTTCTAATGACCTTTGTTGCTGCTAATTCTAACACATATGTCAGTTATGGGTCAGATTTTTAAATAAACTTTTTACTTTGAAAGAATTTAAGATTCACAAGTTGCAAAAATAGTGCAGAGATTTCCCATGTCCTCTTCCCCTAACTTTCCCCAATGATAATATCTTACATAACCATAGTACATTGTCAACATAAGGAAATTGACATTGGGACAATATTATTAACTCAGTTACAGACCTTTACTGAAATTTCTCAAGTTTTGCATATACTCTTGTGTGTGTGTGTGTGCACGAGCACGCACACGTTGAGCAAGAAGTATGGTTATATGGAAATTTGTCACATGTATAGATTTGAGTATAAACACCACAATCAGGACACAGACTTTTCCATTAGACAAACGCACACGCACACCCTCCTTACTATTACCATATTACTCCTTAATAACTATACCCTTCTTCCACCTCTAACCTCTGGTACTCACTGATGTATTTTCCACTATAACTTTGTCACTTCAAGGTTGTTACATAAATGAAATCATATAGCATAACTCTTTGGGTTGGATACACACACACACACACACACATACAGAGATAGAAATAGTTTCTATATCTATCGATCATCTATATCTATATAAAACCTATTTTTTAAAAATCACTTAGCGGAAGAATGGCATTACCTTTCCTAATAGATTTGGAAAATATCATTATATTACTGCCTATTTATTTTCTTATTTATTATTCTAGATGACTGTATATGCAGTGTCTATTTTTGTCTCTGTTTTGTACTAGGTGTTGGTTGGTTGGTTGGTTTTGAAGAAGATTGAGGTTTGAACTAAAGATAATTTGGTACTCCAGTCTCAAGAATTTCTCTTAATTACTGTCCAAAGACAATCACTGAATTGAATTTCAATAAGATCTATCAACTCTGAAAGAGAAGACTGTATTATTTTCTGAAGTGACAGCAAAAAGCCTGGAAATGTGAAATGTACCTTTTGTGAAATGTACCTTTTGAATTCTGTGTTGGTAGATTTGCGCCTCTGGACTTTTTGCTGGTAGCTGCCCTGTTGCCCTTTAGAATCCCAAGTGAGAGAGAAAAGAAAGTTGAAGTTTTTCTCTCTCTTATTAACACGTTAGGTATGTGTAGCATTTTGCTGCTGGGTTTTATAGAAGTTCTATCTTGGCTAGCAATCACATCAGCCCCCAGTGACTAGAGCTAGCAAAAGCAACACCAGGATGGCTATAAGGATCCCCACCTTCCTCTGCTACTCTTGGTGCTTTGGGAAGTGGCTGGCCAAAACCCATGATCCCACAGGAAGATTCTGCCTTGGAACTATCAGAAAGAGTAGCATCATTTTTATCATTAATCAAATCACCAGTCAGACACCAAGGTGGACCAAAAACTCTATCTTCATTATATGACTGCATTCATTGACCTTTGGTGGTGGTTCATAACTCCCATGCACATGAATAAGCATTGTGCTCTTGGCTCAAAGAGTAGCCAGATCTTAAAGGTAAAGTATAAATTAAGATGTGTCATGAAGTATTGGATTTTTTCTGAAATCTAAATGAGATCATAAATAACAGATGAAATGCAATGACTTAGAACTCAAGGATAAATGGCTGGGCTCACTCAGGCCGGGGGAAGGGAGGGGTACGGAGTGAGGGGCGAGCCTGCGGCGGCAGAGGCCGACGTGACGTTGCACCAGCCTGAGGCGCGCCATGCGTTTTTCCGGAGATGGAAAATAAGATAACACACTCATTTTACTGAAGAAAAAAAGAGATTTACAATTGCTGTTCACTGCTGGCAAAGGCACTGTGATTTCAGACAAGAATTTCAAAAACTAAATGAGAATGTTTCTAGACTTTCCAGAGAGAGTAGGGAATATCTAGGTTCATTGAAAAGAAGATCAGTTTAAGAAAAAAATATGTGAAAGCTGGTTGCTGAGATGATAAGAAGAGGCCAAGGTGGCTGAATCATCAGCAGGAGTGGCATGCGGCATTAGCAGATGAAAAGCTCTTGGTGCTGCAGCCAGGAGTCAGTGCTGTGCCTCTGAAGTGGGAGAGCCAACTTCAGGACACCGGTCCACAAGACACCTCCCAACTCCACATAATATCAAGCGGCGAAAATCTCCCAGAGATCTCCATCTCAACACCAGCACCCAGCTTCACTCAACGACCAGCAAGCTACAGTGCTGGTCACACTATGCCAAGCAACTAGCAAGGCAGGAACACAACCCCACCCATTAGCAGAGAGGCTGCCTAAAAACATAATAAGGCCACAGGCACCCCAAAACACACCACCAGACGTGGACCTGTCCACCAGAAAGACAAGATCGAGCCTCAACCACCAGAACACAGGCACTAGTCCCCCCCCACCAGGAAGCCTACACAACCTACTGAAACAACCTTAGCCACTGGGGACAGACACCAAAAACAACGGGAACTACGAATCTGCAGCCTGCAAAAAGGAGAACCCAAACACAGTAACATAAGCAAAATGAGAAGGCAGAAAAACACACAGCAGGTGAAGGAGCAAGATAAAAACCTACCAGACCTAACAAATGAAGAGGTAATAGGCAGTCTACCTGAAAAAGAATTCAGAATAATGATAGTAAAGATGATCCAAGATTCTATTTCCAAGATCCAAAATCTTGGAAATAGAATAGACAAAATGCAAGAAACAGTTAACAAGGACCTAGAAGAACTAAAGATGAATCAAGCACCGATTAAAAACACAATAAATGAAATGAAAAATACTCTAGATGGGATCAATAGCAGAATAACTGAGGCAGAAGAACGGATAAGTGAGGTGGAAGATAAAATAGTGGAAATAACTGCTGCAGAGCAAAATAAAGAAAAAAGAATGAAAAGAACAGAGGACAGTCTCAGAGACCTCTGGGACAACATTAAACACACCAACATTCGAATTATAGGGGTTCCAGAAGAAGAAGATAAAAAGAAAGGGACTGAGAAAATATTTGAAGAGATTATAGTTGAAAACTTCCCTAATATGGGAAAGGAAATAGTTAATCAAGTCCAGGAGGAACAGAGAGTCCCATACAGAATAAATCTAAGGAGAAATACGCCAAGACACATATTAATCAAACTGTCAAAAATTAAACACAAAGAAATCATATTAAAAGCAGCAAGGGAAAAAAAACAAATAACACACAAGGGAATCCCCATCAGGTTAACAGCTGATCTCTCAGCAGAAACTCTACAAGCCAGAAGGGAGTGGCAGGACATACTTAAAGTGATGAAGGACAGAAACCTGCAACCAAGATTACTCTACCCAGCAAGGATCTCATTCAGATTTGATGGAGAAATTAAAACCTTTACAGACAAGCAAAAGCTGAGAGAGTTCAGCACCACCAAACCAGCTTTACAGCAAATGCTAAAGGAACTTCTCTAGGCAAGAAACACAACAGAAGGAATATACCTACAATAACGAACCCAAAGCAATTAAGGAAATGGGAATAGGAACATACATATCAATAATTACCTTAAATGTAAATGGACTAAATGCTCCCACCAAAAGACACAGATTGGCAGAATGGATACAAAAACAAGACCCATATATATGCTGTCTACAAGAGACCCACTTCAGACCTAGAGACACATACAGATTGAAAGTAAGGGGATGGAAAAAGATACTCCATGCAAATGGAAGTCAAAAGAAAGCTGGAGTAGCAATTCTTATATCAGACAAAATAGACTTTAAAATAAAGACTATTAGAAGAGACAAAGAAGGACACTACATAATGATCAAGAGATCGATCCAAGAAGAAGATATAACAATTGTAAATATTTATGCACCCAACCTAGGAGCACCTCAATACATAAGGCAAATACTAACAGCCATAAAAGGGGAAATCGACAGTAACACACTCATAGTAGGGGACTTTAACACCCCACTTTCACCAATGGACAGATCATCCAAAATGAAAATAAATAAGGAAACACAAGCTTTAAATGATACATTAAACAAGATGGACTTAATTGATATTTATAGGACATTCCATCCAAAAATAACAGAATACACATTTTTCTCAAGTGCTCATGGAACATTCTCCAGGATAGATCATATCTTGGGTCACAAATCAAGCCTTGGTAAATTTAAGAAAACTGAAATTGTATCAAGTATCTTTTCCGACCACAATGCTATGAGACTAGACATCAATTACAGGAAAAGATGTGTAAAAAATACAAACACATGGAGGCTAAACAATACACTACTCAATAACGAAGTGATCACTGAAGAAATCAAAGAGGAAATAAAAAAATACCTAGAAACAAATGACAATGGAGACACGACGACCCAAAACCTATGGGACGCAGCAAAAGCAGTTCTATGGGGGAAGTTTATAGCAATACAATCCCACCTTAAGAAACAGGAAACATCTCGAGTAAACAACCTGACCCTGCACCTAAAGCAATTAGAGAAAGAGGAACAAAAAACCCCCAAAGTTAGCAGAAGGAAAGAAATCATAAAGATCAGATCAGAAATAAATGAAAAAGAAATGAAGGAAATGATAGCAAAGATCAATAAAACTAAAAGCTGGTTCTTTGAGAAGATAAACAAAATTGACAAACCATTAGCCAGACTCATCAAGAAAAAAAGGGAGAAGACTCAAATCAATAGAATTAGAAATGAAACAGGAGAAGTAACAACTGACACTGCAGAAATACAAAAGATCATGAGAGATTACTACAAGCAACTCTATGCCAATAAAATGGACAACCTGGAAGAAATGGACAAATTCTTAGAATTGCACAACCTGCCAAGACTGAATCAGGAAGAAATAGAAAATATGAATAGACCAATCACAAGCAGTGAAATTGAAATTGTGATTAAAAATCTTCCAACAAACAAAAGCCCAGGACCAGATGGTTTCATAGGCGAATTCTATCAAACATTTAGAGAAGAGCTAACACCTATCCTTCTCAAACTCTTCCAAAATATAGCAGAGGGAGGAACACTCCCAAACTCATTCTAAAAGGCCACCATGACCCTGATATCAAAACCAGACAAATATGTCACAAAGAAAGAAAACTACAGGCCAATATCACTGATGAACATAGATGCAAAAATCCTCAACAAAATACTAGCAAACAGAATCCAACAGCACATTAAAGGGATCATACACCATGATCAAGTGGGGTTGATTCCAGGAATGCAAGGATTCTTCAATATACGCAAATCAATCAATGTGATACACCATATTAACAAATTGAAGAAGAAAAACCATATGATTATCTAAATAGATGCAGAGAAAGCTTTCGACAAAATTCAACACCCATTTATGATAAAAACCCTGCAGAAAGTAGGCATAGAGGGAACTTTCCTCAACATAATAAAGGCCATATATGACAAACCCACAGCCAACATTGTTCTCAATGGTGAAAAACTGAAACCATTTCCACTAAGATCAGGAACAAGACAAGGCTGCCCACTCTCACCACGCTTATTCAACTTAGTTTTGGAAGTTTTAGCCACAGCAATCAGAGAAGAAAAGGAAATAAAAGGAATCCAAATTGGAAAAGAAGAAGTAAAGCTGTCACTGTTTGCAGATGACATGATACTATACATAGAGAATCCTACAGATGCTACCAGAAAACTACTAGAGCTCATCAATGTATTTGGTAAAGTAGCAGGATACAAAATTAATGCACAGAAATCTCTGGCATTCCTGTACACTAATAATGAAAAATCTGAAAGTGAAATCAAGAAAACACTCCCATTTTCCATTGCAACAAAAAGAATAAAATATCTAGGAATAAATCTACCTAAGGAGACAAAAGACCTGTATGCAGAAAATTATAAGACACTGATGAAAGAAATTAAAGATGATACAAATAGATGGAGAGATATACCATGCTCCTGGATTGGAAAAATCAATATTGTGAAAATGACTCTACTACCCAAAGCAATCTACAGATTCAATGCAATCCCTATCAAACTACCACTGGCATTTTTCACAGAACTAGAACAAAAAATTTCAAAATTTGTTTGGAAAAACAAAAGTGCCCTAATAGCTAAAGCAATCTTGAGAACAAAAAACGGAGCTGGAGGAATCAGGCTCCCTGACTTCAGACTATACTACAAAGCTACAGTAATCAAGATAGTATTGTACTGGCACAAAAACAGAAAGATAGATCAATGGAACAGGATAGAAAGCCCAGAGATAAACCCACACACATATGGTCAACTTATCTTTGATAAAGGAGGCAAGAATGTACAGTGGAGAAAGGACAGCCTCTTCAATAAGTGGTGCTGGGAAAACTGGACAGGGACCTGTAAAAGTATGAGATTAGATCATTCCCTGACACCATTCACAAAAATAAGCTCAAAATGGATTAAAGACCTAAATGTAAGGCCAGAAACTATCAAACTCTTAGAGGAAAACATAGGCAGAACATTCTATGACATAAATCACAGCAAGATCCTTTTGGACCCACCTCCTAGAGAAATGGAAATAAAAACAAAGATAAACAAATGGGACCTAATGAAACTTCAAAGCTTTTGCACAGCAAAGGAAACCATAAACAAGACCAAAAGACAACCCTCAGAATGGGAGAAAATATTGGCAAATGAAGCAACTGACAAAGGATTAATCTCCAAAATTTATAAACAGCTCATGCAGCTCAATAGCAAAAAAACAAACAAGCCAATCCAAAAATGGGCAGAAGACTTAAATAGGCATTTCTCCAAAGAAGATATACAGACTGCCAACAAACACATGAAAGAATGCTCAACATCATTAATCATTAGAGAAATGCAAATCAAAACTACAATGAGATATCATCTCACACCAGTCAGAATGGCCATCATCAAGAAATCTAGAAACAATAAATGCTGGAGAGGGTGTGGAGAAAAGGGAACACTCTTGCACTGCTGGTGGGAATGTGAATTGGTACAGCCACTATGGAGAACAGTATGGAGGTTCCTTAAAAAACTAAAAATAGAACTACCATATGACCCAGCAATCCCACTACTAGGCATATACCCTGAGAAAACCATAATTCCAAAAGAGACATGTACCAAAATGTTCATTGCAGCTGTATTCACAATAGCCCGGAGCTGGAAACAACCTAAGTGTCCATCATCAGATGAATGGATAAAGAAGATGTGGCACATATATACAATGGAATATTACTGAGCCATAAAAAGAAACGAAATTGAGCTATTTGTAATGAGGTGGATAGACCTAGAGTCTGTCATACAGAGTGAAGTAAGTCAGAAAGAGAAAGACAAATACCGTATGCTAACACATATATATGGAATTAAAAAAAAAATGTCATGAAGAACCTAGGGGTAAAACGGGAATAAAGACACAGACCTACTTGAGAATGGACTTGAGGATATGGGGAGTGGGAAGGGTAAGCTGTGACAAAGCGAAAGAGAGGCATGGACATATATACACTACCAAACGTAAGGTAGATAGTGGGAAGCAGCCGCAGAGCACAGGGAGATCAGCTCGGTGCTTTGTGACCGCCTGGAGGGGTGGGATGGGGAGGGTGGGAGGGAGCGAGATGCATGAGGGAAGGGATGTGGGAACAGATGTATATGTATGACTGATTCACTTTGTTATAAAGCAGAAACTAATTAAAAAAAAGGAAAAATGGCTGTATAGAGATCTGAATTTCCAATTAGATTCAAATAAGCATGTTAAAATTTAGTCCTTCAGTGTATTCAAAACTGTGGTCAGCCTGGCTATGGGTCAGTTCTTTCACTTCAGTAAGTCTCTATGTTTTGTGTTTGTGTGTGTGTGTGTGTGTGTGTGTGTGTGTGTGTGTTTTATAGCTAAATTGCTGGCAAATTGAAATCATAAATTATTATTATCATAAACATAAATTATTACTGATTGACAGCCATAATCTAAAATAAAACCCCCTTTATTATGTTAATGGTTCTTTGTGAGCTTCTCCCACGCATGTTCAATTAAAATATTGGAAATAGAGATGTGAGATCCTTCTCCAGAAATTAACTGAAAAGCAAGGTATAATTAACCAAACTGTGGTATGCAAAGCCTTGAAGTTAAGAATGATATTCATGACTTAAAAATGGATTAAATGTCATTTAAATACAAAATAACATCAAAATATTCCTTAGTAACCTTGCCTGTTGGTCAAGACTTCCTCTTTAGAAGAAAATGCAAATAACTACACAAACACTGCTTGTGATAAGTGGAATAATGACCTCTCCCCTTACAAAGCTGTCCACACTCTAATCCCTGGAACCTTTGGATGTTATATGACAGACATTACTTTAAAATACGATCATGAGTACAGACCTTGAGATTATCCTGAGATGTGGAGGTTATCCTGTATTATGTTGTTGGCCTGGCCTCATCACACGAATCCTTAAAGGTGGAGAACCTATCCTGGCTGAGTTAGAAAGATGAAGAGGAAAGAAGGAGGACAGATTTGAAGCATAAAGAGGTGGAACCTCTGCTGATGCCTTTGAGGCTGGAAAAAGGGGGCCATCAGCCAAGGCATCTAGAAGCTGGAAATGGCTCTCAGCTGACAGTCAGTAAGAAAATTGGGATTTTACTCCTGCAGCTGCAAGGAATTGAATTGTGCCAAGACCCAAATGATCCAGGAAAGGTTTTCAAAACCCTAGAGCCTCTGGAAAGAAATGAAGTCCTGCTGCCACCTTGATTTTAGCTCAGTGAGTTTTGTGTTGTACTTCTAGCCTACAGAACAGTAAAATACTAAATTTGTATTGTTTAAGCTTCTAAGTTTGTTGCATTTTGTTAACAGCAGCAAAAGGAAACAAATGCTCTATGCTACAGAACGGATGTCTACTTATCTATTGATCTAAATATCTGTATCTATCATGTCTTTTCAGTGGTTTATAAAGCCTTGCAGCATGGCACCACAAATGTACCTTAGAAATCTTTTTTGCAGCGAAGGCTGAAGGAAAGGAGGGAGCAAGCAAGAGGGCCTCCTGACACTCACTACACTTCAGGCATACTCGTTCTCCTTTTACATGTCATTTGAATAATGGACCATTCTGCTTATGAACATTTAAAACCACTGTTTTATTGCATTGCATTTTTTCTTGTTCATTATATTGAATGAGTGAAAAAACAGAAAATGAAGGTGCTAGTTCTAAAGATGAGAAATTCAGGTCTCCTATCCTTGATATACTTGAGGTAAAAGTTGAAACTCATTAGGAAAGTTGAAAGTAGAGACTATTTTGACTCAAATGGATGCTCATTAGACCTAAGCCTGTCAACTGTGTGTTCAGTTATGAAGGGAAAGATCAAAGTAGGAAATGTATGAAATGCTTGAAATAATTCAGCAGAGATCACATCTAAAATGTGATATGCACTTAGAGATTTTATAATATTTTAAGCTCCTGCAAAAAGCATCCCCTTCTTTAAAACATGCAAGCCATATGACTTCGAAAGTTATTAAGTCAAACACACTTTTAGCATAATATATACGAGAGATATCAAAGAGAGAATGATTCAATTGGAAGAGAGGTTTTCAGGTAAGGAATAAAAAGAGGGAGAGAAGCAAACAGTGGCACCATGCCTAAGGCTCATGGGAGAGAGAATGTGCTCTGGGCCGCAAGTAATCATCCAGTCTTCACATGGAGACTATCTCTTTGGGGAGAGAAATAAATCAAGTCCTTATGACTCAATGGTACTATTATTTTATACTCCAAGAAAAATCTTTCTAATAATAATTGGTCTTCTATGTGGGTCTACCTTCAGGGATTGAAAATGCTGCTCAGTATCTGGTAAATTTAGTAGTCATATTTCTCATTATTAATAGATAACCTCTCTCTAGAAAGAAAAAAGAATAGATGAATAGCTGTACACAAATTTATAAGTATATAGATGGATATAGGTATATAAATAATTACGTATATAGATACGGATATAGAATATATAGATAAATATAGATATATCTGGCAATAAACATAAATATCAGACACTAGGTCTTTCTCAACTGGAACATCATGAGAGAATTAAGTCCTATTCCACTAAGGCATTTTTGAAGGTTATGAATTATCTTTTCATCTGTGCATTCAAATGGTACTAATTGAGACAAGTAAAATAATCACTTAGACATTTTCTATGTTCTGTGGTTCAGCTGTGGAACTCTAGTTGAGAAATCTCAATTAAGATGATTTATTTGCATAAGTTAACTTGCTACCCACATCCTTCAAATTTCCTAGTCGGCAGACTTTTGGACCCTCTCTCTCTTATGGGGATGACTGAGATCTTAATATATTCTATTATACACATGTTCCATGACATAAAACTCTCAATACAGACTTAAATATGAGCTCTTCCAAGAAATCCTCTTTTATCAGTGTAGCCAGATGTGATCTCTCACTTTCCTAAATTACCTTTGCTCTTTATTTCATATTTTCTCATCTTATTATATTTATATACTGGCTTTTCCTCTCAGATTTTAAGTACTGTAATAAGTGTCAACCTCTATGTTTTTTCTCTGGCCCCAGTCAGAACGCCTGGAACTGATAGGCACAGAGTGCACACTGGTGGAATGAGAAAATTAATTTCTGAGCATACGTCAGTAGCTGGAAAGACTTGACCAAAGTAGGAAACAAATGTTATGAATTCATGGGGTTTGATCCCCATGTGGGGATCAAATTCCTTCAAACTATATCTCATCAGAAAAAAGTAATAAATAAATTTACAGTAGAGACAAAGAAGTATGTGGATAGGCTCACATTACCTCACTGTTCATAGAAAAAAAATAAACCTGAAAATTGTGAGGTCTGGAATGTCATTTTTACATACAAAATTAGCACTTATAAGCTTATTATAGTTATATCTTATTAATGATGGGATAGCATATATGTAATGAATTGCACACCTCTAAACTGGTACTAGCTTTAATACTATGCTCTTAAAGCACCATATATAGCACTCTGTGCATGTGTATGTTAAATTAAGTTTCACCTCCTGAAATTTATTCTGACTGTATTTTAGTTTATCTCCACCATTAAACATTACATCCCCAAAGCTTACCTACTTCCTTTCCTCAAGTTCTGTACATTTTTTACTCTTCCCTAAAATATGGGAAGTCCCATGGACAATATTACTAACTAGGCTAAATTACCTTCCAATTATCAAACCTCACTGTGTGTGCAGTGCACCCCACCGGATGCTAGATGCTGGGTGAATGAAGGTAAGTATCTAATATCCTCTTAGGAACCCATGGTCTAGTGGTCTCAATAATATTTAATCCTGGCACTACTGTTAATTTTTAATTTATCCACAGTCAGTTTCTCAATTTCATTAAAGAGTTGTTTCTTTTTATAATAGAAAAGAAACAAAAACTGTATTCCTAGCCATATGTTATTTGAGATATTATTATTAAAATCATAAAAGAATGTTGAACACTAATCATCTAAATACAAATGAAATTTGAATACCTTTTATTTTTTATTAATTAATTAATTTATTTTTGAAATATTTTTTTATATTTGGCTGCGTTGGGTCTTTGTTGCGGTGTGCGGGCTTTCTCTAGTTGCGGCAAGCGAGGGCTACTCCTCATTGCGGTGCGCGGGCTTTTCATTGCGGTGGCTTCTCTTGTTGCGGAACGCGAGCTCTAGGCGCCTGGGCTTCAGTATTGTGGCGCGCAGTTGCTCCGCAGCATGGGGGATCTTCCCGGATCAGGGCTCGAACCCATGTCCCCTGCATTGGCAGGCGGATTCTTAACCACTGCCCCACCAGGGAAGTCCTGAATCTCTTTTAAATTGCTTTAAATTTTGACTAATTTAATGGGTCTTCCATTTCTATATTAAGCATGTACAGGGTGGATTTAATCATCCAATTTTTTTTCCACCCAGGCCTGATTGTCAAAATTTGGTGAATTTAAAGCATCTATTTTTTTTTATCTTGTTTATCCAGAATCCTAAGCATATTTGGGGTTTAGTTGAGTCATAACTAGGATGCTTAATTCTCAAAGTAATACTCTAGAAATGCCATGAACATCCATAAAATTATACATGTAATGAGCTTTTGCTCCCAGAACTTTGCAAATAGGAAAGTAATGGCCTATAAACCTGGGTTCTAAAAAGTAAAACCACTTAAAAGTTACTTTAATTCACCAGAACCGAATAAACCTTAACTTCCAGTTTTTATTTTAGCATGTCATATAGTTAAGCTAAAAACCACAAAAAGAGCTTTGTTTACTTTATTTTACATAACAAGATCTCTTTTGTTATGTTGAATGATTTTAGATGAGTGGATTATAATTATTTTGTCCCAGGGCTTCCAGAAAAGAGCCCTTGAAGCTAAAATGCATACTTAAGGGGGCTTCCCTGGTGGCACAGTGGTTGGGAGTCCGCCTGCCAATGCAGGAGACACAGGTTCGAGCCCTGCTCCAGGAATATCCCGCATGCTGCCAAGAAACTAAGCCCGTGCTCCACAGCTACTGAGCCTACGCTCTGGAGCCGGGGAGCCACAACCGCTGGGCCCGCGAGCCACAACTACTGAGGCCCGTGCGCCTTGAGCCTGTGCTTCTCAACGGAAGACGCCACCACAATGAGAAGCCCGCCCACCGCAACGAGGAGCAGCCCCCGCTCGCTGCAACTAGAGAAAAGCCTGCGCGCAGCAACAAAGACCCAATGCAGCCAAAAATAAATTCATAAATAAATTAATTTTAAAAAATGCATACTGAAGGCACACTGTGGCATACTCAGAGGAAATGAGGGAGTTGTGCCCCCAGCGCTGTAGGTAAATCGTAGAAACATTGTATTGAGAGAAAATAAACAGTACAAAAATATGTTTTATAAGAATGTATACAAATAAAAGATATTTTTTTTAAAAAACAGCTGCTAATATAGCTCTATCTATCTATCTAATCTGCTTACCTACCTACCTATCTATAACATATTAAAATGGGTGCCTTTTTTGGTGGATAGAGAAATGAGAGTAGGGAACTGGGCCAAAAGAGAATCAAAATTAAAAGAGTTTTGCTCAGATCAATGTGAGTTACTAACTGAGGCATATGGTTAATACAACACTTCGCGTCTGAGGTCCAGAAAATCAAATAAAGAGGAAATAAATAAAAGAAAATAATAAGCTCCTAATCTAAAAAATGTAACCTTTTAACATAGTTAACTTTGGTGTGTTATCTATGGCACAATTGATGAGGGTAGTGACAATTAGGACATTGAAACACACCTCAGCCCGTTTTATATTTTAGTTAAATATCCAGTTATACTCAATATTTGGGGGGAATTGGAATACCCAAATTTATCAAAGATGTCCTAGAATAGACAAAGGAGTTCCTGGAACACATCTCGCATTAAACTCTGTTAATTCTCCTTTTAAGGTGTGTCTGTGAGTTCTTTTCTGTCACCAGAAGAGCCCCATCTTTACAGAGTCTGGATTTAGTGCTCAACCTCTATTCCATGGTTCTAAGCAGTTCAGCTTCAGGTCACAAGGCAGTGTGCTATGAGAGGCGATAGAATAGTGCATTAGAACACGGGCTTTAAAGTCACATTGCCCCAGTTCAAATCCCAGGTCTGCTACTGACTGGCTGTGTATCCCTGGGAAAATTTCTTCAGTATGTCTGTAAAATGAATGGAGTAATTTTACTTATCTTTCAGGGTTATTTTTAGGTTTGAATTTTTTTTTTCTTTTGTATAGAAAACAGTGACAGGCATAGAAAGCCTTCAGTATATGTTAGTTAAAATAATTAGTAATTTTAATAATAAATTTGCATATCATTTAGTGAATCAAAAGCTTTGCTGTTAATAAAATCAACACTCTTTAGGAGACAGTATAATAAAGATCAATTACAGTGCTATTCAAGTTCTGTTTCACAATTCGTTGGTCTGCAAATTGGTTACCAGTCTGTGATAAGTATAGAAACTGAACGTGTTTAGAAACATATATAACAAAATGACATATTTTGTCTATTGAATCTAATATAAAAACTTATATTGAATGTCATCATTTTATTTTATTTTTGTATTGATTTATTTTATTATTGCTTTTTTTTTTAACATATTAGTCTCCAGTGAATTAGGATTAGAAGAAATAACAACAACGACAACACTGGTCTTTTACCACATATAGTTTGAGAAACACTGGTCTACAATTATTCTTTGTCTTAAGTGATTTTTATCAAATTCTTCCAAATACTTTAAAATATTCTCTCAGAGTGTACAGAACCTACACTTTTCTCCATGTTATTGCATGTGAATATAGATGTCTACAAAAATGAATATGGGGACTTCTATGAATTGTAATGAGTGAATAATATTTTATTATTTGAAAACATGACCAACTAGTCATTCTTTCTTATTGAATATTGAAGTTATTCATTTCATTCTCTATTTTACATAATATAAAAATGAACATCCCTGTACGTAAACTGTTTTATGAAGTCATAATTATTTCTTTCTTTAAATTTATTTATTTTATTTTTGGCTGCATGGGTCTTTGTTGCAGCACGCGGGCTTTCTCTAGTTGCGGTGAGCGGGGGCTACTCTTTGTTGTGGTGCATGTGCTTCGTGGCTTCTCGTTGCAGAGCACGGGCTCTAGGCGTGTGGGCTCTGTAGCTGTGGCTTGCGGGCTTTAGAGTGCAGCCTCAGTAGTTGTGGAGCGTGGGCTTAGTTGCTTCGTGGCATGTGGGATCTTCCTGGACCAGGGATTGAACCCATGTCCCCTGCATTGGCAGCCAGATTCTTAACCACTGGGCCAGCAGGGAAGTCCCCATAATTATTTCTTGAAGATAAATTTCTAAAAGTGAAATTAAATCACTGGAAATCCAGATTTTTGAGGCTTTTGTTGTGCACTGACAAATTTCTCTCTGAACTAATTGTACTAATTTGTAATCTCTCAAGCAGTGCTCATGGGTGTGTCAATTTTCTTTCTTGTCTGCTTTTTCTTGGTTATTCATATTTTATTATAAATAATAATATGTTTCACTATTTTATGGATCAATTATTTGACTGCAATTTAAAATATCTTCAAGTGATCATTAGACTTTTTAATTTCTTCTTTTGTTAATTAAGTGGATTGCATATGTCAGTAAATGCATCTGCCCTGCCCAAAGTTGCTGGAAATAGCCAACAAATTGCATCATCTTCTGATAAGAAGTCTGCCCTGAAACCGAATCTTTATTGAGAACTAGACAAACAAATCTCAGAAAATAAAGTCAGCTACAGTAGCTGTTGAACCAAAAGGTGATGAGATTTTGCTTTAGGTGGCCATTTTGCAGCTATGAAGAAGCTGCATGAACAAATCTAGACTGGCTTTAAAGCATAGAGAAAGTTAGAGAATCCATGAGGAGAAAAATAAAACAGCTTCCATTCCTGACTTTCTATCTCCAAGCTTCAATCCCCATGAAGACTAAATGAAATTCTTGCTTTTCATTTATTTCTTTTTATTCTATGCAAGCTAAAGTGTATTTTAGTTCCTTGTAACCAAATCTTTTCTAGAGTTTAGTTTCTTCCCAGCTATTCCATTATCTCTTGGGATACTTGCTAATTTTTTTGGTTTGAACTCTTTATCTTAATTATTTTTTTATTCCATACACATTATAAATATATATTTCTAATACGTTGTCTTTTAATTTTGCTTATGTCACTTTTGAAGAAGTTATCAATATTATTAAATGAATAAATTTTCTTTTATGTTTTCTTCCTTTCTTATAATACTTCAAAAGGCTTTTTCATACATAGCATTTATTTTTGTTTTACCAGTACTGTAATCTATCTTATTTACATATTTACCTACTCATAGTGTTTAATACAAGAAGTCCTCTCTTTGCACAGTAGTGTGGGACTGTAAAAATAATCATACAAACTAAAAACATGAAAGCAACTTTAATGATCAATTGGAAAATTATGATTGTTCCATGACTTCTAAACTTTGTTGTCAAAACATTAAAAATTTTCTTTCTGTGGTTATAGAGATATGTATATGAAAAATTAGTAAAACATTTATTTAGTGCACTGAAACATTGGAGATGTTGAAAATTAAAGTGTTTTATTTATTTGTAAAATAGCTTATCAAGAGAGTAGTTTGAATAGCATTTCCCTTTTCTTCTCTTCATATAATTTAAAATATGAAGTGAGCATTTTTTTTTCTTATGCTCTGGAGAATTTCCTTATACCTTTCAACATTTGGAGCAGGTTCTAGCGTTTACCCTTTGTGCTTTCAATGTTTTGAAATATCTCTGAGAGTTCCTTCAGTGTGAAGTTTTTGCTGGCATTCCTTCCTCTGAGACATCTCTTTCCTTTCCATCACAACTACTTTACTCATTTATGTTAACAAGTTTACCCTCACTAACTTACTATGGCACATGTTTAGAGTCTCTTGAATGGTGTCATTGTCAACATTCCTACACTCAGCTATTTGTACTGTAACTCTACTTACATTTGATTTGAATTTCACTTCTAGCATCACCACTTTTCTTTTTCCCCCCCTCCTTTTCTTCCTTCTCTTCTTTTTCCTCTTCCTTGCCTTCCTCCCTTTTCCCCCTGCACGTTCATCTTTGTTGACCATATCTCTGTCTTTCAATTATCCATTTTTGTAAAATGTCACATAGATTTACCACTGGGAGACAAGAAGGCAACACAGTTCCATACCTTGATGTCTGTGTGTGGACTTGTTAACAGATGCTCAGAAATCAATCACTGACAGACTTTGAAACAAGTGACACAATTGGGTCATTGATCATGATGCAGGTCTATTATTTACTTAGTGATTCGTGGACTGAAGTGCTGGTAGTGAAGTTTGTATCACTATGTAATTCCTCACAACTCATACCATGATAAGCAAAATTTAAACTGTGTCATTGGGGGACTGGGGTTACTTAACTAAATCATTGTTACTGAAAGTTGTGCATTCAGAATCATGCAAAAGCAGGGAGTGCTTGTACTTAATCTATTAATACATCTTAACCTGGCCAAAGCTAAGCTTTAGAGATCCTTTATGTGAATTAGAAAAAGGTGCTCTCAAACCCCCATAGATGTAACCCTTTAGATGACATACTGATAGCTCTAAGTTGTGGCACCTATTGTGACAATATTCACAACTACTTCTAAGAGATACTTCATCCAGCCCATGAGTATTCCTTCATTTCTGGGAAGAGGGGACAGTTGCCTTCTCTTTTGGTAGCTCCTTGCTAGGATGCTCCATCCCCACAGATGTCACACATATGCTAGCTCAACTGACTGATGTTGCTTTTGGCTCTTTGCTTAACTTGAAACATAGCTACTGGTCAAGGGTTAAAATCTTAGAATCAGTGTTGTTTAATACAAATGAAAGTCTCAGTAAAGGGAATTTTTATTCATAGAAAACAATTTTGAAGGAGATTTAAGTAGACTGGAAGAGAGCTATACACTTGGCCTCATCTCATGTCCCCTTACCTAGCTGTTTTTCCTGAGTTGAATGACGGTCTTTTCCCATTCACCCAGAATGAGCCTATTAGGTAGGAAACAGCACCACTGAATAAGTTGATTTGTTTACTATAAAAACATTACTGTTTGAATAATATAGCATCCTTTTCATGAGAATTCACAGAAGTAATTTCTCTCAGGCCTTAGTATCAGGGAGTGTGATACTTCTCTTATACAACTCTTTGTTTTTTCTTACTGAATTATGTTATCATATTTCTTAATTCATACTAATTACTCGAATGAATTTCATATTCATTAATTAATTTAGGGTGAAATTTGTATTCTGCAACCAACAGATATGTAAAAACCCTTGATGAGCTTTTCCTGTATTAATGTCATGTTCGTTTCACCTTACCTTTCATTTTGTCATTTTCTCTTTGTCCTACTTTCCTCACTCATTACTTTTATTAGTATTTTACCTCATTACATGCACGTACACACTCTTAATATCTTAAAACCTTTCAGACAAGGTGAGGTACAAATGAATGAATGGATATAAAAAAAGACTCATTTTGGGGCTTCCCTGGTGGCCCTGTGGTTGAGTCCACCTGCCGATGCAGGGGACGCGGGTTCGTGCCCCGGTCCGGGAAGATCCCACATGCCGCGGAGAGGCTGGGCCCGTGAGCCATGGCTGCTGGGCCTGCGTGTCCGGAGCCTGAGCTCTGCAATGGGAGAGGCCACAACAGTGAAAGGCCCGCGTACCGCAAAAAAAAAAAAAAAAAAAAAAAGACATTATAAAGTATCTGAAGTCACCAAAAAAAAGCATTTGACTTTAAAACTTTCATATTTATGTTTGCCATAAGACTATCTGGTTAACAAATTTGGTGAGGAAAGCAAGATTAAAAATCTTGACAAGTTTGGAATATAAAAACATTTCCTGATGTGCTTATCCAAATATCAGGAGTAACCAAATGTGTATTTGAAAGTCCTTGATTTGTGAAGAAAGTAAAAATTACAATTTTACAGGATTAGTTTGCAAAGAGCAACACTCTGTTTTCTAAACAAGTCAGACCACCTTTGTAACCTAATTTCAGCCTAGTTAGCTATTCTTTCCTTATGCTGAGGTCACAGTTAACCTATTGAGCAGGCAAGAAACAACTCAAGGGCATAATGTATTTTTGTTTAATTTGTTTTATTTCTACAACTAAAGATTATTGTGAACAATATTATACTTCATAAATACTATGCTAGATGAATATTACATAACAGCTATCACAGCATCAGAAACAGAATTGTGGGTGTTGCTAGGCGTGACTAAGGAAACAAAGCTAGAATTAATAGGAGATGATTGATTAGGAGAACATTAGATTTGGACACCAAGACGAAAATGGGAAGAATTAGAAATCCTTTTTCTTTCACCATTTAAAATGAGATAAAGTACTTAAGGATCCTTTGCAGAAAGCAATTCAATGCTGAAAGAGAAAGGAACACATTACATGGGTCAGAAGGCTGTACGTTTATGCAATTATTTTATATTACCCTTTCACGTTATGGTCTTTATTACACAAAAGATATGCTCTAGAAAGAAACACAAAAGATATGCTCTTGCTTTTTTAATAGCATATGGTATTTTACTTCTAATATAAAGCCTTTAAAGACTGCTTTCCCTTATTAAGCTATATTTTACACTGAGGACATGGCTGAAAAGTTAATGCCAGATGAAATTCTCCTTTAATTCAGGCCTTATTTAAACAGTGCTTTTTTTTTTTTTAACAACCAAATTGTTTAAAAAAAAAAGAATTTGAAAAAAAAATTCCTGCCAATTCATGTTGATAACCTTTGTGAACTATTATTGTAAACACTGACAGGTAGCCATGCTGCCTAGAACATACTTTGCAGAACTTTACATGATTGAATGATTTTAACCTTATTTTTAGGGACAGTTTTATGTAAAATATATAAACAAGAGTCTATGTAATATTATTTTCAGGCAGGAATAAAAGTGGATTTTTAAAAATTTAGCTTAAAAAGAGTATATTTTATTATGATCATAAAAAATGTCTGCATGCTAATCTTAGAGAATTTGTGAAATACAAAGAAATTGAAAAAAGTGTGGAAATTTAAATTCCCACTACCCAAATAAAATTACTGATTATATTTTGCTATGTTTACTTTTAGGTGCATTTAGAATAATATTTTTCTAATTTTAAAAGTAGTATGGTTTTATTTTATAATTAGAAAAATATATAAAATATAAATAAATATATAAGTCAGCATTCATAATAATAATAATCTACAGATTTTTAGTGATTTGTCTCCATGTGTTTCTGATTTATAGTCCTGTTTCTTTTATTTATATAATTTTAATCACATAGTCTATGAAATTTTATATTCTGATTTTAGGTAGCATGCTTATAGAAAAATATTATTTTTAATTACTAAATACTTATCCATTGTATGTATAAATCATAGTTAGCACATCTATTCCATTTTATTTGATATGTCATTTGTTTTCATTTTTTATTGGAGTTTAAAAAATGTTACAATTAATATCTTTTTGTATAAAGTGTTCCTATAGTTTTTCGTGTTTTTTCCCTTTGGTCTCTTTTCTTCAAATACACTGCCAGAGTGAAATCGTCAAGGCAGGAGTTACTAATATTTTTAAGATCTCCAACACAGATTTACAAAATGTTAACTTCTCCCAAATATAACGTGACTGTGAATAAAGTCTGTGAAAAACTAACATTTGAGAGAAATGCATTTCCAATAAGTGGTCACCTAGGTGATTCAAAGCACTTCCTGCCAAAGGCACCTAAAAATCTGGACCTAGAAAACATACTAATACACTAAGCTGTTATATATGCTGAGCATATTATGTCAGTACATATGCTGAGGTCCTCATATAATAACAAGGGAGAGAATTAGCCAATTCTTTATTAGGGGCATTTTCACTCATACCAGACAGCTGAGAGGCAGCAGACAACAGGTGGCAAAGCCCTGGACCTTCAGGAGCAGGGACCTTCTCTGATTGCTAGGGCTACACTGCCACCTTTGTACTGGGAACTTCTGCCAATGCCCAGGACACATCTGAGAGAAAACCTATCAGTCAGGAGACTCACTGAGTTGAAAAGATGGAAGTTAAATTTAAGTGATCACTAAAAGTAGAAACCCTTGTGGAAATCCCTTGCTCAGAGCAGGAACCTGAAGAAACTGCCTTCAGGAGGAGGGGTATGGACTAGACTCTGGCAGGCCATGTAGATAACACAAACAGTTCTTAAGTTTTGGTCTTAGTCGTCTAGCACATACTTCTGCTTGGCAAAAGGAAACAAAAGTCATCTTCAAAAGAGTATAGAAACATCTTAGGACTCAAATTATTTCTGAAATTAATTGTTCTAAGAAACAATCTAAGATAAATAAACGCAAATAGCAGAATAAAAATGCACAAGCTAAAATCAATAGAACAATATTCAACAGAAGTTGGTTGAGAGGAAGTCTGGTTAGGGGAATTATTAGATGTAGATTGTAATACAATGATTTACCATGTTCAGGAGAATAAAAATACAGGGTTTTTTTTGGCTGTGCCACGTGGCACGTGGGCATGTGGGATCTCACATCCCGACCAGGGACCAGGGATCGAAATAGCGCCTCCTGCATAACCACTGGACTGCCAGGGAAGTTCCCTAAATACATTTAAAATTTAGAGTAAAGAACTGGAAACTGTAGAAAGCAATATGGCATATATGAATAAAAATCAACTAAAATTGTGGAATTGAGAAGTATAACTAAAACCAAGTAGACAACATAATGATTTTAATAGCCAGTTACACACAGCTCAGCTAGAAAGAAGCAAGGAAAGACAAATACAGAATTAAAGATGAAGGGGTAAGAGAGGATACAGTGAAAAAGGTCTAATATCTTTTTAACTAAAATTTTAGAAAATAAAAGAAGGGCAAAAATGGGCCCCAGAGAAATTTTTCATGAGATAATGGCTGAGAATTTCCCATAATTGATGAAGGAAACAAAGCATAAGAGTATTGAAAGTACCCAAAGATTAAACCTCAGAGGAATGATTGAGTGACTACTGAACAACATTAGAGGCCACAGAACCATGAAGTGTCTTCAGGATGCTAAAGGACAGAATTATTCAGGCTAATTTTCCACCATAGATAATATTTTTAAGAATGAAGGTAACCTAAAGGCATTTGCATACAAAGAGTAAGAATTCGTCTCCAGCAGACAAACCCAAAGGAAAATATAAGAACCTCAGGTAGAAAAGAAAAAATTCCATGTGGAATCTTGGAGATGAAACAAGAAAAAAAAGCAAAGAGTTTGAATCTGGGAATAAATTTAAATTGCTGGTAGCAATTATAACATTATTGCAGGATATAATATTAAGATGTATAAAATATTTTTTAAGCCAGTTAAAGGAATTAAAGCATGCTAAAGTGCGTATGTAGTGCAGGAGGAGAGTAAATATGCAGAAAAATATAAACAGTGCTTAAAAGGTAGGTTCCGGGCAGCACCTAAAATAATAAAGTGCATATTTAATGGCAATCATTTAGTTGGAGGTCCGCTGATTAAATCCTTTAGGCTGAGAACAAAACAGAAGGAATTTGATGATAAATTCAATGCAGGGTTCTACAGATAATGTTGGTTTTCAATAAGTAAAAGTGGCCTTAAATCAGCACTTACTTGAATATTAGTTTATCATGAAAAAAAAGAAAGAAAGAGTTGCATGAGTCCATGGAAAAAGCCAAAAAAGATCTCTCTCCCCATTAAAATAAAGCCTCGTTTTTTACTATTACCAGAGGAGGCATAAATGCCAACATAGAGAGATTACAAAAATAAGGGAATAAAAGGAATGGAATCACAGTTTACTCATATCTACATCATGTTGTGTGGAATTAAGAAATGTGGAAAGGAGAAAAAAATGAATCTGAAGCTAACAGCCATTATCTCACAAGGACTTTAGACAGATCTTTGACCTGATTATTCATACATCAGAAAAATGATGACCTTTTAAGTGTCCACAAGAGTAATAATTGTCTTATGTCAGAAGACTAATATTCTGTAAACAGAAGAGGAAGCCTAACAGATTAAGTACCACATGAAGAGATCTAGTACTTCTGAACAATTTAAGAAAGTATAAAGAAGCACTGGGAATAGTTAAAGAGAATAAGACAGTTTTCAAATTAGCTTTTTTTAAATTAGCATTTTTTAAATTTAATTAATTTTTTAATTTAATTAATTAATTAAAATAAATTAATATTTTTCTTATTAATTTACAAGAAAGAAACTTATACATTTGCATTAGGATAAGGTTGGGATCATAACTTACTGTTGTATCCTGAGAGTCTAGCTGGAGCACATAGCATGTACCTTTTATATACTCCTAGCATATATATGTGTTTGTCGAATAAACGAAAATGACTGAGTATGCATTAAAAAAAAAAAACTTAAAAATCTTATTCATCAATAGTCCTTAACTTAATTTTATTGAAATTTGATAAAATCTATGGATTTGTTCCCTGGCAAAATGTAAATAAGCAATCTCTATTTGAAAATCTGTACATTTTGGATATGATTTTAAGAGGATCGCCCAAATGAGATACCTCTGGGCTTCATGGAATCCATCTAATGCTAAAAATCTTTGTGAAGCCACAAAAATATTTAGAATTCAAAAGTATTGGGTCTAGATGTTAATGTATTTTAAAAATTTAAATATAATACTAGTCTTTCTTTTTTGATATTTCTAATTTATTAGACTGTAGCTCCTGTTTGTTGGTATTTTTCCTTTATACTCCACACATATGCTGCCAAATGATTATGTATTTGTGAATGCTCACCATGTGTTGTGCTATAAATGTATAATTTGAGCACATGGACAAATTTTACATAAAATGTTCATTCAAAATGACGGTGCCTCAGCTTATGTAAGGATTAGATTCTAAAGACAGAGAATAAAATAAAGAATAACACATGGTCACATAAACTGTAAATCCCTTAAACCACCCTTAAATCTCTAGGATGTTGGCCCTTAGAAGTTCAAAGTCAAGGAATTCGTCATTCAACAAAGATTTATTTAGCATTTACTTTGTGTCAGGTACAGTTAAAGATGCTAAAAACATAAAATGGCAAAAACTCCTACCCTCATGAAGCTTACATTTTAATGTGTGAGACAGGCAATAAATAAGATAAATACATTTTATGCATCTTATATAATGATGTGTTAGAAAAAACAAAGCACTTTTGATTATCTGCTTTTCATCTTTCCCTGTAACAGAGGAAAGGGCAACAAGGTAAATAAAGAAAACTCTGTTTATTTTCCTTCCTTCTCTCTGTTTAGCTCATATTGTTAAGTCCAGGTCCTTTTCAATTATGGAACTACATACTTTTAGCTATAATAGATTTTTGAATTCTGGGTTTTGATAAAACTCAAACTACCTCAAATACTCTTACTGAATATATCTATTTCAATAAGAAATAGAGTGTGGGATCTTATAATCCATGAAAAGTATCTCTCTACGGTGATCTCTGGTAAGATATTTAATATCTCTGAGACTCAAATTTTATCCTCTGTAAGAATAATTGTAAAGTAAGTAGTTTTCAAAAAGCACAGGAAAAGCATAGCTCTATTTTAAGAGGAAATGCTACTTAGGTGTTATGATGGGTAATTCTGGGTATGAGTGAGCAGAATGAAGGTCTCAGACACTTGATATAAGAATGAACCACAGAAAATAAAGATGGCATAAGAATGTGAAAGGACATCAAATTCCAGTCGTTCCCATGCCAAAACTTGCCCAGCATTGGACTGGATAAGCTCCTGAAATTGCTAAATAAATGTGAGCATAAAAGATTAAAAGTATAACACCATTCCTCATCCTTGCTCACCTCGAAGAATAAGTGATCAGTTTAATCTTTCAGGTTGTTTTTAACTCTCCCACCCCACATACTGAATTGGAACTTTGCTAAGATAGGTGGTATAGTGGAATTAACAGTGACAAGAGAATTTGGTGCTAAAGAATGCTGTTTGACTACAAGTCAAATAAACTTTCTTTCTTATTGATTTAAACACTTTTAAGACAGCTATTCAATAAGGTTTACTTAGCAAAATTTTGGTAGTGCTTGGTCAGTGTGTTGAATAATAACTGAAATCAGTTGCTGTGTCAAACTGTATCTCTTTCTGTGTTAACTTGTAAACATCAATATTCTTTAATAACAGAGTACAACATTAGTATTATTTTTTCAATATCACTGCATAATTGCAATTAAATTTTTTGTGGATTTCAAGCTTGATATTAAAATAAATTCTTTACTTTCGAATGTTCATTTTATTTAGAAACAATTTAAAATGATATAGATTCTCTTTACAGATTTCCTCATTACTATTGATGTCTCTAGCTAATTTTTAACATGTTAAAGATACAAATCCTGAATCTTATCAGTTTCAACTCCTATTTTGCATTTAAGAGCACTCTTTTGTTTGTAATACAGGGGAGAAAATTGAAGACCTAACCTTGTCTCAACAGAATGTCGGGAAATAAATAAAAATCCCATTTCAAAATGTGGAAATGTTAATAACATGCCATGTCTATTTCTCAGTTTGGGAAAGTATGGTGGTTCTAGGGCCTCATCCTTTACCTAATGATTATACTCAGAGTCTCTTTATAGTCTTTTCTTAACAGACATTGCTCACTGAGAAAGCAACACCTGAATCTGGCATTCTTTAGCTTCCCTTTCATCAGTGTCTAAATTATCCATATATTTTCTAAATTCTATGCTAACAGACCTCTGCAGTCAAATGCTAAATGTTATTAACCTCCAACAAATTGGATTCCTGATGAATCCATGTTCTTTTTTAAAATAGTGTCAGTAAGTCATCACAGTGCTCCAACTGGGGTTCCCCTAGTGGCTCTGTGAAAAGACCCAGGATCCTTGGACTTTGCAATTGATGATTTTGATGCCATCTTTTGGTAGTTTATGAAATCATTAGTACAAACATTAACACACAGTTTCTTTCTACTAAATAAATATTTATTTGGTAGGAGTTATAAGGCTGTTGTTGTGCTTGGATATAAAAAGGCAGATGCTGTACAGTATTGCTTGATTTATTCAGTACATTTTGGTAGGAGTGGTTTTATAGAAGTAAATTTCACATTCCTGTACTTTCCTGTAACTGGGGACACTGGGCATAATTTAACCTTTCTATGAATTGAGTTAATAATGAGACAGGAAATTTTAATACAGTCTATTATTAATTTGTATTTTATTTTCAGATGTTTTTCCTACCCTCATATATTAAAAAAAAAAAAAAAAGTGTCTTTCTTCCATGGGGTCATAAACACTTTTTAGAGTTAAGGCTAAATTGTTGCCACATCTAAGTTCATAGAAAAGACCTCTGCTCAGCATTATGTTTTCCATAGTCTTGTGGATATTGGAAGCAAACTGTCTAAGAAAAGGTGGCAGCTCCAAGATTTGGACTAATAATAATAAAGACCAATCTCTGCAGTTTCTTACAAAGCAGCAAATTAGCCGTAAGCAGCCCTAAATGTTGGGCTCACTTCTGTGATTTTTGCCTGTCTTGAGTTTCAGATGTCTAATTCCTTACTACTTTATTAGCTATTTAATGTTTGTCTGATCATCTTTATATTTTGTCCTACCATTTTAGAGTTCCTAAGCAGAAGGGTTGGTCCAAATATCAAATTCCCCATTAGCAGAGTTGAAGTCCGCTTCTGCCATTAGTGAGCCTTCCTTTAAACACCTCCCCACACTTACTTGCTCTGAGCTTTGATATTTGACTACCAACAAGACCCTCAATACATCCATTCTTGTCGTTTGTGTCATATAGTGTTGATAAAGAGAGTAGTCCTCTTCAGTTTCCAACCCTGTCCCCTTTTTCTTCCTCCTGTGTTATTTTCTACTTCTTTCATTGGCTACCTTCAGCCTTTCACATGTAGAACAGCGCAGTATTACTGGTTAAAAGTTAATGCAATTGTTTTTACTACAAAGCCATTTGCAGGAGGAAGGAAAAGGAATGAGTAACCCTGGAAAAAGAAAGATGTTTGAATAGTAGGCTATCTCACAGAATTACAGCTGATATATGTTTTTATTAATTTTTTGAAATAAAGTTGATTTACAATGTTGTATTAGTTTCAGTTATATATATATACATATATATATATATATATATATATATATATATATATATATATATATATATATATATATATATATGAATATATGTAAAGACTTTCCATATGGAAACACCCAAGAGGGAATTGATTGATGATCTGTAGGGAGAAATATAAGGGATCTCTACCCTAGGCATTAGTAATGGGTGTGATTAGGCATTGGATTCAGGAATTGTGGCTGTTAGGAAGAGGATCTGGAATGTCTGGCTCATAAGGAATTTGCCCCCTTCTTCATATGGCCTTCTTCCCAATATGTCTCTGTATCTCCTGTCCTATTATAAGGACACTACACATTGGATTTAGGGCCCATCCTAATGCAATACAACCTCATTTTAAATAATCCAATCTGCAAAGACCCTATTTCCAAATATAATCACATTCTGAGGTTCCAAATGGGTATAGATTTTGGGGGGACACTATTCAACCTACTACATTTATTTTATATATGTATTGTATACACTATATATTACACATATATATGTATACATAAATTGTCACCATTTATATCAGTAGCTAAGTATGCATATTATTACATGTGCCATACTGTCTTTGTTATTTTATTTTATTGTAATTCTCTGTCCTATATTCATGCGCCTATATGTGCTATGCACTTTGCTAGACACTTCGAATATAACAAGGAATAAAACATAATATACAAAAAAAAACAGAACATGATGGGAGAATCAAGCCTCTAAATATCCAGCAGCAAGTTAATATTTTAATCGCTTTATTAGAAGTGATACAGTCCAAGTAAACATGATAGAAAATGACAGCTTTGAAATAACGTGGTGAATTTTTAGAACTGCAAGCAGTTGTACAAGGCAAGAGAATACAAGGAAAGTTTTGGTGAGAAGTGAAGCTAAGGAGGAATTCAAGAGACAAATCATACCATATCCTGTGTAACTTAATAGGCAAACTGACCATAATTTTCTTGACATTAAGGAGTCACTGAAGGGTTTTAAGCTGGATGAGGGAGATATGATAAAATGATTTAATTGGTGTTTCAAATTTTATCACTTGCTTTAACTTTTTATAAATTAAAGCTATTGTTTACTAACTTTCAGGTTTGTACATTCTAATCTTATGTGGTATTTTATGTTGCCTCTAAAATTTGGGAGAATATTTCTAATAGGGATGAAGAGTTTGCTGACCACTGCCCTCACCCCACAGTTAGCTATTCACTGGAGTAAATTTTGAAGATTTGATTGTTACATGGGACTTTATAATTTAAATTACTTGTTTGAAATTGTGTTTGTGATATTGTGTGTCTGTGGACACTTTTAGGTGATGGGAGAAATCATGGGCTGTTCGGATTCTTTATTCACAGGTGTAGGAAATGTAACCATCCCACTCTCCACCCCCAATATTGCTGTTAGATCCGCTTTAAAGTGAAACAGTAATACATTTTTTTCTGATCCCATATTTTGATAATGTTATGTTGAAAGTATCAATTACACACACACACACACACACTCTAATCTTTGATCACTTTTTTTTAACTACTTTGCCCTTTCCTGTTGGCTATAGATGATAAGAGCACTTAAGGTCAGTCATCCAGGGGACATTGTCAACAGATACCACACAGAAGAAATGGAGAGCTGTAAGGCATCAACAAAGAATTTATGTGAGGATACTCAGAAAGAGAAACATAGAAAAGAGGAAAGACACTGAATTTTTTGATGTGGCTATAAGCCTGTAACAGGGAAGAGCTAAATCGGACTCCATGTTCAATCTGTTTCTTTGACTTTAACCTTTGCTTTTTGTTGCTTTTGTTATTATAATCATACATAATGACCTGCCTCAGGGAACCCTGCCACTCTGCCTGAATATTAAAAACTAAAGTGCCTCTGTTCAGCTCACAGGGAGACAGTCTGACCCTGCCCACCTGTGGATGGCTACAAGAAAGGAGAAATTAACACATCCCCCTCACTGAGGCTGGCCATTCCAGGGGATATTTGCAGAATTTATGGCCTTTTTACTTTACTTCCTCACCTCCTCCCCCTCGCTGTGCTATAAAAGAAACCGGCATCTAAACCCCAATAAGATATTTTACCGGAGACAGTAGTCTGCTATCTTCTCGGTCTGCTGGCTTTGCAAATAAAGTTGTATTCCTTGCCTCAGCACTTCGTCTCTGATTCATTAGCCTGTTGTGCGGTGAGCAGAGCGAGCTTGGACTCAGTAACAAGCCTATAGATTGTTGATACTGAGAAAACATGACCTTGGAGAGTCATGGAATTGTGAGAATACTACATGCACAGAGCTTCACAACCTTCTACAAGCTTATAGATTTCTAAACAATCTCACTGGCCAGGAATCCAGAGACGCACCTTCTTTTCTCTTTCAGCTGGCTCCAAAGTAATAAATAATGTTAAGACCTTTCTGAAACCACTAGGAAATTATAACAAGCAATAACAATTTTACTACAGAAAATATACATTCAAATAACACTAAGCCATAAAGCATTTTGTTTGTAGATGATAGTTTTCTAAGAGACAATAGTCTTTGGCTAAGAGACTAAGTATAGGCTCTTGATAGAAAGTGACTTTAGACTGAGGGATTGCAGGTAGGATAAATAATCATATTAAAGCCTGAATCATTGTAGGAATCAGAGCATGACTGGGTGGAGAAACACAACAGTAGACTGAGTTCTAGAGAATAATAAAGACCAAGTTCATATTTTTCACAGAAATAGTCTTAGCACAGTAAGTTTTTCTTTTTCTGCCTTAACTTTGTGTGTTACAGTAAGCATTTACACAACAGGATTCAGAACTGAAACTATTTTATCAGGATTGATGCAATAAAAATGAGTGGTTTACTGTCTAACCATGCTAATCCATGATTTTTGGATCTGTTATGAAATAAAATATTTTCTAGAAAATGAATGCTTGAATTATATGGAAACTTAGAGATGAATAAGAAAGAATTGTTTGCCCACTGCTTTAGACAATCAAGCTTCTATTTAACATCTTCTGTGTTAAATACTGAATGTGGATATGTGAGCTAAAAGAAGTCCAATCAATATAGACCTTAGCATTTGAGTTGGAATGTTACCCTCAGTGCCTAATTATGTAGACATTTCTTAAACAAACTATTTTTGTGTAACAGTCAGTGATATGTGTAAGCTCAAAATCTCAGATTTTTCTAGTAGAAAAAATAAAAACAAAACATTATACATCATAGAACAGAATGTGAGCTCAGTTCACAGAAATTCTCTTGATATAATACTATATAAGGAATTTGATACATGTAGTTGGCCTCAGTTGTTTTTGCATATATGCATTTGTAATTCTTCTGATCATTTCTCCCATATCGTCCTTAAAATTCCACCTCTAGAACATCTTGTAGTGTCATAAGATAAGAAAGTACTAAAAAAATAAGTCCCACAATGTTGGAGTTATGACAAAGGGACACAGGACTCAGTTGAAAGAGCACGCAAAGGCCACAGCTGGAGCAATTTGAGCAACAAAATAAATAATTTACGAATGGATTATAACCTAAAGTATAAAATAAATATCCATGAATTTATATGATATAAATAAATGGTTTAATAAATAAACAAATGGGGAAGAATAGACAAATATTTCATGCAGAAGAATAACAAATAATTTATGTAGATACTGCCCTCAAAGAGATAGAGCATAACTACCTACTCCTTAAGTCTGGATTGAATATAGTGACTTCCTTCTGAAGAACACATTATGGAATTGGGTGGAGAAAAGAGCAACTTTAGAGTGGAGAAATCTGACAAACAGTACCTCAGCCAGGTGATGAAAGTGAACATCAATAGTGATGTTATATTGATAGTATATACTGTTGATGTGATGCATTGAAATGGCAATTTACCTTGTGGTCTTCCTCCCAATAACTCATATCCCCATTCTAATCGTGAGAAAATATCAGATAAACCCCAATTGAGAGATATTCTGCAAAATAGCCTACCAGTACTCTGTCAGGGTGATTTAAAACAAGAAAAACCTGAAAAACTGTCTCAGTCAAGAGTAACCTAAGGAGACATGATGACTAAATATAATGAAGTATCTTGAATGGGATCCTGGCATGAACAAGGGACATTAAATAAAACTGAAGAATCTGAATAAAGTATGGGGTCTAGTTAATAATAATGCATCAATATTAGTTCATTAACTGTAACAAATCACCAAACTAATATAAGATGGCAATAATAGGGGAAACTGGGTACAGGGTATATGGGAACTCTCTTTACTATCTTTGCAGTTTTTCTGTAAATCTAAAAGTGTTCTAAAATAAAAAGTTTATTTTAAAAAAATCCACTTGTTCATTCTAAGATGATGCCACTTTGGTAGAGCTGGCTCAGTGCCCAGCCCCAGTAGTGGAAATGTGAAGCAGGCCTGGCTCAGTTGAGCATTGCCTCCTACACAAAAAAACAGAGATTGTTTCACAGATGGACATATAATCCATATCATTTCAGTCAGAGCAAATCCTGAAGTGCTTTCTGGTAGGACTAAAAAAATATATTTTTTCCTTTTTTCTACCAGACTTTGAGCTGTGAGCATGTAGGCCTAGAGCCATCTTACCATCACAGAAGCAAAACCTGTGTTAGGACCGAATGAAAACATGAGCTGAGTTTTGCAGTGTAAGGTTAATTCTTAACCACGTTATTTGTGCTCCTGGATCTAGTAATTTTTAAATAGCTGTAACTTTTGTTGTTTTATATATATATAAATTCTAACTGACACGATGTATTTGAGATAAAGTAGAGAGTTGTCAGGAAAGTACAGATCTTCCAGTAGTGTGCTCCTTGGGGGACACTTTGCATAGCTTAAACTATGGACCTAGTGGCAGAGTGACAGTGTGGTGTATTGAAGAGAGTTGTCTGATTTATTCCTCAACATTCATATGAAATACAACTGTTCAACTTGTTGAAGAGATTATGTGTTTCCCTGTAATAAATGAGTTGATTGAAGATAATATGGTCCATTCATTAGTTCATCATTATTATTTTTAAATGACTATTTGACTGCTTATATATGGGGAGTCCACAGAAGTGAACAAAACAGACAATATCTCTGGTTTCATTTTAGTAGAGGAAGAGGGACACTATACAAAAACCAACATACAAAGAAACAAAAAACAGTTGTCTCTATTACTAGTGAAGTAGCTGTAAGTACCGTGGAGCAAATAATAGGGATAGAGAAGACTAGAAGAGGACGGAGGGAAGGTATTGCATAGATGGCTGGGGAAGGAATATTCCTGTCATAGGGGATGGTGCAAAGGCCTTGAGTGAGATATGACAGATGTGTTGGTTAATTGTATGTGTCAACTTAGCTAGGTCATAGTGCCCAGATATTTATTCAAATGTTATTCTGGATACATCTGTGAATCTGTTTTTTGGATGAGATTAACATTTAAATCAGTGGGCAGATTCCCTCCATAATGTGAATGGACCTTAGCCAATCAGTTGAAAGCCTTAAGAGAACAAAGAGTGACCTCCTTCAGCAAGAAGGAATTCTGCCAGCAGACTGTCTTTGGACTTAAACTGCTGCTCTTCCCTGGGGCTCCAATCTGCTTGCTGGTCTACCCTGAAGATTTTGGACTTGCATCTCTACAACTGTATGAGCCAGTTCCTTAAAGTATCTCTCTCTTTCTCTTTCTTCTCCACCTTCATGTATATTTATGTATAAATACATATGTATATATGTGTGTGTGTGTGTGTGTGTACACACACACACACACACACACACATCTGGGAGTATATATGATGGTTTGTTTTCCTGGAGAACCCTGACTAAAACAGCAGGGTTTTTGGTGAATTAAAGAAACAGCAATGAGGCAAGCAAGAGTGACTGGGGCAGAGGGAGTGAGGGAAGAGAACAATAGAATATGATGTCAGCATTGTTAGCTTTGACTCATAGTCAGGAGATTTTTATCTGTAGGGTGGTGGTGGATCATTCAGCAAATTGACAACCATTAAATCCACTTACAGTTTCCATTTCCTGAGTTCTATATTGTTTCTTCCTTTAGAATAGTTTTCATGCCTTGATATTTTTTAAAGTGCATGTATTATTTCTACAACTTCACCAATTAAATCTGGCTCTGAGAATGATAAAACCACAAACTAACATGTCAAATAAAATTAAATTAAAATTAAGCAAAATAAAGTTGATTGCTTACTTAGTGTTGTGTGAATAAACAAAATAAACAAAAGTCCTCCCCACAACACAATTATTTCAATAAATTTCCATTTTCCCCCGTTGCTTTTCTGGCCATGGGCAAATAGGTTCCAAGAAATTTAAATACAAAATATTTCTAAATTAGCCAGTTTTTCACAATTCATTGTTAGCATTAAGCTTCCAAAATTTTTATTCTTTGGAGTTGACACCAAAAGTTCTAATATTTTTGAACTCATATGAATTGTGATTTAAATGTTGTTTTTAAAAGGAAAGCCCTCTGGGAAATTTTAGCACACATACCCTCAACAGCTAAGTGAATCTAATCCTCCTATATTTTTGTATATTTTTCATGAATTCTAGCTCTGATCCCTAATAATTGTACTTTATCTTTTTTAGTTTTGATTTGACCTACAAAGCTAATGACAATTTATTAGTTTGAAAAAAGAAGAATATTTTATTTTGTCTAATGTACTAGGTCTCACTTCTGTCATCTGCCTTCAGCACTTCCTTTTTGTTCCAGATGAAGTAAACAACAAAAACAAAATCTTTGATGTGATTAGCAGACAGATCTAGGCTATCATATAAGGTGTGATTCAAGAGAAATGAAATAGCTTTTAAAAAGCATGTTTCTGCTTATACATTTAAATTAATATTTTCTTCTAATCAGTCACCTTTGGAAGGGCCATTTATTTATCCTAATGACACTGTTATTATTCAAAATATTTTTAAAGCTTTTTGTTTGTTTTGTTTTCATGCAACTTCAGAAACCCATTTATGAGTCACCTGAGAAAATTGTTTGTCTCTGTGCATATTATTTTTTAAGAAACACTTATGTATGCTAAATATGATGCAGACATTGTTTTAGGCAGTGTCCTTTCTAAGTGTTTACTAACTTAATTCCTGTAACAACCTCATGAGGTAGTTAATACAATAATGTTAATTTTGTCAGTAAAGAAACTGAAGCGTTGTCCAATATTACACACCTAAGAATTTAGGGAATTCGATTGAACTCAGGAAGTCTGGCTCTGTAGTACCTGCTTAATTACTACATTATGTTGCCTTTCACATCTTTTATTTCAAAATTATCAACTGTATGTTTTACAAGGTATAAAATACTTCTGAATATTATTTTTGTCTTTAATGTAAAATGGCTTCTTCAGTGGCTCTTCACAGACAAATTAAGGAACTTGAAGCACAAGAACCTGAATCACAAAAAGTTCAATCATCTGTACATTTACTAAGAAAGAAAGATGGAAAAATTCCTGCTAGAAAAATTTTCTGTTTAGTGTTTTGCCAATCAGACAAACGAATATGTACATAGCCTTCTTTCTTTTAACTTTTGGTGAATTGAGATTTTACTGAGGCAAATGTAGCATCCATTCTCTTAGCCACCAGTTCAAAGCTATCATTCTTGAGTTTAAGATGTGCTGTGTCAGCACTATGTTGACTTCACTAACTTGGTCTGACCATTACTCAGTTGATCTTGATGAATCTCTACTAGTGGAGTGATTTTGATAAGCTATAAATCAGTCTTGATGTCTTTTTTCCCCTTAGTCTGTCTTGGTAGACTATAGAAACAAGTTAGCTGAGAAATTTATCCAAGTCTAAGTTAAAGAAAGCAGAGAAAAAGAGTAAATTGTTGATGTATATGTGTCTGTGTATAAATATATATATATATATATATATATATATATATATATATATATATATATATATATATATGTATATTTTAACATTGTGATTTCTCCTATTTTATTATTCTACATACCAGGAATCAAAAATCTAATCCAAAGAAGAGAATTGAATGATAAAATGATAAAATTGTTTAGAATTGAATGATAAAATTGTTTATAATAGGCTTAAATTAAAAATGTAATGGCCTTTCATAGGAAAACTTATTTCTCACAAGAAGAGTCACTTAAGCAAAATTCTTGTAAAATAGTTCGCTTCACCATCAGATGTAACCTCCATCAGGGTAATGATTATGTCTATTTCATCTACTATTGTACACAGCAGATAATACAATGCCTGGTACATGATAATAGGTGTTCAGTAAATATTTATTGAATGAGCAATGAATGCGTTTTTAGGGTTTAATTAATATCCTTTTCCAGGCTGGCAGTGGCAATTCATACCCTCAGAATGCTCTGATAATTTTCAGGAGTAGACTCAAGTGGCCTCAGCATTAGAGAAGTAAGTGATTTAGAATGCCAGAATTAATCCCAGTATCTTGTATTTTAATGAAATTTTAATCTAATCTAGCTGTGTAGTGTACACTCCTTTTTTTAAAATTAGTTAATTTATTTATTTATTTATTTATTTATTTTTGGCTGTGTTGGCTCTTGGTAGCTGCGTGTGGGCTTTTCTCCAGTTGCAGCATGTTGCGGTGAGCGGGCTTCTCATTGTGGTGGCATCTCTTGTTGCAGAGCACGGGCTCTAGGCGCACGGGCTTCAGTAGTTGTGGCACGCAGGCTCTAGAGCGCAGGCTCAGTAGTTGTGGTGCATGGGCTTAGTTGCTCCGCAGCATGTGGGATCTTCCTGGACCGGGGCTCAAACCCATGTCCCCTGCGTTGGCAGGCAGGTTCTTAACCACTGCGCCACCAGGGAAGCCCTAATGTACACTCTTGTTGTTTGCTGACACATCCATAAGAATAGTAAAATAGTTTTGTTGCTTCTACTTTTACAAATGATAACATAGACTCCGTCAATTTAAGACACTGGTTCAAGGATCGTATAGTGACGTCAGAAACCTAAGCAAGGAATCAAGTTTCTTCCCACAGAGTTCAGAAGGATGTAAATTATTTAGTGACCTGGATTCATCTTTTTGCATCCAAAATGAGGCTACATAGAAGAGAGAAGAGAGAAAACTCATGACAGCTGGCAAGAAGGGCAAGCAAATTAATTAGCTTATAAAATGTTTATAAACTCACAAAAATTTCAGGAGTCCCCTGTCTTTGGTTCTGCCCCTACTAATTCTACATACAGTTTTTTGCAGAGCCTAGGTCTAATGGTCAGTTCAGATTTATTCAGATTTGTTTATATGTTTTAGATATTTTGAGTTTTGAAGCATATTGAGTTTCTCAAAGAAAGTGGTTATCTAAATCAATGGTATTTGTGAAATGTATTATGAAAAGGCTAATTATAATTTATTATGAAGACTCCCTACCTCTGTTGTTCATAAAATAATGTTCTCCTCACAGCAGGCCCTACTTTCATTAACCTTTTCATAGAAGCAGTTACCTCATTCAGAAATCTTATTTCTGAATTATGTGCTCATACCACACACTGACTCCTTCATATCTAGGGGGAAAAGGACCAGTGTGCGCTTGTGGATTGATTTTTCAGGTTTAAACTGTTGAGGGAAGTGGGGGAAAATGAAGGAAAAAAGGGGGAGTAATTTTGCTAATAAAGCCATTGATGCTCTTTTCAAAGTATTATTTTCTGCTTTCTTATGTTTTCCTCCATTCCAAAGACAATGGCATTTTAAAAGAAAAAAGTCACAGTAAATTAAAGAGTGATATACCGTGACAGAGTAATCAAGATAAATAATGATATGTATTTAAAGGGGAGGGAAAAGCCCACAAGGGTCTCTCTCTCTCTTTCTCTGTCCCTCTTTCTCTCCTTTCTCTAGGCAGTGAGTTAAATCCCTTGATAACTTAAGAACAGAGGAAACACCAAAATTTTCCACCTCTTCCATCATTATTCTACCTCAGGTATAAATCTTTCCTCCAGCCAACATTCTGTCTTGTTGGAAAGGTAAAAAAATTCCTCATTCTACTGTTTTTTTTTTCTAAAAAAGCAAAACATATCAGCAAAGTAAAGGTGTATTCCTTTTGCACACTTTCACACAGAAAATTCTAGACAGCCACTACAGTCTTACAGTCTCTTTCTCCTCTGTTTTAAATGCCCTTAGGTTTCCATAATCTTCATGGAAGCAGTAAAGGCAGTGACTACAGATTATGCCAGGCTTTCAGCTTCTGCAGCCCTCTGACCCTTGATGTTGGAGTCATTTAAATTCCTATGTAAATGGAGCTCTTCACAGAATTTGAAACCCTTGGGTAGGTTAAAAAGAAATCTCTGGGCTATTATTTATTTTCTTTAAGATCAAGTCAGCCAGGCTTTTGGTCTTACCTTCATGTTATACACCAGGCCTAGTAGCAGGGCTTTTCAGTGGCTATGACCAGGAGCTTACTTTATACATTTCTGATGATTGCTACTCTGCTGTATCAGCAAACAATTGGGTTTTTCCTTAGTTCTTTAGGGAATATTCTAGTTCTACTGAGCCAAAATCCTTCGTTCTCCTGTTCTCCATCCTTCCAGAGATATATTTCCTTTCTTTTTCCTCTTCTTCATGGTAGAATCTTCAATGCTGGCTTTCAGACGCCTCTAAGGCCAGTTGCCTAGCAAACTCCTTAAATGGTATCCTCTTGAAGTCCAAGTGCCTATCTTCTGTGGTCTTTCTCAAATACTCTAATCCACCTGATTCCCAGGTCTTGGTCATTATTGACAGGACCATCCTCTTTCCAACCAAGCCCTAGTTAAAATAATACATACCATATAGGCAATACATTTGTACAAATGTTTTAAGCATACTCTAAAGTCAAATAATTCTATTTCTGATGCAAGCATCAACTATGAGCAGTTTTGAAATTGTTTTAAAACACGTCACATTTGTTTGAATAAGTACACACTTAATTTAGGCAATATACATCTTCATATTCTTCCAAAAAGCTTTTGAAAAACCATCACAAAAGATATTACAGTGAAATCTGAATTCTGTCACTTAACCACAAAAGTGCCCTGGCTTAATAAATCATGAAGAGAATCAATGAGGTTTGCATTGAATGCCTGAAAGAAAGCTTCAATCATTCATAAGGAGTAACTTTGGATGATTACTAAGTTCTCTAAAGTGGTTGAGATTGCAGAAAACCATAAATGCTTAGTCTAACAATTGTCACTATCCCATATACTAGTGGAGCCATTTTGAGTGTTTCCAATAAATCCACAAATGCCTTGACTGGAACTGATGTGGAATATTCTTGCAGAACTTTATTGTAACTCTCAGTTATAAGGGCTGCTGTCTGAATGGAATAGTCATGTTCTTTTGTCAGGAAGATAAATATTTGTTTGTAATTGTAGATCTTTTGATCAAATGCCTCTACTCAAGGGAAAAAACAACAAAAAGACTGCTATTACTATGTAGAATAATGTAATGCACATAGAAATATGACAGAATCACAAACTGATTTAATATAGAGTATAGATGATTAAGGAGCAGCCATTTAGAGGCTTACTTGTGTCAAGCACTGTGATGAATCCTGGAGGGAAATAAAGATAAATAGAATTGGTGTCTATCCTCAAATTACTTCAAATATGGAGAGAACTCACAGTAAGATCACAACATGGCGGAAAGAAGGTATTTCCAGATATAGCCATTCCCATGGTCGTTTAAGCTTTTCACTATCAGCATAGGGATTGTGCCTGAGTTTCTAAACAAACTATTGAGATACAGAATAAACAGCAACTGCTAATGTTTGAGGCCTTTACAGTTCATTTGAAGAGAAAAATATACAGGCTCATGTAATCCCTATTCAAGGAGGTGGAAGTTGCTTATGTACCAAGACTATATCTTAGCCTAAGCACAGCTAGAGGACATAGAAGGTCTTCATTAACTTGCTGGTGACTGAATGAACCTAAAATAATTATAAATCCCATATGAGAAATTATTACTTTTGTTGTATGGCTTGTGCTCATAAATGTTGAATATATGCAAATTGATGATATCTTTAGAGAAGGAAAATGTTATGAAAAGTTAGCAGAAAGAAGCTGTTAGGTGTGAATAAAAGCCAGTGTGTTGATTATAATTAAATCATGGATATATAGGCCAGTAATAATTTTAATTGATAGGTTTACAAGGGCAAACTTGATTTGCAGTATGTGTGTACTGTCAAATCAACTGGATGATATGTGAAAACATATTTAATAGAGGACATCATTGTACATCTAATCTGTTCTGAAAAATACCTTATTTTGCAATGTGTTTCAGTACTTGAGACTGTTTGGTCTCAGTTTACTGTAATCCAGAGTGTAGAAAACTGAAGGCATCTGTATCTGCCCCCAGTGATGATGCTGCTTCATTTTTTTTTTTTTTTTTTTTGCGGTACGCAGGCCTCTCACTGTTGCAGCCTCTCCCGTTGAGGAGCACAGGCTCCGGACGAGCAGGCTCAGTGGCCATGGCTCATGGGCCCAGCCACTCTGCGGCATGTGGGATCTTCCCGGACTGGGGCACGAACCTGTGTCCCCTGCATCGGCAGATGGACGCTCAACCACTGCGCCACCAGGGAAGCCCAATGCTGCTTCATTTTTAACGTTCTCTGAATCATTTTCACATCTTTCTTCACACACCATGGGTAAGAATCCAAGTGCTGAGTATTCTCTGAAGTCAGTGGGAATCTGTTATTAGTTTAGCTTGATATTGGTGTTGCAAAAAATTAGAGTTTTTTTTTCCTTATGACTAAGGACCAAGAAAAACAGATGGTTGGGTAAGGAATGTAGAGATTGTCAGATAAAGCTCTTGCCAACAAGATTCGATGCTAACATAATATATTCAGTCAATTGGAGCATCTTGATGACACCAGATATAGAAAAGAAAAATGTGTCTGGTTGTCTTTGTAACTTATGTGATAACTGAAAGAAAACTGACTTAACTTGAGCTGAGTGATATTTGTTTAGTATAGAAAAGAGGTACATATTTTTTAAACAAAACAAAACAAAATGTTACCCTGCTCATGCATCTGACCTTTGTAAGTAACTAATTTTTTTTTTACTTTTAAACCAAAAGCAATTGTTAATAATTTCAAACATTGTTTTGATTCTATGATCAAATTAAACTTATCAGTTATAGGTATAGACTGATTGATCAATAGATAGATGTATAGCTCATGTACAAAATCTATTTCAGTTGTTATATGTTAGAAAGAATAATCAATTTTAAGTTCAGAAAAAACTTCCTCTTCTGATTGGAGAATATAATACAATATACACCAAAGCAGTTATCCTTACATATAATCGTCATTGTGCTCCAGTGCAGAGTGGCAATCTATGCTGTCATTTTTAGCACAAGAGCAAATCTTTAATACTCTTCTGCTATATGCCCCTATTTTTTTTCTCCTCCACCTGTTTTTTTGGTCTACATACCAAGACTGCCTTTCTCTTAGGCAGCCTGTCTATATCCTCTTTATATCTGTCTGTCTTCTCATGACTGTGTTCTATGATCATTTTCCTTTACTTTTCAGATTTATTTTCCTTATGTCTTGACAGGCACATCCACAGACACTTTTAGTGTTGAGTACATATCTTTGGAACTAAAGTATTTTGTGTCTCAACATTTGGGACTGTAGATGTTGTCTTAGAATAAGAATTAGTCATTCTATTATACTTTCTGATGGGCAATTAGAAGAAAAGTGAAAAACAGGCAGCTCTGTCCAGGGATGAATATGATCAAGGATGCCTTCAGGAATAGAATGACATGGAGCATAATGGACCAGAGAAGCAAATTATCTTTTCCATACCAGTTTTTATATTATCATGAGATGAGGATCCATATGCTAGATACGGACATACCATAGAATCTTGAAAAAAAACTTGGAGTAATGCAAACCTAGATTTTAAAGTAACAGAGGCCTGAAATAAAACTCATTTCTTTTCCTTACTGACTGTATTCTCTTGAGGCAAGTTGCAGCTACTGTGAACCTGGTTCCTCCTTCCCAAAATGAACACAATAGTACCGTACTTTAACATTGTTGATGTGCTAGAAACAATGCATATAAAGACTGTTGTAAGATTGAAATTGTTCTTCTATTTATTTTTATGATTTCCCGTACATAGTTATTGATCAGAAGAGGTGAGAGAAATGACAGTAGTGTGACATTTCCGATGAAGGCCAGATGCTTATTTTAATGCTTATGCTTATTTTTTCATTTTCTCAATATATACTTGATGCACTAAAATAACATCAGAAAAGTGTTCATGCTAGTTTTGAATTTAACCTTGGCAAGTTTGGTAAATTTTTTTTCACTTTAAATTTTTCGTTTGTCTAAAATTCTGAGCATTTGAGTTCCTTACATGGAAAGCATTTTCAGAAAATTGCTCCACTAAACCAGTATGTAGCTCTGAGACTTCATTTCTGTAATTATAATAAAAAATAATAATACTCTTGTCTTGCATAGTGATTCACAGTATGCCAACATCTTTACAGTGGTATAATGTAATCAGAAGATATATCTACAGTTTTCAGAGGAAAAAAATGGAGAAAAAAGCAAATTATTCAAAGCCACGGGGTTTTCGAGTAGAGAATTCAAGAAAAACTCCATACTTTATTAAGATTTTCCCCCTATACTGCATAACTTCCTTGTTCCTTGGACTTCTGTAGTCTTTGATTCTGTTTGGTAGAGAGGTAACATCCCCTGGATTACTAGATTGGTAAAATAATACTTTCATGTTTATTTCTTGTACGCTAAAACAACATCGTGTATGCTTTCTCCACATGAAAGGGACCTTGTTTGAAAATCAGTGGGATGCTAATTTTATACTACTCATAGTTTGCCTTGGCATTTGATTAGAAACCAGTCTTTATAGCACTTTTATGAAACCAGAATTATTTTTCATATGGCAGAAAAAAAGTCATATTTTAAAAGATCACTAAAATCAAAGAAATAAGGAAAAAAAATTTTTAAAGAAATAAAATTCCTTTATTTATATTTCTTAAGCTATGCTGCTATTTGAAAATAGTAAAATTTACTATGAATATCAACTTTTATAAATTGTTCCAAACTTTTGAAAGCCTCAATTATTTTCATTAAATTTCTGATATCATTTCATGTTTTTATGAAGCATTTGAAAGAATCACTGATCATTGTCTTTGTGTAAATATTTGTCTTTCACTCCTCTTAACAGAAAATCTCCAAAACTGGCCACCTAAGCAAAAATATTTTTAGGGTAACTTTATTTTGTCATTATTTTTCCTGAAGCATTAATAGAAATTTCTAAGTAAGAGAAGGGGTATTTGATGTGTTACAAAGTGCTTTTTAAAATGTAAGTATATTGTATGGGGTATTGGCAATTTGCTGCACTGATCTCATTTTTTTCAAAGTTAACTTGTATAATATATTTCAACAGGTGTAGGTGAATAATCTTAAACCAATTCACTCATCATGGGAAATGATCTTAGGGCCTTTTAAAATCCCATAAAATATAGGAACTTCCATAATATATCCAAAAATGCTCATTTAACTCTTGCTTGAAGATGTCAATGTTTCTCAATTCTTCAAAGAAAGTCGTTATATTCCTCTTTGAATATGAAAGAATGCCTTATTTCCATAATCATTAGGGAGTTTTTTGTTATGTTCAACTGAACTTTATCTCCCTGTAATTCCAACTCATTGGTTCCCACTTTCATCTATGGAACTATACAGATTGTTGTATTCTGTTTCTACATGGTATTCCTCCAAATAACAAATATTAAATTTCCAGATTTAAAAATTCTTTCTAAAAAATAACACCCTGAACTGAACAGTGTTCTATATCACCTAACAAATGCAATGGGTAACCGCACTATTCTCTTTTCTATGGACTACATATTAGTGCTAAAGTCATTGTGCTCCAGCCCCTCTGCTGGTCAAAATTGGGTAAATTAACAACTATACTGCTACTCCTTGTCAGTTATTATGTGTCAGGTACTACATAGAGCAGTTTGACATATTTATATAATAACCATGTTAGTTGAGTTATTTTTATTTGTGTGATACAGACAGGGAAACCAGTGCTTCCCAAGGTTATTTAACTACAAAGGAGATTGATTGAAAGCCTGAACTCTTTCATGTCCACTAGACAATATTGCATTCCTAAACTAAAATACTGAGGACTTTATCACATGATCAGTGGTCTCAGATAGGTACTGCTGGCAAGAGTGATTTCCTCGGAAGACTAGATCTGTGCTGTAGCTTTGGACTAGATGCCTGGCACCTGATCTTCAAGTCTGATTCTCCATTCCTCCCAAATTGTGATTTATGCTTTAGCCTTTTGGAAAAATTGGTTTTGTCTTAATCAGCTCTTTTTAGGATAACCTTTATAGTATGTCTTTGTTTTTATTTCTTAATCAGCCAGAATTTGATTCTGTTTACAACTAAGACTGATAGACTCATCTGAAGGACGTTATGCTGTGATCAAGTTGTATTATATCATGGCACTTTTCTTGTCTTTCTATCCAGTAATCTTATTAAACACGAGGTTAACTTGATTTGTTCCATGAGAACTACATTCTTTTCTAAGTGCTTTACCAACTGTGTTTGATAAGTAAATTCATCTACAGTTTTTCTGGGAATTATAATAACAAACAAAATTTATCTTAATTACTTTAATATATCACTTTCCCGTTCTGAAAATTGTGAAAGTATGTAGCCATTCTCAGACGTCTGTCGGTAATTACTGAAATAATATTGGTAACATTTTATGTATGACATTTTGACACTTTGTTGTCAAAAACTAGTTGTCACATTAATCTGATAAGAAAAAATGTTTTTTTTTTTTTCTGATCGTTTTAGGGAGGAAACAAGTTAAACATCTGCTTGTGTAATCAGTATATCTGACAACAGCCTTGCTCTATTAACACTTTCTCTGACAATGACATTATCTTTTAGTCATTTTCCAAACAATTCTCATTCCCACCCTTATCCCCACCCCTCCGCCCTTCTTGTATTGCCAATCCTACACTTAAACAAAAGGCCAAGATAAAGTCTAGTCTTCACCATGAAACTTTTTTCACTCTTACCACCTCCATCAATAACTGATTTCTCTGATTTCTAGTAGCCCTAATAATTCATATCATGCTACTTGACACTTGACTTTAAACTGGCTGATATGATTCTCTGGATATATCAAATGTGTCACACTCTACATAGATTGTAAGAACTTTTAAAAGGAAGAAGCTATTGTCTGTTTTTCCTGCACTATTTCTGCATCTATTTCTTTATGGGAACAATGAGATCCTTAATCTTTACATGTTAGCCCTCTATTTCATTAGACTGCTTAATTATGAATTTTTCTGAAGAAGCTACAAACCTATCCTCTTTGTATAAACTCAATGTGTGAAAAATGACTTGCATTGATATACTTTTTGACTATAGTAGTTCTAAAAACTATTTCTATTTCTTCTTTTTTTCTTCATGACCTAGGAGTGTTTATTTTGGATACATTGTGGAAAAAAACATTTTTTGTTTATTTGTTTTTAGATAGTGTAATAGAGATCTTTTAGATTGTCTGCCATGCTCCCAGTGGGGGTCCTGGCAGCTGTGACTGTTCAGCGTGACTTCATTTTCCTGGACGTAGCTACTTGCAGTTGGTTTAGATACCTGGATGGAACAGGAATTTTGGATTAAGAATTCAAAGATACTAGTCAATTTGGGGTCTTTTCTAAACAGAAACTTGCAAACTACAAACGTGCTGGGTAAACATTTTCCCCATATGAAAGAGGAGCAGGAAAAGACTTCAGGTAGAGACAGTGGAATTTAAGATACTCAGAATGAATCAGATTTGAAAGACTCTGTGATCCTAAACAGTGAGAGAGTGTTGCAGTTGTTCAGTCAGGGACGAAAATGAGTCCAACACACGAGATGTATGCATTAAAGCACAGTGGTAGAGGGCTGTTGCTCACTCAGGCAAAACAGCAAAGCCCTCAGTCCACTATGGCGTATTTATTTAAGCTTTATCTAATACAAAAAGGTTCTTTTTAGCACAGGCTGTGTCATCCTTGATCATCTAAGCAATGCACCTCCTTATTTTCTTATGTTCCCAATTATACCAAGGAGATGCGTGGATCCGTGCCCAGAGCAATCAGTACTGCTTGCAGTCCTGAAACATTCTCACGCACCCAGCTTGCTAGGTGAACCGATTCTTGGGTCACGTCTCTTCCCATGTTCTCAGTTACCCTTCTACAGGGAGGAAGGAGAGAAAGAGGGGGATAAAATGAATGAGAAGGACCAGAGGGACTGCAGAGGAATTGCCTTAATTTCTGATATATTTTTAGTTCTCTCCCCTCCAAGGTGACCTTCACCTGAGGTCCATGAGCTACAGCTTTAGTTTTATCACACATTTTTTTTTAAGCTAACTTAAGTAGTTTTCTGTTACTTGCAAACCAAAGAACTTTAACCGAGACACGCAGCCAGGGATGTAAGATAGGGGGCCGGGGGTGGGGGGAAGTAAATTTCAAAGTTAAAGGAAGATAATTTAATAGAGTTACGCTTATATTAATATGGTAATAACTTCTATTTAATTTGGAAAACTTTTTAGTCTGAATCACAAAGCAAGGGGCTTCAGATCTTTTCCTCTTCTGCAGGTATGAGTGGAACATAGAGGTAATTCAGTACCTGCCCATAGAGACACACCTGAGGACTGAAATGATGCACAGAGACAGTTCCAAAGTTTTAAAGGTGGTTAACATTCTGCAGAGTGAACAGAAAGCAAGGGACTTTGTTATATCTAACTGGAGTTATTATATCTAACTGGAGTTATTTAGAATCTGAATCTGAACAGCTGCAAACCCAGAGTCTGGAAATTATTTTCACTTAGTGTAATGCACTGATATAATGTACAGCCTACCATTCCAACAGAGAACCCACTGGTTCTAGGAGAATATGAGATGTTGAACTAATCAAGGAGATAATCTAAGCTGAGTCATTAGAAAGAAATGATTCTAGAGTTTTGCTAAGAATTTCACTTATTCCTTAGTGAGACATAATCACACTGCATAGAATTAGCAGATTTCCATGAAATTGACTCAAGTTAACTGCATGGTTGATATTCTATTGTAAGAATATAGTCTTGCTCACAGAATTATTTTGGTGTTTTATATATGAGGTTTTTTTGTTGTTGTTCTTCTTCTTCTTTTCAAATACATCTAAGATAAATGACACATAGTTTCCCTTTAAACGATCCTAGAAAGGCAGATATTCCAAAATGTACTCTTACAGAGTAGCCTTTATTAGAGTTTATTCCTATCTAGTTAGTTGTCTCATATTACATATGTAAACCTTTTCTGCTTTCAATTTTAAGAATCCATGATAGTACTAAAATCAAATAGTTCAAACTGATGGCTTGCTAGTCTAGAGGAGAATTTTGTCCCTAGGCCTGATTCATTGTTTCTTAATCAGGAGAAGTCTGTATATAAAGTAGAATGCAAAGCAATATTCTTGCAAATGGCAAAACACTTTTGATTATTAAAATATAGTTATCTGTATGGTTTTGCTCACTCATAATCACATGGCAACATTTGCTTCTCATTAGTTGGTATTACCGTTATAATGCTTAAGGCTCTTCACAGCCCATCTGCACACAGGAATAGTATTGCAGCTCACAATTGGTGGCAGGAATTAGGCTGTTTTCCATTTTGTACACCTATGCAGTCCATCCAAATTGAATAGAATCTCTAACTCTAATGCTAAAGATGTTTTTTCAAAACTTCATGCTAACTTCATTAACAGTTACTATTACCCCAAAGCATCAATCTTTTTTTAGAGGTTTGGTGAAGGCAGGAATGAATAAACAATAAGATTGTGTTTGGTTTTTTTTTTTTTTCCTCTAACTTAATAAAGACCAAGCATCATATGTAGCAGTTTAAAGAATCCTTTCTTTGATAAACAAAATAGTTGTAACAGCATATGCAATAGATGATAAAATGGTATCTCAACAAGAGAGGTGGGAGATTTCCTAACTGAAAGATGGATTAAATGAGAAGAATGAGATGCGGATGCAGAAGCTATCAATAATATTATTGCCTTTTAAACCAGGCAAGTGAGATGTAGAAGGGAGAGGAAGAAAGCCATTTCTCATTTTAAAAGAACGGAGGAGAATACTTAGCCCTAAGCTGAGGATCTGGAACAAAACACAAAATAAACGTTAGATGAAGGAATGAATAAATGATGAATGGAAAAAAAAGAATGAATATATGAATGTATTTTCCTAGTCCATTCAGCTAAAAGAAGTGTGTAAGCATTGAATTTCATCTATGTTCAGTGACAAAAGTTTGCATGGAAATTGAACACAATATTAGCAATGGAACTTAAATAAATGCCTTTTATCTATTAATTTTTCATATTTTGTTTATCAGCATTTTTCAATGGCTTGTTTTAACATTGTGAGATGAGTGTAAATGAATAAAACACTTCTTCTCTTGAAGAAATTTTCATTATTCTAAAGATATTATGTAATTATATACAAATAATACAATTATAATTGAAGTAATCAAAGAAGAGGAAGGAATGGATGGTCAGAAAGTGAGCTGAGAAATATGGAAACACTGAAATAGTTAAATTTGTACTGTAAACAGACTTGTTTTCTTTAAGTTTTTCAATTAACTTTTAAATATTTTTTCTATTGTTAAAAGTAATATGCATTTAATTTAGAAATTTTTCATAAGGTAGACAATGAAGCAAATTAAAAAAAAACGCTCATAATCTCACCCAACCCATCGATCTTAACACACATGTATACTGACTTTTAAAATATGCATGCTTAGGAAGAATACCACAGCAATATTTAAAACCCCACAACACTTATAATACCCCAAAATTTCAGTAATGTTTACTAAATGTTTAGTTAAACTTGATGTAGCCAAACAGTAAACTACAAGGCAACTATTAAAGGGATATTTTAAAAGCATATACGGCACTATGGCAAGATCCAGATAATAAATGCACATTATGCTTCCAGTGTCATACATTTATATCTATATTTATATTTCTATCTGTGTATGATTTATCTACCTATCTATGACTGAAAAGTCAACACAGAACAGATAATAACTTACTAGAAGTAAAAGGGCATGCTTTCAACCAAAAATTCAGAGAATGAATAAAAAGGAAAGATTATCACTGTTGGTTGAGATTTGAATTAGTGGTCTGGGAAATCAAGTAGAAGAACATCTCAAAACACAGAGCAAGGGGCTTCCCTGGTGTCCGAGTGGTTGAGAGTCTGCCTGCCGATGCAGGGGATGCAGGTTCGTGCCCCGGTCCGGGAATATCCCACATGCCACGAAGTGACTGGGCCCATGAGCCATGGCCGCTGAGCCAGCGCATCTGGAGCCTGTGCTCTGCAACGGGAGAGGCCACAACAGTGAGAGGCCCACGTGCAGCAAAAAAAAAAAAAAACCACAGAGCAAAAATATAAAGAAACAAAAATCATGAAGTGGAAGAAAAGAGGCAAGAAGAATAGATATAGAAGACATAACATATGAATAATAGAGGTTTCAGAAAGAGAAAAAAGAACAGATGGAGGAGAGACAGTAATTAAACAAATAAAGAAGAAAATTTCCCTAGTGTGAGGAAACATTTGAGTCTGCAAATTAAAATTGTTCAGTGAATTCCAGGCAGGATTGGTGGAACACAGACCTGGGTATATCCTGGCAAAAATCCTGAACTCTCAAGGTTAAAGAAAAATCCTCTTGTCTGCCATATAGAAGGCTGAAGTTATATACAAAAAAAACCCTATAATTTTTCATCAGTGACACCAGATATTACAAGAGAATATAGTATTGATTCTTGAAAGAAACAGACAAATCCAAGAATCTTCTTCTCAGGTAAGATAGCTTTCACTTGGCAATGAAATATTGGAGAATATATAAGATTTCAAAAACTATATTAGCCTCATATTTAATATTCAAGCAAAATTTCTTAGCAAACAAATAAATCAGATCAGTGATCTCAGTGCAAGGAAGAGGAGAAACAATATACTAGTGAGTGGTGGGTAAGGGTGGTAACTAATTATATATAATCAGTCCTAGTTATAGTTTCTTAAAGAAGATACAAACTGCTGTAAAGGAAGTAAAAGTACTAAACAATTACAGCAAAACCCACTGAATGGGGATGGAGTGGAAGAGGAAGGAAAGTACTTCACATAGTTTCCTCTCTTTGTAGGGATGTGAGGAAGTAAAAGTATTTTCAAAATCTTATTTTCTTATTTTCTATGGGAAGAAAAGAGTGTAAGGAGAGAGTTGGTATGGATAAATTGTTGGTGTTTTTTTGGTTTTTTTTTTACGTTACACAGGCCTTTCACTGTTGTGGCCTCTCTCCCTTGCGGAGCACAGGCTCTGGATGCACAGGCTCAGCGGCCATGGCTCATGGGCCCAGCCGCTCCGCGGCATGTGGGATCTTCCCAGACCGGGGCACGAACCCATGTCCCCTGCGTCGGCAGGCGGACTCTCAACCACTGCGCCACCAGGGAGGCCCTTGGTGGTGGTTTATATACAGTGGCTGAAGATGTATATTTTGTCAAGAGTGCTAGTTAAAGAAATATAATCACCGTTGGAAAGTAATCAAGCCAAATCTGTTAGTAGTTATAGCAAGTGTGAATGGGTGACCTTTGTATTAAATGGAGGGTCCTACCTGACTTCCTGTGTTATCTGCGTTTCTATTAAAAAAGGAGGGAGAAAATAAAATTCTAATTCTAATTCATATTCACTCAGAAATCTTGGGAAGCTTTTCTAATTGAGGTCTTAAAGAAAGAATATTTGTTAAGACATTTCTTAGAGCTTTCTGTCCCTTCTCTTAAAAATCCTGCTAAAAACAAATTATTTCTTTACCATCCCATATATGCTATCTAAATAAAAATAGAAAATTCAGGAACAAAATATGTTAACTTTCCTTTCAAAAATGAAGTCCTAAGCAAGGATCTCACTCTTCCTATAGAAAACGATCACCAGTGTCCCTTCCTGTATAGAAATAAAAGAAAGCTCTTGTTTCATCATTTTCACAATCAAGACAATGAAAAATGAAAAAAAAAAAATTCTAATAAGGAACTTTAATATGTTTGACCAAAGTATAAATGTTTCCGTAGATTCCATTTAATTAAATAATTATTGATTCAACAAGGTTTTATTGAGTGACAGTTATGTGCATAGCATTGTGATTGTTTTGGAAACAGATAAAGGATATGATCCTTCTCCTTAAGAAATGTACACATACACACATACACACACGCACACTAACACACTACGATCCTGTAAAATAGGTGCTAGAAACAATGGTGACTAAATGCAAGCTTTTTAATAAGTAGGTTAGAAAAGTCTTCAGAGAAGAAGAACCACTTTGAGAAGAGCTTGAAAGATGAGGAGGAATATTCCCTGGAGTCTACAATGGGAAGAGCATCTGTGAAACCACAGAAGTAGGAATCAGCTTGAGGACATTGAACTTTACTGCATTGTGTATGGAGGTGATATAGGGTTTAAAGGGAAGACCTAAGTGAGATGCTATAGGGGAGGTAGAGGCTTGGCTCCAGCCTGCCTGTGGGTCATGCTGAGGATTTGCACTTTCTTCTGTAAGCAGTGGAGAGCGATTGATAAGCATTAATCAAGTTCTTCTTTATTTAGACCTGTGTCTTAGTCCCAGATTCCAATTGTGGATAAACTATTGTGATATTTTCAGATCTGAACATTAAGATAACTCTTTTTAGTAGTTAGTATTAGTTTTAACTGAAGTAAAGTAATGAATTAAACTGAGAAATCTGAATTGTAAAGTTTGATATTTGTTCTAATAAAAAGTTTTCAAAAGATATAATGCACTTTCTAGTAGCAGTGGACTCTTAATTTGTATAAGCCTCTCTCACTTCTGGAAATAATGCCAAGAGGAAGGAAAACATCTATGACATAGTTTATTTTTTCAGTCTAAGACCCACTTATTTACGTATTGAAAAGTCTCCAAAATCAGGATGTGTCTTCCAATCAATATGTTTACAACTTTAATCTCAGATTTTTTTCCCCTTTTTTCAACACTATATAAGATAAGAATGCATCCTTTCAGATTTAGCGGAATTGCTGTATCTGGCGAGCAGCCTTGATGTATTTAGCCTCTATAGTTAGGAGCAAAGTTTTCACTCAAGTGTAGTCTCTAAAATTTGGTTGGAGAGTGTAGAGTCCACTGTTAACTCTACAGGTCTGATTTCTTATACACAGAATAATTGTGTATTATTCACATGTGCTGGCTAAAAATTCAGAAAGACTCTTACATTTTTATATTAGATAAATTTAAGAGAAAAACATAAAATTGAGTCAAAACATAATTCTTAAAATTGAATGTGGGGGGCTTCCCTGGTGGTGTAGTGGTTAAGAATCCACCTGCCAATGCAGGGGACATGGGTTCAAACCCTGGTCTGGGAAGATCCCACATGCCGCAGAGTAACTAAGCCCATGCGCCACCACTACTGAGCCTGTGCTCTAGAGCCTGTGAGCCACAACTGCTGAGCCCGCGTGCCACAACTACTGATGCCCGCACGCCTAGAGCCCATGCTCTACAAAGTGAGAAGCCACTGCAACGAGAAGCCTGCACACTGCAATGAAAGAGTAGCCCCCGCTCGCCGCAACTAGAGAAAGCCTGTGCACGGCAATGAAGACCCAACACAGCCATAAATAAATAAATAAATAAATAAATAAATAAATAAATAAATAAATAAATAAATAAATAAATTTATTTATTTAAAAAAATTGATTGTGGAAATAAGACTACATGAGGGGGAAATGTATAAGTAAATATGATATTTTAACCCAATATACAGAATTTTTGGGTTTATTTCGGTAAGTTTCTATAATATATAATGAATCTAAAATGTTCAAAGCACTGTTACCTGCTGGGTGCAAGAAATATAATAAATCATTGCAAAATTGCAAGTTATTAATATCTTTTAGTTGAAAAATTTCACTGCATATTCATACCTCATGAATTGATAATGATTCATCAGCTTGCAAATGTCTCACTTTTTGTGTAAAGTCTATTTGTCAGAAGGGTTAGAAAATAAGAAGCAATATAAAAAAATAGTTTAAATATTTCAGTAGAATTAAAATAAGCCCAAAGCTAACATTTATGTTTACGTGCACAAAAATCATTGTTGTTTGAGGGTTTTTACAACTTTTTTCTTCTGTTGAAAACACATATTGGCTGACATATCAAGATATATATTTTATAAAATATCTGATTATTCTATTTGATGTCCTGAAAGCTTTAAAGTTTGCCTTTTTTCTTTAACTTACATCTCTTTTAAAGAAAATAACTGTGATCCTCCTATCTCTGTAGGGAAAGTGTCAATGAAGTGCAAATCTGAACTTCTGAAAATGTTTTTTTACCCGTAAAGCATTTTGTCATAAGTGATTCCCTCCACAGAGTTCATAAAAGGGGACAGAAACCACAGAAGGGATTACAGATTAGTAAAATATTATTTGTTATCTGTATATGTGTTCAACATTGAATCATTCTATACCTAGACTATCAATGTTGTTTTACTCCATAACAAATCAATGACGAGGCAATGACTCTCTTCAGAGAAGAAGCCTTGAGACCTAAGAATCAAATAATTTTGGACCTAAGAGACTCCCTCACCATAAGACTTCTCTCCTACTAATATACAGGGAAAACATCTTTTAAATTGGTTTAAGTAGAAATACAAGATAATCAGTATACACCATGGAGCCAGGAATGTAATAGGTGCTCAGTAATTATTTGTATAATTAGATAATTTATTAACTCACTTGTGTTTGAAATTATCTCTAGCATATTATAGCTTATCATAATAATCACAAGAAAAAGAACCATAGTAATGAGTGTTTTCACTACAAGTTTTTTTTAAAGCAAATAAAATATAATTAACCATAACGTAGCATCAGTTTTATACTTTAATTTACCTGACCACTGTCTACAACTCTTCTGGATTTTTAAATGCATGATACAATGTAGATTATAGTATGTTAAGGGGAGAGAGAGAGAGAGAGAGAGAGAGAGAGAGAGAGAGAGAGAATTATTTTAAGATTAAAAGGATAGAGTAAATATGGCAGAAACACTGTTGGTTTCCTATCCATTATCTGTTCCCTCTGTTTCTTCCTTTTTATTGGAACATTAGTTCTAGCTTTATAATACTTGGCTATATTAAATATCTAATTCAGGTATGTATGTGTTGACTGTGTGTTTCAGATTAGGGATGATGATTGGGCTAAACCCGTTATTTTCAAACTTTAGCATGCATTGGATTCACCAGGGGGACTTGCTAAGATACAGATTTCTGGGTCCTACCCTCAGTGTTTCCTAATTCAGTTCATCAAAAGTGGGGCCTGAGAACTTCCATTTTTAACTAGCTCCCAAAAAGGTGCTGAAGAGAATACAATTTAAGAACCACTAGTCTAAGCCAATAATAGTAATTCCTAGTGCTACACAGATAGACAGTAGAAACCTGAATATTCACACATACTGTTTGATGAACATTTTCCATTCTAATTAGTAATGTCCTGTTCTAATTGGTACGTGACCAAGCTACACTGGTTGTTAAATATTTAAATATCTCTCCCAAATAATTCATTTGTTTCTATTGGCTTAGAAAAGTACATGGGATCCAATTCTGTCTAATAGTAATGAGAAGAGGTCATGGGAAGAAAGACACATTTCTGGATCTCGGTAGTGTCTTCCACCTTTGTGTGATACCTGGAAATAGTGGCTACCTTTGGATCAAGAGGGGAGTTAGCTTAAGAAGATAAGCTAATTACTGCAAAAGCCTAGGCAGAGACATGGAAGGAACCTGGGACTTGCTGATATTGTTGAGAGATCTATTGGGGGAACCACCCAACCTTCATATTTTTTGTTACATGAGATCATGTGTTCTTACTTTTTTAAGCTCCTTTTCATAGAGTTAGTCTTTTCCTTGTAGCCAAAATCATCCTGATACAATGGATTATCCAAATATATGTTAAAAAGTACTATATCTCTTGACCAGAGAGCAAAATGTGAAAGAAGAAAACAGGAAGATAATTATTAATAAGATTAAAAGTCATTAGCTTCAAATAATTGTACACATATTCAATAGGAAAAAAATTCCACTTAATCATTTAATGATTGCAAATACTATGTGATTTATTTTACTTTGTTTGTATTTTCAAAAAAAATTCTAACAAAGAATAATAGATGTGATCATTGTCTTTTTGAAAGACTAGGTGAACTTGTAAAATAGTAGTTTTTTATTTAAATCAGTCTTTAATTTGTCAAAAATATCCCCTACTGCTAATTATTTTGGGGTAAGATGAATTTAGGGAGATAAATATTACCTCTTGGAAATCAATAATTGTTTGATATTTCATAATTTGAACAAAAATCAGTTACTTCTATTGCTAACATTTAAAAATATTACTTATAGATTCCTCTATATTAGAAACTTGCCTCTTTTTTTCCCCATTACCACTCATGTATAGTTTTAATATTTCTGGGCAGGAGGTATCAGGTTTTACACTGACTACTGTCTGTCATTGAAAAATGATCCTGGCAAAATTAAAGAATAGATGCAGGGCTGACCTGGAAACAATGGGACTTTTAAGGTACAAGAAAGCTAGTAAGCCCAATTGATTGACATACAGTACCAAAACCGCCATATTTCATCCTGAGTAGAAATAGTGCCTCCACTCTTGCCCTCCTGAGTTCACAACCAATTGAAATGTAGATATGGATCAAACATTTGGAGATCAAGCTTATATTTATAGTTACTGCTAATAAAGTTGATTGAAGAACATGGTTTTGAATCAACAGGGAAAGTGGGCTAACTCTCCTAAATTCAGCAGATTCACTTACCCAGTTATTGACCCAGCTGGACAACCATATCCTGCCCCAAAGGAACAGGCAAAATGCAACCTCTTCACAGGAAGGCAAATGTGGAAAGAGATCAGGATACAAAGGAAGTTTCTTCTGCCACAGTCATTCGTCAGATAGGCCATTCCTCCCAGGTGGGGAATGAGTGAGAACATGGTGCAGCTGGAAATATTTCTTCCATTACTTTTTTCCAGTTGGGCAGTGGAGTAAAATTTTGCTGTCCTCTGTATGTGCAGGAGGAATAATGAATGTTACCTGCTCTGTACCCCTATCTAATACTTTGTAGTTTCCTGTCTCTTATTAGAGACAATTAAATTTTTAGTCAATCAAAAACATGACTGGTCCCATAGCAAGAGAAATCAGCAGTTCAGCAGGTTTCTCCATGATATCTAGTACTGCTCTTTTTGGGGGCGTATTTTTCTGGGGACACTAGTGTTCAGTTTACCTTTTATCACAAGAAAGTTCTAAAATAGGTCATAAAATGGCATTAATATAATTAACTCCATGTCGCAAACTGTATTCTTTATTCTAATCCACATCTCAGATTGTTCCCAGCTACCTTGCACATAAGAACTTATCAGAGGTTTTGCAACACAGATGCACAGACTAGGTGCAGTTTCTTCAGTACTTTCAAAATTTGAATTAATCTAACCCAAATTTCACAGACGTTCTTTAATTTTTTAGTAATTGCATAAGCTAGATTCACAGTACAAACACCTGTCATAAATTTTAGAAATGCAAGTCACTCTCCAGTTGCTAGAGTCTTGTCCTAGGCAAAAACAATTCTTCTAGGCCTTTGTTAAAAATTTCTTGCATCTTCTCGATCTTTGCCTCCATTCTTTTTCCTAGGTCCTGGATCATCTTCACTATCATTATTCTGAATTCTTTTTCTAGAAGGTTGCCTATCTCCCCTTCATTTAATTGTCTTTCTGGGGTTTTATCTTGTTCCTTCATGTGGTACATAGCCCTCTGCCTTTTCATCTTTTCTGTGTTCCTGTGAATGTGGTTTTTGTTCCATAGGCTGCAGGATTGTAGTTCTTCTTGCTTCTGCTGTCTGCCCTCTGGTGGATGAGGCTATCTAAGAGGCTTGTGTAAGTTTCCTGATGGGAGGGACTGGTGGTGGGTAGAGCTGACTGTCGCCTACCATAAACTTTGATGTTTATTTGTTATTTTGGTCGCCAATTGCCAGTCTGTGTATTTCTCAAGGTCGTAGACAAAGACCAAGTTGCTATGGTTTTAGAACACTAATACACTCTTTTTTTTTCTGTTCTGAATTTAGAACTATTTAAGTAGCAATTTCTAGGAGGCAAATAGAATTCAGCATGTCAGCTTTAATACTGATAAAGCTGATTGCAGAGCATATCTTTATATCTACAGTAAAAAGAACTTGCTAACACCATGTATTTCTCTGCAGTCTAAATCCTAGAACTTCCAACCGAAAGCACTAGCCAAGAATTGTCTCGTACCTGGAATGGAAGACAGAAAAAGAGTGGATGTTATAACTTATATAGGGAATCTAAAAAATAAAACAAATGAATGAATATAACAAAGCAAATACAGAGTCACAGGTATAGAAGATAAACTAGTGGTTACCAAAAGGGAGAGGAAAGCAGAGAGGGGCAAGATAAGGGTAGTGTACTAAGAGGTACAAACTACTAAGTATAAAAGGAGCAAGCTACATTTATTGTATGTATTGTACAGCACAGGGAATATAGCCAATATTTTATAATAACTATAAATAGAGTATAACCTTTAAAAATTTTGAATCACTTTGTTGTATACCTAAAACTAATATAATACTGTAAATCAAATATACCTTAATGAAAAATAAAGATGGGCATTACCTAATACTGGCAAGGATACAGATCTGGCATTCTCACACTTTGATGGGGGCCATGTAAAATTGTACAACTACTTTGGAATAACTAGGTGATTTGTTATAAATTTAATACACTGTTAATATACAAAGAAGTCATTCCATTCCCCGTTATTTACCTAAGGGAAAGGGTAACCTATACCCAAAAAAAGACTCAAAGAAAGTTCTTAGCAGCAGGAACTGGAATAGCTCACTGCTCATCAACTCATGAATGGTAAACAATCTAGTGTATGATTACAGTAAAAGGAACAGAATATAGATACACACTGTCTCCTGAAACTCATTACTACCATGCTGAGCAAAAGAAGGAAGACCCAAAAATATCCATATGGCATGTGGCTCCACTGGTGTGGGTTTCTAAAACCTGAAAATCGAAACTGTTGCAACAGGCAGCAGATTGGTTGTCATCTGTAGATGTGCAAGGGATGATTGATTGCAAAGAGGCACGGGGGAACCTTCTGGAAGTGTTCTACATCCTGGGAAAGGTGGTGGATGCCCAAATATGTACATGTATGCTTTCATTGAATTATATACTAAACTGGTAGATTTTATTGTATGTAAATTATACCTCTATAAAGCTGATTTTTTGTTTAAAAAAAGTAGAAGCCAACTAGTAAAGTTATAAAATTTTACTTTTTGCCAAAGTAAACATATTTTAGATAACATATATTGCTTTGATTGGTATTTTGATAAAATATATACCAGTTAGGGTTTTCTACTCCTTCCTTTTACCTCCTTCCCTCCCTTCCTTCCCATTTTCCCCTTGTTCCTTCATATCTTTTAACATTTCTTTCACCTGTAATTTAAAATTGTGTATGTCAAAGTTTATCCCTGGTTGCAACACCTTTCTATTTAGACAGATCCTCATTAATTGATCTGCCTGTATTGTTCAATAGCCTCACTTATATTGCTGAAAACATAGTCTCTACATTAAAATCTTAATAGTCATCATAGTTGTATCAATTACAGTATTATCTTTAAGCAGATTGGGCTATTTGAAGGTTACGATGCATACATACATATATTCTCCAGGTTTTATAATAGTACACTATTTAGTTGAAAACAGTTTTTCTACCACTTCAAAGATTTCTTGAACTTTTGCCATCATTATTATGTGGTTGTGGTTGTCCCTACAATGACCTTTTAGATATCATTGCTTTGAGAACATGCTGTTTCACTGCAACAGCGTTTTTGAAAACGAGACCTTAAAAGTCAATACTGTTCTGCCTGTGACCTCCTTTCCACATAGTAATGTGACACATGGGAAACATACATTGAGAAATGAGGATCTCTGTTGAACATTAGAATAAAAAGAACTCAGTCCATCTTAGGGATCTTCAAATTGAGAGACAATTTTACACTTTAACATGATTGAGCATAGAAACATTTTAGACCTGGAGTGCAGTAAGCAATATTACAAATGGGTTAGGAAGGAGGAAAAAAAGACTTATGAACACATTTATAAATTAAATTGAGAATGGTAATATCACAGCCTTGAGACATTTTGGCTAAGCAATGCTATCTAATTCAAAATATGAAAGGAAAAAATAATTTACCCTCTTCTTCTCAGTCTATTAATACCCCAGGGGCAGCTTGCTTTGTAAAGCAGATCAAATCACTTTTACAAACAGATGTAGCTTGGTCAAAGTCAACATAAATGATTTGGATTAATGCTCACCATAGGTAAAATAACAAGCAAATGTGTTCTTTGCTTTTTTAGTTTTTCATAATGTTAGCTTATTTTAATCTTATCTGTATAAGTAAATATAATCAATTTATCTTGCCAAGTGGATACTATTTATGTTGATTATTGTAAGTCCAGGCTTGTTATGAGTTTCACATTAAATAATGTATATGAAAAGGGTTTTGGAAAATAGAAAGCATTATACAAATGAAAGTGATTATTATGATTGTAATCATCTTAAATAGTGAGAGTAACTGCTGTGAACATCTTAAAATATGCTTCCAACTAGGATAATCAGTCGTCTGTCAGTTGCATGTATTTTATGAGTACACATAGAGCATTCTATATTATACCAACTGGTGAGTTAGAAAGGAAGGAAAATATATGATCTGTGTCTTTTGGAAAACTTCACAATTTAAAGGGGGCACATGATAATCTTAAGTGAGTGAATGAAAGATAACATATGCACATCATATACCAAATATATAAATTATGACAAGATTAATACAGAGTATCTACTCCTGAGGAACAGTAAGGCAAACAAATACAACCAAATAACTAGTAAAATAGGCTGTGGGGAGTAATATATACTTGTACAAAGTACATGTGGCACATAGGTTGGACAGCTTAGCACAGTGGTAGCAATTTAGCAGACCATAATCCCAAATTTGATTGAAAAATGTGTTTTATTTAACCAATGCAGTGTTACACTTTTCTTCCTTCCCTCCGTCCCTCCTTCCTTTGCTTCCTTCCTTTCTTCTGACAGAAGATGCATAAGCCCTTTATACCAAAAATTGTAAATCTGTATTATGGGTTACAAATAAAGCCTTCAGTAAATAAAATGTACACTGTTAGCTCTAAGATTTAATTTTACCATACTTCAAAGCTGAGAAATTAACCTGTTAGTGTTTCATAGATTCTGGCAGAAGACACAAGACTCCTGAGCTAGAAAAAAGAAACATTAGTACTCACCACTAAGGAAGCAGCATTCATATTGCCATATTTGCTTTAGTCCTCTTGTCTGCGATCCCCCAAGACAACAGGGTTATTTGATGGGACCATGTTGATGCTTGCACATGCAGTGGGCTGGATTATAGGTGAGTTTGGGGAATCCACTGCTTTCATAGCAAGTAGTAAGCAAGCCTCTTTTTGTTTGTTTTTGTTTTTCAGTTGAGGGGAAGCATTATCTCATTTCTCAAACTTACCAGCTACATAAACAACTCTGAGATGTGTCCTGTTCCAGTCCACTAGAGAGCAGTCACACTCAGCAAGATTTTTAGGAGGAACACAAAATGCAGAAGAAGAACTGTCTCTCCCAACAGGTACTGTGTTCCATAATTAGTATGTATAAATATGATTTTATATATATAAATGTACACAGAAATCATAGAAATATATTCATTATCTCCAAATGAATTTATGAGTTTACTGCAAGTCTGATCAAAATCTCAACAAGGATATGAGGATATGAAAAAATATACATGGCTGGAGGGAATGTGTATTGACAAAATTGTTATGGATTTTTATTGAGTTATATCTAGTAAAATTGATGACAGTCATGTTGTATGATTCAGAATTTCTTTTAAAAATGTGTCTACCTTAGTGGAACTCTTACTATATGTACATAAGGATGCTCATGGCATGATGCTTTTGCAGTATTGTTTATCTTGGAAAAAATTCTAAATGCTTATCAATATGAGAATGGATAAATAAATTAACTAGCAATTAAAATAAATTAGTTAGATGCAGTGGAATAATACTCAAAACCTACTGTGCAGTAAAATAAGTTAAGAAGAATAGATGCCATGTATGCAAATTTTAAATATTGAACAATATTATTTATTATTTATGAATACAAAATAGTAGACATTTGATACCATATGCAGCAAAAATATACTACAATTTGAGGATACTTACTACCTTTAGATAAAGAGGAAAATGGGTGCATACAATAGAGTGGAAAGCTTTAACTGTTTATGAAATGTTTTATTTCTTTAAAATAAGATTTGAAGCAACTACAGCAAAATGTTAACAGTTGTTAAATCTGGATGGTGGGAATATGGGTATCTATCACAATATTGTTTCTGACTATATGCTTAAAACATTTCAATATTAAAATTTTTTTAAAATGCAAAATATTAGTACTTTGCCTGCCTGCCTGCCTCTCTGAGTAAATGAATGCATATAGAAATATTGAGAATTTTATTCAGCAACTACACTTACAAGATAATAGAATGATCAGTTTTGAGCATGAGCCATGTTCTCATGTTCATTTAAAATTTAATTATAATCACTGAAAAATAGAATATTATACAACAGTTTAAAGACAATATTTTCCTAGAAGCAAAGGAATGAGGATAAGCAAGACAAGCTCTGCTTGGAAGGTTATTTGAAGTAGGGATTAAGTATTTTGACCCCAAACAATGACAGTCTTAATATTGAAAGCTTTGCAATGAGAAGCAAAATAATTTCTAGGAGATGTTCAAACTGTGATTTTATATTTTAACATCAGCCTGTATTGGTGGCATGTATGCTTTTACAGTTTCTGATCAGTCAATTGTTTATAAATTTACCTAATCCTTTGGAGGCCCTTGTACATTTAAAGGTTTCAACATTGTTTTCTCTGTTTATTTAATGCTATATATTCACATCTGTTTCATTTCATTTTATGAAGTTATTTTATGTTTTGAAAAGTATTAAGCACATATTACATAATAAACTTCAACCTCCAAAATAAACAAAGAAACAACAACAGCCATATTCCATAACACTAAAACCAACCATTATTAACATTTAGCTTCTTTTAGTACTTCTATATGCATACCTTTATTTTTATTTAATTTAATTTTTTTTAATTTTTATTTTTTTGCGGTACGTGGGCATCTCTCTGTTTTGGCCTCTCCCGTTGTGGAGCACAGGCTCCGGACGCGCAGGCTCAGCGGCCATGGCTCACGGGCCCAGCCGCTCCGCAGCATGTGGGATCTTCCCGGACCGGGGCACGAACCCGCGTCCCCTGCATCGGCAGGCGGACTCTCAACCACTGCGCCACCAGGGAAGCCCATACCTTTATTTTTAACATAATTGCAACCATAACATATATAAATCACTTTTCACAGCTTCTGACATTTTGAGATTTATTCCTAGAAGATAGAATTTAGCACTTAAACTTAGTTTTAAGAGTTTTGTTTTGTTTTGTTTTTTGGTGGGGGGGAATTTGGATCACAGTGGTAAAAACTACAGAAAAGTTTGATTTAGAAAATGGCCTGATTATTTATATATGCTTAAAGATTCAGGAAATTTTCTTGTGTGTACTAAGGAGGTACTGCAGCTGGGTGTTCTTTCTGATTTTAAGGCTGGTGATGAAGGCAGGTTGGACCTAGGCAAAGCAGGGGAAGGCTTTTGTAGGTGTTCATCTCTTCCCTTTCAGTCCTCTTGGAAGAGGTGCTTAGGAATAAGAGTGGTTAAAAAAATGGAAGAAAATGTCACAGAAATTGACTTTTAAGCTTAATTTCAGATTTAACTTGGAGGAAAATTTTGTATACCCTGAGAGACCAGAACATTTTTTCCTTGCCAAATACTGTGTAAGTGGTGAAAGTGTCTATTTTGCACAAGCTGCCAAAAAGAGAGTGAAGTTTTGTACTCTGCATGAGTAATTATAGAACACTATGACAAGGACATCTATATTCTAATGATTCCCAGTCTTGATTTGATCTATAGTATCTCTAAGTCTGATAAGTTTGTAGTTTTATTTTCTACATACGTTTGCTTTAAGAAAATTAAAAATTTTGTGGAACAAAGTCGAGTGAATCAGTCAATGCAATAATAAGCCTCAGTATATTGATAAAAACAACTTAACACTCAATTCCCCACTATGCTAAATCTCTGTGAGTTGTTTAAAGGTGCTCTGACAGTGAGTGACTCGTTGAGTTGCAGAAAATTTGAGGAAAAATACATATTTAATTTATATGGGCTAGGATTGCATGGTACGTGAATCAGTCCACATGCATCTGTTCTTTCTCCTCTAAGCAAAAAAAAAACTTTGTTCATCATCTCACTTGCTTAAAAAATATAACTTTGGGGACATCCCTGGTGGCGCAGTGGTTAAGAATCCACCTGCCAATGCAGGGGACATGGGTTCGAGCCCTGGTCTGGGAAGATCCCACATGAAGCGGAGCAACTAAGCCCGTGTGCCACAACCACTAAGCCTGCACTCTAGAGCCCACGAACCACAACTACTGAGCCCATGTGCCACAACTACTGAAGCCCGCATGCCTAGAGCCCACGCTCTGCAACAAGAGAAGCCACAGCAGTGAGAAGCCCGCACACTGCAACGAAGAGTAGCCCCCGCTTGCCGCAACTAGAGAAAGCCCATGCACAGCAACGAAGACTCAACACAGCCATAAATAAATAAATTAATTAAATATATATGTAATTTTATTTTTGCTAAATGATACCTAATCGAGAAAAAAAGAAGGCTGATATACATATTAGCAAAACACTACCCCAAACATAAAACAATCAAAAATATTCAATTGGAATTTTCCATTCCTCACTTATTAAGGTTAATGAAGTTTTACTTTAACATACATTAATGTAGTTTGTATGTGTGTGTGTGTGATGTTTTGACATAGTATTCTGTTGATGGTCTATACCTGCACTGTTATTAAATGCAGTATCCACTAGACACATGTGGCTACTGAACATTTGAAATGTCATTAGTCCAAATTGAGATGAATGTAAAATACATGTTAGACTTTAGATGAATTCATATGTAAAAAAATCTCATCAATATTTTATATTGATTACATGTTAAATGATAATATTTTGGCTATATTTGGTTAAATACATTTAATTTGATCGTTTCTTTTAACTTTTAAAAAGTGGCTTCTAAAAAATTTAAATTATATGGCTTTAAACTTTAAATGCACATTTATGGAAAACACTATATTTCTGTTGTTCTGGAACACAAGTAACAATTACAAGAATACTCAAAACACACTACAGTATTTTCTTATTTTTTTGAATACAGGACTCTAAAAATATTTAGATATATGTGGAAAATGAAAGATCACTTTAATTCTGAATTAATTTTGTAACATTCCTGCCAGGACATATACAACATATAAGTGTTAAACTTATCAATAGTAACTAAGAGATGCTGCAACCAATTCCAGGAACTTGCTTTTATACACTTTGTGATTTTTATTTCAATTTACCCTCAGAGTTTATGGTATATTCTTTTCCATGTCCATGTTGACAGGTTCTACCTGTGTTTGAGGAAGATGATTTGTATTTTAAATTATAAATATGGATGCCAAATTTTCATTTGATGGCTGATAATGTTTCATTTATAGGAGATATCATAATATATGAGCCAAACCAGTCTTTTAAATAAATTCCAGAAATATACAGATTCTCCCAGTCCAGGTACAGAGGTGCTGGATCCAGGCAGAACTCCCTCTGCACAACAGCCCTCCTAAAACCCCTCCTAAAATCTCAAAGCACAGAGGAGCAGGGAGAATTCACTTTCTGCTAGCAAGAGGACAAAAGCAGGTAGTGCCAGGACAGCCATGCCTAGTTAGTTTTCCCCAATTTAACTACTGGTTAATCTACTTTCTCTTTTCAAAACAGTGAATACAGGAACAGAGTCAGTGAAGAAGTATATTCCTTCTATCAACCCATAAAATGGGAAAAATATTTTTCCTTAGTATTAATTACTATCATTTAATATATCTTTACATATCTCATAATATTACTGACAACTATGTATTTATACAATCCTTACAACTCTTTTATTTCTGTAGTTATTTTTATTGTTTATTTTTTTGCGGTACATGGGCCTCTCACTGTTGTGGCCTCTCCCGTTGCGGAGTACAGGCTCCGGACGCGCAGGCCCAGCAGCCATGGCTTATGGGCCCAGCCGCTCTGCAGCATGTGGGATCTTCCCGGACGGGGGCACGAACCCGTGTCCCCTGCATCGGCAGGCAGACTCTCAACCACTGTGCCACCAGGGAAGCCCTCTGTAGTTATTTTATTTCCATCTAGAAGATAAAAGAATAGTCTCTGAGAGTTCAAACAACTTGCCCAGCATTATGTAGCCAGAAAGTGGAAGATGCTTTTACTACACTGCTGTTCTGTCTATTGCATCTCCATTGAAATTAAACAGGATCTCTCAAGAATTCTACAAATGTTGAGTACAAGTACATCCTGAAATGTATCAGGATGGTGATTGCAATTACTAAAAACAAAATGAAGAAAAACAGACCTTTTTTCTCCCTGTGGTTCTGAGTTTATAGTTGTAAAGATAAGTTCAAAAATTTTTGAACATTTGTTGTATTTCTAAGAGTTGATGCAAAATTTACCAGAACAATTACTTTGAAAAATGATACTACTCATTTTAATGCTGAAATACAATGTCTTTCTTAAAAAATTAAAATCTTACATTTTCTATAATTTCTTATAGTCGAACTTAATATTTTTATTATTTTCACTAACTAGTTCTACATATGGGTCATTGTCATGACTATGATTTCAAACATGGAATTGAATACTTATATAGCAAAGAAAAATGATTTATAATAAATTATATTTTATTTAAGAATGACAACATATACAATTCGAAGTTAAAGGAATCTCCAGCCTTCTCTCCTGATCTGTTGAATTTTTGGAATGTTCTTTGAAAGTTATCTTGTAATCTCTGAAATTTAATCCAAAATTTTCCACTCTTTTCCCCAAAAGTCTAATTGAAGAAGCTATATTTAAAATATATAGCATTTTTGTTTGTTTTGATTGTTTTCTGTTTGTTAGGCCGTTTTACTTTCTATGTTGCAGAACTATGTGATTTCAACAGCCTTATTATTTTAATTTATGTGTCCTTATAAGTTAAAAAATATTGCATATTGTTTACACGGTCTGTTGGAACTTATGATGTAGTTCTAAGACACATCCTTTATTTCAATGGAATTTTTGCTTGATTAAGTACTATAGAACCATTCCTATTAATATCACTCTACAATTAGGCCATAGAATAGTAGGATTTTTCTTTTTTTTACATGAGTATAAGGACTTACATTTCCAACACCTTTGTTATATCAAAGAACCTATTTGACACTTGTTTCTTTTCATTTCTTACTATTATTGATGTATAATTTAATGATGGAAGATTCCTAATGCATTTGTTGATAAATAGGAGACCAGCTTTGCTCTCTATAGGATTACTGTGTTTTATCTTTTCTTCATTAAATTGTCAAGGCTGCTTTCCTCAATCACAAGTACATCCTGTACATTAATGTACAACAATGATTAGTGATATAAAAGTGCACTGGAGAGCATTTCAATTTTTGAACTTCCTGGTTTTAGGTTTTAGTTAATTATACTGCAGTTGATGTGCATGTAGGAATGTCATTGATCTCCATCTCCCAAATGCCTGTCTCATATTAGACAAGGCATTCAGGGTGGTATGTTAACTCTCCAGGCAAAAGCAACACTATTGAGTGAGTTATAATAAAGCTGTTATTATATTTGGCCTTTCTTTATTATGGCAAGCTTCAGAGATTATGGCGGGACCCTATATTCTTGGCCAATTATGCTATTAATGTATGCCATGGCCAGACTCATGATATCACAGAGTTACAAAACAGAATGAGAGCTTCTGCTTATACATCCTTATTGTATAGAAGCATATATTGTAGTCCAGAAAGATTAAAGATAAAGATTTTGTGACATCATAAAGATAATGACATATCTGGGGATAAGAAGAAATGAGACCTTACCTTCAGAACATGATTTTGGGAGAATCCAGACTTCTTCAACTTACTGGCTGTTTAATATCTGACAAGTTTTATAACCTGTCTGGTCCCAATTTTTTCATTTGCTCTGTGTTGAAAATGACTACTTCGTAGGTTCGTGTGAAAGAAAATGACAGATATACAGTAATTGTTGAATTTCCTTCCTTTACTTATTGTTTTAGAGAAACCCACCATAAGATCTTAAAAATTACTCCTTAATTATGGTCTATTGGAAATACTATCTTTATGATTATAGGTTAGCAAATTTTATTTAAAATCATCCTTTTTAATTAAAGAGTTATTTTAAAAACACATTTCATTCTCGGTGGTTGGGCAGAAGGAGGAGCAGTAAGGCTCCTGTAAAGAAAGTTGGTTTCAGTCTCACTGAATTAGAAATAAACTGAAGCTAGAAATATCTCAGCTTTTGTATTTCCTTGAGTGGAGGATTCTTCATAAATTTTTCCTTCTTTCCATTGAATTTCCATGAAACAGAGTGAAAATAAGTGTCTCTTCTCTATTTAGTCTTGCATTCACAGGGTCCTGGGATCCTGTTATCGTTGTGTTTTTTCCCCCACTGAGAAAAAACTTTGTCCTGTATATGATATTGGCAAGATACTTCAAAGATGTCAGAATACAATCGCTTGATTGTTGACCTGGATTGCTGTTAAAGTTTAGGAAATAGAATGTAATTGTCCAAATCATTTATTTGAAACAGAACTTTGAATCTTGTGGGTATCCCAAAATTAAAATGTTATATGTGTCAAACATATCCATTTCTATCCTTTAAGAAGTGAAGCTGATATTTTAAAATGTCAGACAAAAACAGTTTACCTCACTGTAGGCCTGTGGGTTGTTGAGACAGAATATAGTTTGAGGCACCATAACCTTAGGAAGAGGATTGCTTAAGAACAGTGTGCCAGTAGAACTCTTGCAACTAAGAAGAAAAGGGGTGATGCCATGTTTTTAAAAATATGTTAAACCTTTTAGAAAATGTATTTGACATAAAAGGTTATAATTATTTGACTAGTCAGGAATATATACCTTTTTGTTTTAGAAAATAATTATGGGCAAACTGTTTATCTGGAATAGAAATTCATTAATGATAGGTTAGTTTTGAAATATGAATAATTAAATTTATTAGGATAACATTAGAAAACAGTAATTTATGATCCCCAATGGATTATTTGCATAACAGCAGCAACATTGCTTAATAATAATTCATATTTTTATAATTTTTATGAGATGGCTGTATAGTAATTAATGGCTAACCAAACATTGTCATATCATCTTCAAACCATCGTTTTGAATTGATATTACAGTTATCCTCATTTCATAGATGAAGTCACTGAGGATCAGAAAAATTAAATTACTTTTCCAAGGCTACTTAAATCAAAACTTGAACCTGGTTTTTTACTTCCAAGTCTTCAGTTTTACATTACACCTTAACACCGTAAATAGGAAATGCTATGATAATGTGGAGAGAGAAGTAAATTGAGAATTAAAAACCTAGATTTTAGCCCTGAATTTACCATCATCCTGTCTTTATCATTAACTCAGTGTTGAACTAAGATAAGAACTTCTGAATTTACATGGAGAAAACTGAAGCCTTTGTACTCACATGGTATATTATAAGAGAATAGTAACTATAAATTAAGGAAAATAAAAAGATTATTTGAAACAAATGAACTATATTTGGAAAATTTTGAAAGAAATGTAGCTGAGCAGTACAGAAAAAGCCATATTGGAGATCAAAGAAACAACTACTTTTTAAGTTATATTCAGATGACCAAAGCGATTATTTTCCCAGTTTTATTTTTCCACCATATTTTCTCCAGAAAATAGAAAGCCACTTTTGTTGGTTCATATTTCTTAATTATCTTCCTTCTCAATGTTTTCAATTCCCTATTTCTTCTTCGGACCTGGATCCTTCTAGATACTCAGCTAGACTGCCTATAAAGAGATGGAAATTTTTTAGCTGCAGAATCAACAGCAAGGTCATGTCTAGAATTAAGGCTATGTTTGTATGTTGGTAACAATTTTTGGTGATGAATATTGCCATATGGAGCACGGCAGCCCCTTGTGAGATCCTGGGTCACCTATTTGCTTGGGCACATATATTAAAATTTTTTCTCTGTCTTCATGACTCACTGGGTTATCCGAGGGCTTTCCGAGTGTCCTCTCATTACTTTCTGCTCAGCGTGTGGTCTGCCAACCAGCAGCACTGGCATATCTTTGTCAATGGCTTGTTAAAAATGTAGACTCTTAAGACCCTGAGACTTACTGAGTCAGAACAATATTCTCAGATGGTTCCTATTCACATTAAAGTTTGAGAACTACTCTTTGCTGTTCATTATCTCAAAGAGAGACATTCTTTCATTATGTCTTCTTGGACCCTTTCTTCTAAGTTCTGCATGTCCTTATTATATGGATATTATTTTTGAAAATAATGTGTTTAGTGCCTATGCATAGTTGTTGTTCTGATGGGCATTGCAGAATGTAGAGTGGGTTGGAGAGAGAGCTGATATTTTCAAGCATGGACTGTGATGTTTGTTATTGACTCCCACTTTACAGATTAGAAAACTGAGGGTCAGAGAAATAAAATAATCTATTCACAGTCATAGGCTGGCTAGTTGTACAGTTAATACTAAGTTTTCTGCACGGAAGTTAGAGACTGGAATAGACACTAAGTGTCCTTGTATGCTAAACAAAATTGTCCATCTGGCATGTTCCAACTAGTTCCTGCAGATGCAGATAGGCCATGAAAGAGTTGCTTTTTATAGGGAAGGCTTTACTGTCAATGTAACCTCCTATTCATTCACTCCTTGCATTTTTCTGAGCACAATAGAATTTTACCCAGTATATTTTTGGGGTGCTGAATGTTATGCAGCTAAACTCTATGAACTTAAAAATTTATGGATTACAAATTTTATATAGTAGGAATTGAAAAGTTTGAATTCAAATGTCTTGTGATTTTAGGCAATTTCATTATAATCCTACAGATGAACTTTTTTAAGGTTTGGTAAACACCAGATTCTAAAAAGTGAAGTGTCTTCAATTTTTGAATGAGAGTTTCATCAACTTTTCCTGGCTAAATGTAAATTATTTAATCTAGATAGCCTATGTAAATCTGAAAGCTGTTTGCTAAAAGAAAAAAAAAATTTTAAGCTTTCAACGGAAGGAAAAAAATGGATGTATTTTGAAGCTAAGTTAAAATGAAATTGACACAAAGTTTTCAATCTTCTCTTTATTCAAATCTAGCCAAAGAAAATTCTGAATCTTAGCTAAAGTAAAAATATTTATAATGAAAGGAAACCTAAGTTAATTTGCTCAACCTGAAAATCAGCTTGCTGAATGAGAGTTGTATATATGAAAGAGTCAACAAGCAGTGCAGTACAGATGTTAGCAGTATTTCAAAGTGAGGAGTAAGTAACTGAATCCTGTAAGCCCGACAGGAGAACAGTACACAATGGCTAGTAGAACTTCTTGCTTTAAAATATAATTCAGACTCCTCCTTTCTACGTCGAAAGAGAAATCCCATCTTCTGTCTCCACACCTTTAAAAAATATATTCTAAAATTCGTCCTCTTTCATTCATACCTCCCATCTGACTTCTCTGTATCAACCAACTCCAATTCTACAAATTCATAAAATGCCATCTCAGATGCCATAGATACCATGATTGATGCTTTTCCCCCCCAGTGTATTCAAAACAATTTCCTCTGAGCTTCCATAGCTACTTCTGTGTTATGCAAAATTAAAACACATTGATGGTCAATACCAAATTAAATTTTGTGGCATACATGTATGTTCCCCTTTCTATATCCTTGAAAGCAAAGAACTTTTCTGGTCAATCTTTGACCATCCTACATTATCCAAAATATTTCACGATAATATGTTTTCAGTAAATGTTTGTTGTGTTGAATTTGCACTAAAATATGTAAGGCTATTCAAATGTTTTAATATGAGGTTAGTATGCTTAGGAGATAATCAATTTAGAGAGAGGTAGAACAAGATGACCTGGGAAATGAAGCAGAAAACTGTACAGACATAGATGTCACGAGGAGTGAAAATAGTTTCCTAGTTGTTAATTTGTAGAAGACAGGCAATTAGCTGGACTGTTGCTAAAATCATCTCTCTTGTGTATATGTAAATGGTTGATATTGTCTGCTAAAAAGTAATTTATGATATCGTTGTGTTTCCCAGTCCTGAAAATGACTATAAATAATTGAACTGTGGCAATTCCATTGTCACATCTCTTGAAAACTATTGATATTACATCTTCTGCTCTTCAAGATTCTAAATCTTTCTTTTTTATTTTTTTTAACATCTTTATTGGAGTATAATTGCTTTACAGTGGTGTGTTAGTTTCTGCTTTATAACAAAGTGAATCATCTATACATACACATATATCCCCATATCTCCTCCTTCTTGTGTCTCCCTCCCATCCTCCCTATCCCACCCCTCTAGGTGGTCACAAAGCACCGAGCTGATCTCCCTGTGCTATGCAGCTGCTTCCCACTAGCTAGCTATTTTACATGTGGTAGTGTATTTTGTCCATATTACTCTCTCACTTCGTCCCACCTTACCCTTGCACCTCCCCGTGTACTCAAGTCCATTCTCTACGTCTGTGTCTTTATTCCTGTCCTGCCCCTAGGTTCTTCAGAACCTTTTTTTTTTTTTTTTTAGATTCTATATGTGTTAGCATACAGTATTTTTCTCTTTCTGACTTAGTTCACTCTGTATGACAGACTCTAGGTCCATCCACCTCACTACAACTAACTCACTTCCGTTTCTTTTTATGGCTGAGTAATTCCATTGTATATATGTGCCACATCTTTATCCATTCATCTATCGATGGACACTTAGGTTGCTTCCATGTCCTGGCTATTGTAAGGAGAGCTGCAGTGAACATTGTGGTACATGACTCTTTTTTTTTTTTTTTTTGCTTTATAACAAATTTAATCAGTTATACATATACATATGTTCCCATATCCCCTCCCTTTTGTGTCTCCCTCCCACCCTCCCTATCCCACCCCTCCAGGCGGTCACAAAGCACCGAGCTGATCTCCCTGTGCTATGTGGCTGCTTCCCACTAGCTATCTACCTTACGTTTGGTAGTGTATAGAACTACCATATGACCCAGCAATCCCACTACTGGGCATATACCCTGAGAAAACCATAATTCAAAAAGAGACATGTACCAAAATGTTCATAGCAGCCCTATTTACAATAGCCCAGAGATGGAAACAACCTAAGTGTCCATCATCGGATGAATGGGTAAAGAAGATGTGGCACATATATACAATGGAATATTACTCAGCCATAAAAAGAAATGAAATTGAGCTATTTGTAATGAGGTGGATGGACCTAGAGTCTGTCATACAGAGTGAAGTAAGTCAGAAAGAGAAAGACAAATACTCTATGCTGACACATATATATGGAATTAAAAAAAAAATGTCATGAAGAACATAGGGGTAAGACAGGAATACAGACACAGACCTACTAGAGAATGGACTTGAGGATATGGGGAGGGGGAAGGGTAAGCTGTGACAAAGTGAAAGAGCGGCATGGACATATATACACTAAATCTTTCTTGACCAGAATTTTGAGGCAGTTTTTATTTGCAAAGCACAAGCATGATTACTACCAACCAATATATATGTTATTATACAAGTTCCCTAATGACTAAATTAATGCTGTCTAAAATCTCTTGCTTTTTGATCCCATCATAAAACCAGATAATTCAAACATCATTGTTTATTTTTTACTTTATGTACTATATAAAACATTGGTTATGCTATGTATCTTAAAGGGATTTCTTCTCTGACCTTTCTATTTTGAGATCTTCTCACTAAAAGAATTTTAACCTTATATTTTGACAGGGAGGTAACAAATAGGCATTACATTTTCCAGTGAAGAATCCATTATATTTATTTAATGCTTTTTAAACAGAGAAGAAGTTATGACAGCTTAAAAAGAAAATGAAGGGTGGATAGAACAAATTCTGCCAAATTTAGTGATGTTAAAATAGGTATTTTTTTGCAACTAAATTATTTTACTATATCTTGGACATATGCTGACCAAGCATAAATGACTCTCTGCATAGACACATAGGGTTATTCTCTTAAAATTTAAAAAAAAATCATGTCACAAAGTTTTTGTCACAAATAGCTTTATTTATCTTTATTGGATAATTAATCTGTGAATATATTATAACATTTCATTAACAACAATGAAGTCCTCCCTTAATATTTTATTGCCAGAGATATTCTTTTACTACATATTTACTTCTCTTCATACTGAAAAGCATGTCTTTTAGATTTGCTTTTAATAATCTTTTTTTTACTATTTAAAATGTATATTTTATGTTTTATTCATCCTTTTTCCTTTATATCTTTAGAGTGTTTGATATCTTCTGTAATTGGAATTTGTTCTTAAGTATTATTACTTGTGTATTGGAATTATGGGTTTCACTTCTATTACATTGCCTTCTGTTCTTGCACTTAAATTTGCTAATTTACTTTTTTCTCTCTTTTTTTTTTTGGTCTGAACTTAAATAATTATTTCTTCTTTATTAAATCTGTTGACTCACAATCTTATTCATTGTAATGCTTAATTTAAGAGCCTCAAAGTCAAATGGTTCTTCAAATTGTACATTTCTGAGATCATCCTAGAAATATGAATATAATTGCAAAATCAGGAATTAAACTTAAAAATATTTTACATGACCCTCATTTTCACAAAAAACTTAGAACTAATTTTAAAAAGTCATTCCCTTATGAAACTTTCCCAAGTTATACCCTTTAAATTCCTATAGTATTTGTATGTATATATTTTCTTATATTGTCTTCTAATTTTTTGCAAGTATTAATGTAAACTTGGATAAAATGGTACAGTCCTTGAAGATATGGTTAAGACTGTTCTTGGTATTTTCAGTATTTGAAAATGCCTATCATCATGTGATTATATATTGTAGGTACTTAGCACATTGTTGAAATAATAATTTCTATAAAATGTCATTTATTTGACTTCTATGAACCATGTTTGAGGCATCATGGGCAGAAGTAATTTACAATCTCTTAATATCAGCTATTTTTATTCAATTTATATGTTAACAATAATATTTAAGATTGACAACAAAGCTGTGTAACTTAGTTTTAGTGCCCTCTTAGATATGTCAAAACAACCCACCAACAAATTTTTGGTCATCTACTAATTAAAACATTAGATAGGCTATCTGCATCAGTGCAAATGGACCTTTTTCCTCATGGCTCTCTAATCAAAGCCACTTTTCTTTTGTTCAAGTACTCACTCCAGAGGCTGCAATTCATGGGATGTACAGAGATTTCCCTGACATATGCTTCTTCCTCAGTATAACATTTCCACGGGGACAAAATCATGAATCACAAAATTTTCTTGAAGCAAATGAGAAGTTGTGAACTCGTTGACTCTGGCCCACACAGAGAAAGAGTAGTGTGTTTAATTACATTAGGGAAGAATTGTAGTTGCTGTCTGCTACCAGGCTCTTTAACTGTAGTACCTTTAAGTTCCTATCATTGTGATTGCCTTAAGTCACAAAGTTTTAAAGTAATAACAGACCTTCACAAAGCCTCTACTAGGTTTCAGAGCTTGTGTTACTCCCACATCTAATCATCTTATATGACAGGAATTCCCCCACCCTCACCCCCTTTTCATTATTCGTTTTAGAGAATACAAATGAAAATAACTTGGCTCGGGTCACTCCACTAACTATCCTATGATGAGAATTTAATCATAAATTTGCCTTTCTTCAAATACACATTCTTGACTGAAATAATGACAAATTTTAAAAATATTTACACATTTATTCTTTACATTAACTTATTGGCACTATTGAAGAACTTGGGTAACTTCTATTCTCGAATATTAATTTTGGAATTCAGAGGCAATAAACCAAATAATTTAGGTACATCCATTGTGACTGTGTTTTGACTAAATTTTTGAGATCAATAGTTGACAACAATTTTACCAATATAGATATCTTTAAATCTTTGGCATGAATATAAAATACACTTTTGATCATTTTTAGCTTTCACTATCTTTTTTAATTTGAGGCATGTCATTTATAATTTGACATTTTGATTATGTCATTAAGCAGCAACAGTATATGTCATATTCAGTCAACACAGAATAATCAGATAAATTGAGTAATTCTCTGGTCATCAAATTTTATTAATGCTGATAATCAACTCAAAAATGTTCTGTGAAGTTTTCCTCTCTTAGCTTAATAGAAATGCTATTGCTGTTTTTTCATCATGTATTTTGGACAGCACCTAAATATTCTTGATTCATTCTTTCATCTATTCATTTATTCATTCATTTATTGCATATGTTGCTTACAGAACAATGTTCCTCAAACATTGTTGAGTGCACAACTCATCTGGGGAGTTTATAACCTCCCCCATTTCAGAGATTCTGATTCAGTAATTGACAAACATAATCTAGTAATTTTGAAGCAGATTAATACAGAGACCACACTGTCATAGGGATACAGCTCATTAACATCAGTCACCTTGCAAATGTTAAAAAACAAGATGCAGCTGAGTAAATTTGAAAATCTAATTGTCTTTATTCAACAATTCACCAATTGGGCAGCATCTAGCAAATAGAAAGGGGCTCCCAGGAGCTGCAGAAAATGAAAGGTTTTTAGGGGCAGAAAGGGCCTGGGACAAGGAAGTCATAGCAAAAGAAAAGATTATTTCAGGCAGTAACCTTCCTTTGGAGGAAGGCTTGGGTCTGTCAGGCAGATTACCTTACCTCTCTGCTGGCCAGGTAATTCTGGGTTGACTGGTTAAACGTTACATTTCTGGAAGAGGCTGAAACTGTATTTAAGTGAGGAATTAAGTCTTGGTATGATGATGTGGTACTTAGCACAGCTGACTTAATTTTGGCCTTGTTTCTTTTTGTTTTTTAAACACAAATAATGTTTATTTAGTGAAAAACTCTGTATTACTTTCAATAGCATATATTTTGGTCTTTAAGTATTTTTCAGTTTATTTAAGGAGATAATATATAAGCACAGATTTTAGGATATTTGTGGAACAATCACCAAGTAGTAGTTTTTTAGTAGTTTCTAATAAACATAATTTTCAAATATATATTATTTATTACTTTTATTTCAACATTATTTTCCCTAATCATCCTCATTCAGAGTGAATACAAAATATAGGTAATTTTACGTCTCTCCCTACATGTAACATAAAATATTGCCATCTGGTTGAAAGACAGGTGGCCCATAAATATAAATAAATTATTATTATTAGATTTAATTAAATATCTTATAACTCAGTTTAATCTGAATGTCTTATTTTTTTGTCTTTTAAAAATGATTCTATCTATTGCTATATTTAATTAGCATAAAGCCCAGAAAATGTGTGGTTTACTCATTTTCAGTTTATCCCTTGTTCTGATTCTGGGAGTTAGTCATCAAAAATGTGGCAAAATATTAACTTGGATTTTATAATTATATGTATTTAGTTCTGATATATTCATACCATCTGGATTTATTTGGCAAGCAATATGAAAAGTTAAATAATCTTTACCAAACTAAAAGGTTTGAAGTATTCGTGAAAGTTGACATGTATCTTTTATCACTAACAAAATGAGAGCAAATATCAAGGAAAATATCTGAAGGACTCACTATGGGAAAAATAAACATATGAATAGTTAATCATGGGAGAAATAAGCAGGATTAACAGCTATAGTAATGTAGAAGAACTTTTGTATTAATTATAACCAAGTTTTGATGTGTCTCATTAAATTTCAGTCACAGATTTAATTCAGAGAAGCTAATTTAAATAGGCTTTGCATTGAGCATTGTCATTATGTTTAAAATCTGGCCGATGGGCTTGAATCAAAAGTGAAGGTAAACAATGTCATGTTCTCTGGGTGCCATAGGGATGAATGTCAGCTTGGTCTTATTTGAAACCTCATTAGTGATCTCAGAGATGGAGTAAATAGAGTACAAATGAAATTGAGATGAGCTCAGATTGGCAGATAGTGAAAACACCACTAAAAGAAAAGAAAAAAAAAAAAGCAGGCACAATTTGAAACTACCTTAAACGGGTGGAATCTTGGTAAGAAAGTTAAAACACATATAATTTTTTAAATGTGATATAGCTGAAGAAATTAATGGAAACTATAGATAGTAGAGTGTGAGCTCAATCTTTAAATGGCAGTTTGGAGATAGGTAAGAGTAAACATTAAATAAGAACAAATTTCTTCCAATTTCACAGCAAAATAGTTCCATAAATATTATAGCATTACAGTAAAAGTTTAACAATAGTTCATATTATATATATATAGATAGATATAGATATCTCTGTATCTATTTAAAAATCTACTTGCACTTTTCTATATTTAATACTCTAGATATATCTACTTATAGCCCCTCAGAGATTGAACTTTAAATCTTGTTGTCGATGTTACTCACTCCAAGAAAGTGGTAGATGAAGTGGCAAGAGAAAAAGAGAAAGAGCCATAAGGAGCAATTAAGTAGTAGAAAAGGAATAAGAATTAGTAAAGAATAGCATTGGTATGACACCTCTGGGAAAAGTGAGAAAGATGCCCTACTGCAATTATTTATATGGAACAGAAGAAGGGAAAATAAGCAATAAAATATGATAGTCAGAAAAGTATTAAAAGAGTTGTGGAATAATGGAAATAGTTGCATTTACAAATAAAATCAGTTTAAAAATAACTTTCACTATAGAGACTACCTTTTCAGAGCAAACAAACAAAAAAAAAAACAACTTTTTTTTTTTGGCTGCACCACATGGCATATGTAGGATCTTAGTTTCCTGACCAGGGTTGAACCTGTGCCCCCTGCGGTGGGAGCATGGAGTCTTAACCACTGGACCACCAGGGAACTCCCCAGAGCAAACAAATTTTAATGTTTAAGTTATGTTATAAATTCAATTGCCCTATTTATTATGGTTCTAGAATCCATTTTGCTGTACTGATTTAAACATTTCTGTGGCATATAACTGGGATAATTCCATGACATTACACATTCATTAATTTTTTAGAAAGTATATTTAGAACCTATCAGTTATTTGTCAATTCTTGAGCACTTTTTTGCTTTAGGTAACATCTAAAATTTATTTGGTGTTCTAGAGTTTGGTTGAGTTTTAAAAAACCATGGGACTTCCCTGGTGGCGCAGTGGTTAAGAATCTGCCTGCCAATGCAGGGGACACAGGTTCGATCCCTGGTCCAGAAAGATCCCACACGATGTGGACAACTAAGCCCATGTGCCACAACTACTGAGCCTGTGCTCTAGAGCCCGTGAGCCACAGCTACTGAAGCCCCCGTGCCTAGAGCCTGTGCTCCACAACAAGAAGCCATCGCAATGAATAGTAGCCCCTGCTCGCTGCAACTAGCGAAAGCCCACGTGCAGCAACAGAGACCCAATGCAGCCAAAAATAAATAAATAAACAAATTTAGTTTAAAATATATATATATACTACTCATGTTGTCCAAGAACTGTAAAGCTGAAAAAAAAATCAGAATAAAAGTAGCCAAAAGAGTGATATCTCTTAGACATCTGGCTGAAGTAAATAGATGTAAGGCCATGGACTTCCCTGGCAGTCCAGTGGTTAAGACTTTGCCTTCCAATGCAGGGGGTGTGGGTTTGATCCCTTGTTGGGGAGCTAAGATCCCACATGCTTCAGGGCCAAAAAAACCCAGAAGCAATATTGTAACAAATTCAATAAAGACTTTAAAAATTGTCCACATCAAAAAAATAAATAAATAAAAATAAAAAGACCATGTACTGGTACTGGGCTTCCCTGGTGATGCAATGGTTAAGAATCCGCCGGCCAATGCAGAGGACACGGGTTTGAGCCCTGGTCCAGGAAGATCCCACATGCCACAGAGCAACTAAGCCCGTGTGCCACAACTACTGAGCCTGCCCTCTAGAGCTCGAGAGCCACAACTACTGAGCCCATGTGCCACAACTGCTGAAGCCCATGCACCTAGGAGTTATGCTTCACAGCAAGAGAAGCCACCGCAATGAGAAGCCTCTGCACTGCAATGAAGACCCAATACAGCCATAAATTAATTAATTAATTAATTAATTAATTTAAAAAAAAAAGAAGACCATGTACTAAATGTGCATTTATTTAAGGCATGGGTGAGAGCTCTACTTGTGGTGTCATAGCAAATACATTTGAAAGAGCCCTGAATTACAAGTCTGGGAAGACAGATTCCGTTAGTTAAGTCACAAAACAGGTTGACCTTGGGTAAATTGCTTAAACTCTTGTGTTTAACTGTAAAGTAGAGAGATGGAATTAGATAATCCTACAACTCTAGGATTCTATGGATGGGAGAGAAGTCTTTTGTCCCTCTTCTCCTCTAAGATTAATAAATATGGGTGGTATTTCTAAGAATACTGAAAAAAGAGGCATAGTATAATTTAAAAAACACAGATTTTACTGTACAAATTTATTTATTTGTTTGTTTGTTTGTTTGTTTATTTATGGCGGTACGCGGGCCTCTCACTGTTGTGGCCTCTCCCGTTGCGGAGCTCAGGCTCCGGACGCGCAGGCTCAGCAGCCATGACTCACAGGCCCAGCCGCTCCGCGGCATGTGGGATCTTCCCGGACCGGGGCACGAACCCGTGTCCCCTGCATCGGCAGGTGGACTCTCAACCACTGCGCCACCAGGGAAGCCCTACTACTGTACAAATTTAATGGGAATGAAATAATTACATATTAGCCATCAAAACACTATGTCAAGACAGTATAATGTATTAAAAAAAGTCTATAATTCTGAGGATTAATGGGGTTAAATGAGAGTATTTAATGACAGGGATTTCTAATAAAGAGAATCATAAATAGGAAGAGTAGAGTGTAAGTATGTAGAAAGAAAAGTGGGATAGTCTTTCTTTAGGGTCTGTTGTTAAAACTTAACTTTTAGATCTTGTGTTTTAATTTTTCATGTGGAATTTTGGCAGATGCCACTTGGAGGCACTGTTATACTGTTGTACTGTACAATTTATACGATCAGGATGTCGTGTAATGAAACTTTCAGTTTTTATTTCCTTTTTTAATTCTAATAATCACTTGGGGATGGGTAATTAACACTGGTTGTGGTCTTTCAACTTTGACATTATTCATATTTATCACCTTGTAATTTTTGCTGTTATAAATAATCTCCTGTTCATCTAATAAAACAGATTTCATTAATTCCTGTAAGAATGAAAGAAAGGTTTTAGGACAACACCTAAGAATTAACTTGAGCATAAATTTTGGTTTATAAAGTAATGTCCATTTTTCAATTAGGAATTTTTAGTATTTTTTAAAAAATTAGCATTCATTTCAATTTGCTGTTATGCAAAGCAGAATTATCATGAGGCCCCAGAGAAAATATTGATGAGAACTAATCTCATCAATCATTTAAAAAATTTGAATGGAAAATATAGGCAATTAACAGGATTACATTAACATCTAATGCAATACAACAGTATGCACAAGATATACATTAAAATTGGTTTTCACAGGAAAACTAAAGTTCATAGCTACTAACTTTTGGTAAGAAATTTTTAAAGAAATTGAGTCGTATTTTTCAAGATTTTCTCATTTTTATAACGTTTATTTAAAAATATATATAAAATTTTTTTATACATATAAAGAACATGTGTTGTTGAAAGTTCATGCTTTTTTGTTTCAAATATATTTGAAAGATGCTGAATATTACATGAGAAAGTATATGTATTTTACCTCTTTTCTATTTTACTCTGAACCTAGAATATACAAAACAATGCAATAGAAGTAATCACTTTTTACTGTTACTTCTGCATAGGATATTTTAATGTTTTTATTAGGAATGATGTCATTGTAACATTCAAACTACAAAATAAAAATGTTAACTTTTATCAAATTTTAATCAATTGATAATAGGTAATACTGATTAAAATAGTATATTTACCTATACATGAAATGAGTAAATAGTAACAATTAGATTTCACCTGTATATTAACAAGCTACAGTTTGAAAAGGTTAATGAAATTTTAATTCTTTAAACTCTTGTGAGTCCTGTGACATATTGAAAAGGATGTGTCATTTGGATAGCTTCGGTGGGTAGAGGCTCTCTTCACTAACCTGACTTATCGATTACATCTCCACACACAATTCTGGCACTGACTCACTGTTCATTTTTTTGGCATTCATTGCTTCTTGGGATGGTTATTTATCTCCAGGGTCTGACCAGCTAAGACGTTTACTTTTCTCAGCACTACAAAGTTTACTTTGTGCTATTCATAATGAAACACTTTCTTTACGTAACACAGGAATTTGATTAACATTTGGATAGATGATAGATAGATAGATAGATAGACATATATACATATATATATTCTTGTTTGCAGTTAATACCTCACATATTACAAACTAACAATAAAGGGAAAGGTCTATTTATTTAAATTCATACATGAACTACAGTTTCACATGGTCCCAAAAATGTACTTTCTCCAGTAAGTTAATAGAAAATTATATTTAGAGCTGAGAAAGTCAAAAATAGTGATAATTGAATTTTCCCCTTTTCAAGTTAATGGGTAAGCATTGTATAAAGAAAGCATAATAGTGAGATGTCTGTGTGTTCTATTTTATTTTTGTGTAACAAACTACTCCAAAACAGTGGAGTAGGGGGTTGACAGGACTCAGCTAGGCCAGTTCTTTCTCAGGGTAGGGCTGGGACATAGGGAAGGCTTTTTACAAGCATCTGGTGCTGGGTCCTGTGGGCAGACCTGTTTCTCTCAACCTGGTATCTATCTTCATGTGTCAGCTCAGGATAGTGAGACTTCATACATGACAGCTCAGTGGCCCCAGGCCATTGTCCCAAGAGAAACAGCAGAATGTGCGTGGCATTTTCTAAACTATCCTTGGAAGTCATACAGCATCACTTTCACCACATTCCTTTTGTCAAGGCAGTCACAAAGACCCACTCAGTTTCAGGGGAGCAAAAACAGATTTCACAGATTTTATTTCAGGAATGTCAAAAAAACATGACAATTCTTATTGTAGATCTTTTATCAAGTTTTCCAATCAGAAATAGATTTCTATTACATCCAAGTTACAAATAGCAACACAAAGTATGAGGGCATATTTTAATTATAAATACATTCAGTTTGGTGTTTTGTGTGCTTTGAGATTTTTAATTCAACCAAGTATATATGTTCTTACAAATTGACAGCGCTTTGTTTTTTCAAATTTAAAATAAAATCTGTTTCTTCTATACTAGTGAACAAATATTTCCTTAATCTGTAATGTTCTATGACTTCTGGATTTTCTGATCCTATATATCTTAGGATGGACTCATCAGAAGTTACATGGTCCAATCGTCTGTGTAAAGCTTGAACACCTTGACAACATCCCTGATGGGTGAGAATCCAACTTATGTTCACATACACACAGGAATAATTGACTAGCCCAGGGAAGTCCGTTCAAGTTATACCCAGAGACAATAGTCAGAAAATGTCTTCCTTAATTTAAACTACCTTCTGGCTGCTTCTTTACCCCAGGTTCAAAAATATTGAACCTGGACCTAATGATATCAGTGTATATGTACACATCCTGGTGCTTCCTTAGACCTTTTGATTGTATTAGGTAGTAAATTCCTGGTGGGATCACCTGTATCAAATAAGTAACCCCTACAATGTAGATCAAGCTTATACCAAAAAGCCACTTCCCATTCAGCACAAAGATCTACTTAAATATTTTTGTCTCTGTCCCTCCCTAGCCCCCAAAATGAATAACAGGGTTTACTGAAAAAACATGCTGCTTAGATGGAACAACAAATGTAAAAGACTGACATATAAACTTGACACCAATTATGTGGGTGAATAGAAAGAGTGCTTGGCTTCTTCCTCTGGCCCAGAACATGATCCAAGACTTGGAAAGCTGAAGAAGAGCCAAGACTCTGTTACATTAAAAGACTTTCAATGTGTTCTTTGTCCTAATGTCCTTGAATTGAAAATTTTATTAGAACATTGAAATTGTTCATCTTGTTATGTTTGAATTGATGGAGAGGAGATAACTACTCTTTCTTCTTCCCATCTCCTATCTCTGTCTGCTCCATCTTTTTTGACTGTAAATTGAAAGAGAACAGTAAATATGCTTTCAGTGGTACATAATGCCTACAGTATCTGGCATTGAAATATTCAATAAATATTCAATAAATATATATTTACTGAATGAATAAAGTTTAAAAAATATTGGAATTCTCTTTGCTGTCAGATATGTCTCTGACCTCCAGTGAAAAAAAACAGTAAAGGAGGGCCTCCCTGGTGGCGCAGTTGTTGAGAGTCTGCCTGCCGATGCAGGGGATACGGGTTCGTGCCCCGGTCTGGGAGGATCCCATATGCCGCGGAGCGGCTGGGCCCGTGAGCCATGGCCGCTGGGCCTGCGCATCCGGAGCCTGTGCTCCGCAACGGGAGAGGCCACAAGAGTGAGAGGCCCGCATACCGCAAAAAGAAAAAAAAAAAAAAAAAAAAAAAAAACAGTAAAGGAATTTCTACAAAAAAGTCTTTTTTGGAATAGGAGGAGGGCTGGAAAAATCACAGAAAAAAAGGGGTATGCCCCTTCCCCTTTCAATTCCTGAATATATTCCATTTTAGAATATTTTGATACACATGTAAGAGATATAACCATTCTCACAAACTTAAGATATCTCCAAAACATGTTTACCTAGCCTGAGGACAGTAATGCCCTCTGAACTTTTCCAATCAAAGAAGAAAAATACAGAAGCCTGTTCTATGGGAAATACTTAAACAGTAATCCTCATGCACTATTACCTTATTTAACAAAGTAGATCAACTGGCGGGCTTACTGCTGTTATATGTGGATGAAAGCCTTACCCAATATGAAAGTAAAGAGTATGTTAAGAAAATAGGAAAGGAGGAGATGTAGGACCTGCAATTTTCCATGCTAATATTTTTATTTGCTGAAGTACTAAATGTTTCATTGTCAGAGGGTCATTGTGGGATTGAGGAAACATACAACATGTAGAATCAGGTAAGCTGTGAGGTCAAATCTCAGCTTTAACACTAACTTTGGAGAGTTACCTCTCTGAGCTAGGTAACTCATTTGTCAATACAGTTATTGAATTTTAAATAATGTAATTCAATCATCATGTGCAGAACATGGTCCCCCCCATTCTTCTATTTCTCTTCTTTTTGTCATCAGTAGTTTATACTGGACAATTATCATATCTAGGGTTTTATAATAGTGGTATAAATGTTAAACAGTGATAAATTTCAGATATCTCTCAAAATATTGAAACTGGACTTGATGCCATAAGTGTGTATACATAAGAGTGAATGCACCCTGGTGCCTCCCTTGATCTTTGGTGTATATAAGTCAGTGAATTCCTGGTGAGATCACCTGTATCAAATAAGTAATCCATTGAAATGTAGATCAAGCCATGTTTCTTGACCTTAAGGGAATCTCTGTCTAGTGTGTGAGATAAACACAACACAGAGATATTTTCAAAATATAAGATAAAAGGAGCAAGATATGAGCACAGGGCTTGGATTCAGAAGGCACAGAGTTGGCTGTGTGCTTAAGTTCAAGAGTGATGGTGGTCATTTAAATTCTGTGGGCTTCCTCGATTTTGTCACCTATAAAGAGTAGGAATGGGGCCTATAATCATAAGCTATATTGAAGATCTAAAAGTCATAATTTACTAAACCTGTCTACAAAATGCATGTTTTTTAGTATACAAAAGATATGCTTTTTAAATTTTTTTCTTAAATTTTCTATGAATTTAGTGTAAATGAAAGGTAAAAGAAAGAGAAGTCAAGTGGAGGATTAACATATATTTAATATCTGGTCTGTTAACATTTCTTGATTCTCCAAATCTAAAACTCAAATTATTTCTAGTGTATAAAATTAGAAAATCAATAAATCAAAAAGGTTCCAATTCACCAAGTAATAACTAGTTACATCTATTATGGTCTCATGTTGTCTTTTCCTCCTCCTTCCTAGGATGTTAGCAGAATTTCTTGTTAGTGCTGTTACTATAAAAGCGTGGATAGTTTCAGACTTACACAGTGGAGTTGAGAGTTGCATTTGCCAAACATTCTATCTGCACTACACTCCTGGTCCTCTTGGCCATGTGATGAGTTCTGACCTATGGACTATGGGTAGCAGTGATGTGTGTTACTTCTAGCCAATACTGAGAAAAGCAAGCACATAACTCTCTAGTTCTCCTTCCCCTAAGGCAACAGCAGACAAGACCTCATGTTGATGTGGTAGAGCTATAAGATCAGTGCAGTCTTAATTGCTGGGGCCCTAGTTGTCTGAACATTAGCCCTAATCCATAATAGATTATGTACGAGGGAGCAATAGATCTTTGTTCTGTTAAAACAGAGACCTCGGGGTTGTTTGTTACCACAGTATAACCTACTCTGGACTGACTAAATCTTCTCTGAGATGTCAGCATGATGGCCTTCTTACCACATCACTTGACACTTAGCTTGCCCATGTAGCCATTCAGCAAATATACTGAAGTACACTTGAGAAACTAAAATAAGTTACAAAATTAGGAAGATGTATATGTATATGAATAAGTTGCTGAAAGAGAACTAAGGCTTTTGGGGGATCAATAGTCTTCAATAATTATGTTATCATTAAATAATTATACTGGATGAAATTAATAGAGATATGAGCAGAAAAACTGGGTAGTTTTACAGAGCATATACCCTTACCTTATGTTGGTTGGCCAAAAAGTTCCTTCGGTTATTTAGGTAAAAATAAAAGACACATTTTTCATTTTCACCAAGAACTTTATTGAACAACACATTCACCCTTTGTTCCACTACCTTCTGCCATTTTTCAGGCAAATTCATAATTCCATCTTCCCAAAACTTTTTACCTTTTTGTGCAAATAACTGTACCAGGTGCCTTTTAGAGTCTTCCAGGGAATTGAAATTTTTTCCATTAAGAGAATTTTGTAAAGACTGAAATAAATTGCAGTCCGAAGGTGCAATGTCTGGTGAATACAGCAGATGAATCAGAACTGCCCAGCCAAGCTGTAACAGTTTTTGCCTGGTCATTAAAGAAACATGCGGTCTTGCATGATCCTGATGGAAAATTATGCATTTTCTGTTGACTAGCTCCAGACACTTTTCATCGAGGGCTGCTTTCAGTCGGTCTAATTGGGAGCAGTACTTGTTGGAATTAATTGTTTGGTTTTCCAGAAGGAGCTCATAATAGAGGACTCCCTTCTAATCCCACCATATACACAACCTCACCTTCTTTGGATGAAGACAGGCCTTTGGTGTGGTTGGTGGTGGTTTATTTCACTTGCGCCACAATCTCTTCTGTTCCACATTATTATACAGTATCCACTTTTCATCACCCGTCACAATTTGTTTTAAAAACGGAACATTTACGTATGTTTAAGTAGAGACTCGCATGCGGAAATACGCTCAAGAAGGTTTTTTTCGCTTAACTTATGTGGAACCCAAACATCAAAGTGACGAACATAACCAAGCTGGTGCAAATGATTTTCAATGCTTCATTTGGATATTTTGAGTATGTTGCTATCTCCCGCATGATATAACGTTGATTGTTCTCAGTTAACGTCTTGATTTGATTGCTGTCAACTTCAACTGGTCTACCCGACCGTGGCGCATCGTCCAGCGAGAAATCTCCAGGAGGAAACTTCGCAAACCATTTCTGACATGTTCAATCAGTCATAGCGCCTTCTCCATACATTGCACAAATCTTTTTTTGTGTTTCAGTTGCGTTTTTCCCTTTCTTGAAATAATAAAGCATAATATGCCGAAAATGTTGCTTTTTTTCTTCCATCTTCAATATTAAAATGGTTAAACAAAAATTCACCAATTTTGATATTTTTTAATGCACACTGATATGATACCTGTCACAATACAATCTAACAAAATTGTTTCAAATGAAGTTAAAGACAACTAAGCGCTACTAGAGCCATCTTACAGAAAAAAAGAATGAACCTTTTGGCCAGCCCAGTTCTTTGAATCAAGCAGATCCACTAGCACACCAAGGTAGCCAACAACTGTCTTAGAAAAGTCTAAACCTATCCACTGTCTTTACTTTCTTTCCAATTTATGTAAAAGAATAGAAATGACTTACTGGTAACTTTTCACTGAGCTATTAGGACAGGGTTGAAGGTTCAAGAGCCTATTTTTTGTTTGTTAAGCAAAATTATGTTATATGCTAAAACTGTGGAAGTAGCAATTGTGGAAAGTTTAATCTAAAAGGATTCCATTTTATAAAAAGGCCTTTGAAATGAACTACATTGAAATTGAATGGATAAATTACAGGAAATTTCAAAATCTTCTAAGAGAAAGTAACTGGATTTATAACTACATTTCAAATTTAAAGTTTTTTACTAGAATTGTTTGAACGCAAAATTTTGGTTGCCCATAGGAAGGGGAGTATAGGTATTACCAATGATGTTCTAAATATAATGTTTGTATACTATTAAACCTAATGAACTATGAATATATGAATTGAAAATGTCATTTCTCTATTCATTTCAACTGATATAAATTGGGTGTTGAGGTGGAGGCAGTGTATATCTTACTTCAGAACATTTTGAAGACTAAAATCTAAAGGACTTTTATTACTTTGGTTATTTGTAATTTGTTTGAAATATTTGAATGACCAGTTTTAAGACAGACCTGTATCATGTAATGCGTATGCTAGAGGTCCCATCAGGATGACTTCTAGTGAGAAAACCACCCAACCTTTATCCCACAGCACCTAGGCACAGCATCCAAGGTTCATAAAGAGGGAAACCTGTTCATCTCCAGTTTTCAGCAGTTCCCACAATGGTACTCTGACTCCCTCTGGGAGCCTGGCAACTAGCTTCAGCTCACAGGCACCTCAGAGGGTTCTACCACTTGCCCGATGAGTCTGGACCAGCTTTGCTCAGGCAGCTCAGCAAAGTTCTCTAACATCTGGTAGATTGTACCAGACCTTCAAAAGGTCTGAGCCCCAACCTTGGGGTCATCATTTCCCTTTCAAGTTTGTCCTTTTTTGGAAACTCTCCCTCGGCCCCTGGATACACTTCAGAATCATCTTCTCACCTTTATAGTTACTCTAAAATATCAGCTTTATAATAATTACTTACATTAAACTTCCTTTATTTAAATCTCTCTGTGATTCTGACTCCTGGTTAGACCCGAGGTCCTCAATAATTTCTAAGATGGTAAAAGGGTCCTGGGACCAAAAAGTTTGAGAATGACTGCTATAGGCTGTAGTAAAAGTAAGTAAAAGTGATGGCCACTGCCTAGAGAGACTAGGGAACAATATCATGTGAAGCACTTGCCCCTCTGGCAGTAAGTCTGTCCCATTCTAGTAAAGACTTGAAGATTGAAATGTCTTCTAAAATGGGAGAGAGAGATCCTCTTGTGGGTATAAGAATTTTGGAATAGTCTCCTTTTACCTGTATGGTTTTAGTTAATAAAACTAGCATTTATCCTGGGACATTTAAAAAATATGTACTCATCTTTTCCCAAAACCTATTTTTCCTTCAGTCTTTGCATTTTAATGTATACCTCAGAATCAGACCAGTTCTTATCACCTTTATCACTATTACTCATGAACCAAGTCACCATCATTTCTTGCCTATATAATGACATGATATCCTAACTGGAGTCTAGGCTTCTGCCCTTACCCCTACAGGCTGATATCTGCATAGCAGGCTGACATCTACATAGGAACCTGGGTGATACTGCTAAAAAAAAAAAGTGAAATAATGTCACTCCCCTACCAAAACCTTCCAGTAGTCCTCCATATAGCTCAGAGTAAAAACCAAAATCTTTACCATGGCCTAAGATTTTCTACACAATTTTTCATTCATTACTTCTTTGCCCACATCATCTGGTACTTTTCCCATCACTCCTGTTCCAGTCATACTTGCCTCCTTGAAAACAAGAGATACACTATACATCAGTGCCCTGACACATATAAACTCCTTGATGGCTGGATAGTTTTTCACTTTATTTCTACAAACTTAGTATCCAGAACAATACTTGAAAACATTATTTACTCTGTAAATCTTTTCTGAATGAAGGACTAAACCACAGTCTGAGCTAGATAGAATCTAAAATTATAGTTTTCTCCGAAGTGAATCCTAATTCTCAAATTTACCTCTTGTTACACATTTTCTTTCAGTCTACATTCTAGAGGATATTGTGGTTTCACTCAAGTTTAAAACCATATCCCAAGACAGTGTCAGAATTACAACCCTATGTTAGAACCAAAGTATTTAAGGTCACTCAAAAAACTTTAATTGAGCACTTAGCACATTTAAGATACTCTTTTAGCTACTGTGTAAGCCAAAATGATGAAAATATGATACCTGTCAATTATGTAAAAGACAACATAAAGTGTACTGTGCATTATTCCACTATCAAAGTGGCAGACCAAACACACATTGAAATCACTGCTTGCCATCTCAAATCTACAAAGTATAGGGAAAAAATGTAAAAACTAATTAATGAGTATACAGCCATGACCAAAACAAAGGGGAATTCTCAGAGGCACTGAATTTGTGTAACATATTTGAAAAAAAAATAGTGCATCCAATTGAAATTTTCCACAACAGCAAAAAGGACCTAAATGGAATGTCACAGCCCTCAAGGGAGATCAGACAGCCCAGAATAAAATGTGAGAATTCTGTCACAAAACTGAGGCACACAACTAATGATCAGCAAACATCAGAAGGTGATCAACATTATGAATGAGAAAAAATGTACAAAAACTCCCAAAGAAATAGAATTAATTTATCAGTCCAGAGGTAGAATTTAAGTAACACAAAACAAATAGGAATGTGCATCTCATTCTTATTTTGGAGACTTAGAAATTTGAAGAGATGCCCTAGGAGACTTAGAAATTCAAAGAAAAAGAGATCTATGAGATGGTGGGTTATTTTGGGAAAAGTTAGGTATTTAACCATATGTTTTAGAAAGCATAAGATTTGGATTGATGGAGAATAAAGACAAATTCCATTTCATTGGAAATGGAAAGGTGATGAGGACTCAGACATTATGATGACACATGGGGAGGACAAAATTTTTGGAATAGAGAATTTATGTTAAAGAAAAGCGAAAGATAAGAATCAAAATTCAAGGCAGAGGTAAGGAAAGTTGTAGAAATTTGGATTTGCTTTAACAGACTGTGGGAAAAGTAGTAGGTTCCTTAGCAGAGAAGAAACATATATCACTGGACAGTAGAGAACCAGTTTTAAAGACAATTGCTCTTTGGTACTGAAAAGAGTAGTAGTAAATCATAGGAGGAAGAATCCTAAATATAGGCAGGGTTAGTGAATACTTTTATAGGCCTAAAGACTTCTGAAAAAATGTCCCAGGCTGTTAGAATCTTATTAAGCTTCACACATTTTCTCTCATTAATTTTACACATTTTCAAAATGGTAATGAATTGATGAATATCATATGTAGAAGTTTAAAAAAATGGCTCCAAATTTGTTGGCACTTTTCCTATTGAGCAGTAGGGTCCATGTACTCTCTCTTTTGATACTGGATGGGTTTGGGGCCTATGGTGAACATGAGGGTAGAACAAAAGTGAATGTGTGACCATTTTTTGTTGTTGTTGTTTTTTGTTGTTTTTTTTTTAGATTCCATATATATGTGTTAGCATACAATATTTGTTTTTCTCTTTCTGACTTACTTCACTCTGTATGACAGACTCTATGAAGAACCTAGGGGCAGGATGGGAATAAAGACCCAGACCTACTAGAGAATGGACTTGAGGATAGGGGGAGAGGGAAGGGGTAAGCTGGGACAAAGTGAGAGAGTGGCATGGACATGTGTACACTACCAAATGTGAAATCGATAGCTAGTGGGAAGCAGCCGCATGGCACAGTGAGATCAGCTCGGTGCTTTGTGACCACCTAGAGGGGTGGGATAGGGAGGGTGGGAGGGAGAGAGATGCAAGGGGGAAGAGATATGGGGATATATGTATATGTATAGCTGATTCACTTTGTTATAAAGCAGAAAATAACACACCACTGTAAAGCAATTTTACTCCAATAAAGATGTTTAAAAAAAGATGTTAAAAAATAAATAAGTAAAAGTCAAAAAAAAATGAATGTGTGAATATAGTACAATGGTGGTTGTATACCCTCAAATTCAGAATGGTTTCTAGGCAGCAGTAGTACTTGGAATAGAATTTGGTATTTTGAGGCAGGGCAAAGTCATAAAACAAATGTGAAATTAAAAAAATAGACAAGATACAATAATCTAAAACATAAAGTGAAAATATAAAACATTGTATTTAGCTTTATGTGCTGTTAGCTTTAGGACTGGGTCATGGGTGGATGCTTGAATGGGTCTTCAGGAGGCTATTGTGAAGGCTTAAAGGAAAGTGAGAAAGCTATTATTGGAAGCTGGAGGAGAATAGATTTCTTGTTACATAGTGATGAAGAATTAAGCGCAGCTAGCACCTGCAGTAACATAGAAAATAGACTATGTACGTAATGAATGGATAGATCTGGCTAAGGACATTACTGGGTAACACGTTTAAGGTGTCAGTTGCTTTCTTGTGCATCACAAGGTGAGACTAGAGAGAGATAAGCTAAAAAATAACTTATTTAATTTTTCAGACAGAGCTTAAAGAAACTATAAGAGCCAGGACTTTCTGGCTTTAAAACAATTCAACCAATCCCCAGTGCATTAGTTCAGGTCTTCCAAGAGTCAGATGTCAAGACAGGATTAGATTGTAATAGGTTTTTAGGGCAAAATACTTGTGAGGTAAAAAGAGGAGGGAGCCCAAGAGGGAGGGAGAGCTGGTAGACCATGTTACAGGCATGACACCTGTGGAAGAGAGAGAGAAGGAAGGAGAATTGGATAGTCAGAGTCTTAGACTATAGGGCAGTATTGATAAATTTTAACAAGGCCAAAGTTTCTGGTAATCAAGACTGTACAAAAGACTGTACAAAAATGGCGGTAGCTTTAGAGTGCAGCAACTAGGGTCATCTATCAATTAGATTTCCTGCAGCAGAAAATCTGAGTCATGGATTTAGCCACCACAGTTCACTGTTTGCACTGAACAGATATGTTTGTCTACACATGTTCAAAGAGCAGCTCCTCCATGGCTCCCACAGACCTTTTTCCTGAGGGTAAACTTGGAAGGAGGAGGTCAGTGGGATACTTTATAGCCCCCATTACTGTAGCTTATCTTGGAGCCATAAGCAGTACTCATTCTTTCCCTTCTCCATTATCCATTCTAAATTCCCCTCACTCTCAGCTTTTCCTTGGCTGGTCTTGGCTGGTCACCAAGGTAACCAAACCTTCATTATTGAGTGGCTGAATCCTTGGTAGTCATACACGTCTCAAATCCGGGCTGCTATATTTGCCCACTTATGGTTACAATAGAACAAACAAATACCAGGAGGTGCCCAAGTCTATCATCTGCATTCCATATATATATATATATATATATATATATATATATATATATATATATATATATATATCTGTGTTCTCATTGAGTAAAAGCAGCTTTGCCTTCTGCTGATCAGGGTCAATTATTCTTGGAAATATGGTGACTCCTCTTTTCTGAGCAGGAATAGCAGGAATCAGATTGAAACAACTGCTCAACTGCAAAAATGGGCTACCTCTTACAGAAGAGGAGGGATGACTCAGAGGACAGAAACAAGGCCCCGGAGGGTGGAGCTAACAGCCACAGAGAATTCCAAAGCCAGGAGCAAAGAAAATAGGACTGGGTTCTAATCTAGAAACTGGCAGCTCATGCTGGCTGGATTTCAGAAATGCTGTAAGCCAATGACTGCTGTGTACTTCCTGTCACTTTCCTTATCACTGTCCCACATCCATTTTTGAGCAGGAGTGCCACTGCAGTTATCCAAGAGTATCCCATCATTGTACTTTGGGTATGTGGGGGAAGATAATGAGACTCTTTAGTTTACAAGGCTTCAGGTTGATAGAAACTATATTTGAGGACTGTGCTAGAGGGATCACTCTGAGGAACCTCATCCATATCTGGACCTTATTTAGTTAACAGTATCCTGGATTTTGAATTTGAACATAATTCCTTAAAGAGTTGAGACGTTTGATGCTGGAGAGGATGTGGAGCAAAGGGAACGCTTCTACACTGTTGGTGGGAATGTAAGTTAACTTGGTGCAGCCACTATGGAAAACAGTATGAAGGTTCCTCAAAACACTAAAAATAGAGTTGCCATATGATCCAGCAATCCTACTCCTGGGTATATATCTGGACAAAACTATAATTCAAAAAGATACATGCACCCCAATGTTCATAGCAGCACTATTCACAATAGCGAAGACATTGAAGGAACCTAGATGTCCACTGACAGATGAATGGGTAAAGAAGATGTGGTACATACACGCAATGGAATACTACTCAGCCATAAAAAGAATGAAATAATGCCACTTGAAGCAACATGGATGGACCTAGAGATTATCATACTAAGTGAAGTAAGTCAGATAGAGAAAGATACCATATATCAGTTATATGTGGAATCTAAAATATGATGCAAATGAACCTATTTACAAAACAAACAGACTCACAGACATAGAAAACAAACTTTACCAAAGGGGAATGGGGATGGGGAGGGATAAATTAGGAGTTTAGGATTAGCAGGTGCAAACTACTGTGTATAAAATAGATAAACAAGGTCCTACTGTATAGCACAGAGAACTTTATTCAATATCCTATAATAAACCATAATGGAAACAAATATGAAAAAGAATGTGTGTGTGTGTGTGTGTGTGTGTATAACTGAATCACTGCTCTATATCAGAAAATAACACAACATTGTAAATTAACTCTAATAAAAAATAAACTAAGATAAAAAAAAATAAAAAGTTGAGACATTTGAGGAGTCCTAAGATAGCCTGATTCTATTGTGCAGATATGATAAATATACATAACTGTGGCCAGATGACACTTTGGTGCCTTTTTTAAAATAGTGGGAAATTGACTCTGCTCATATGAGAGGTAGTTCTGTGTCCTCTTGCCAAGAGAATGGGTAAGGTTTGCATTTGCTTCAACTAGTAGAGCCCAGGAGAAGTGTTCCTGTGTGACTGAAGCTAGTATAGTAGTCCATGTAGCTTCTTCCTGAGTCACTTGGAATACTCACTCTCATGACATTCTCTCTTAGAACTCAGCCAATACATGGTGAGAATATCAAGCCCCATGGAAGGCCTCATGTAAGTGCCCCAGTTGACACATCCAGCTATGCCTGTCTTTGGCGTCATCTCATCTCTGATACAAGGAAGGCATGAGAAGAAAACTCTACATGATTCCAGTCCCCTGCTTTTCAAATCTTCCCAGATAAGCCCCAAACCCTATGAAGCAGAGAGGCTGTCACCAGTGTGTCCTATCCTAATTCCTGACCTACAGAATCCTTGAGCAAAATAAAATAGTGGTGTTTGCCACTCCAAGTTTTGAGTGGTTTGTTTATAGCAATAGTAATTAGAATGTCATCCAATATTCCTTTTTAGAAAGGCTAAAAAATTTAAATTTAAAATAAATCTCTAATTCATATTCTCTCCTCTATATTCCAAATCAGTTAACTCTTTACTTTTTTTTCCCCAAAATATTTGAAACTACAGTAGCTATTATGGCTGTAGAGTTCCTAAATCGCAACCTTCTTATATACCATACTCCTGAATTTGGAATTTGAAAGAGACACCTGAAGTTATGCTACTGGAAATATTATAATCTTTCCAAACTAGTATATTTTGGAATGAAAAATAATATTTGACAATTAATCTTAAGTCATCATTAAATAATTATTGACTTGACAATATTTCATTCTTAGGAAAAAAGGAAAAAAAGAATACTTATTTACCTAGAATACATTTATAAAAATAAATATCTGCTGAATATTTTTGAAGTCTAATAAACCAAAACGAAAAGTTCAATATATGAAACATATGTACCTACTTATAGAAGTGGAGGTGTTTGTACATAGAGGGAGTCAACAGAGAGAGAGAGAAGTGGGGGCAGATGAGAAAGAAAGTATATGAAATATGGAAACACAGGGTAATTTTGCATGTTACTGTGGACCGTATTTTCCTAAAATTACAGAATGTGAGGCTACAGAGCCATGTGATTTCTCATTCATCAATTAAAACTTAGTCAATTTCACTCTACTACATTTTTTTTCTTTTGAATAGCAATATTTCCAGGGCTTAATGTGCCATTTAGGTTCTCAGAAGGGCTTTTGAACAGCCCGTGTGATAAAACAGCCTGTGTGATACAATGAATTCAGTGAAATCTTGCTGACAGCTGAGAGTAGAACGTTGCATTTTGTACCCTTAAGATAATATAATTGCCGGGATGCAATTGGTCTTTCATCTTATGGTAGTAATCAATCAGTGATTGACAAGTCTAATTAGAATCCTTGGTATGTGCAACATGATAGCACTTTCTAACAGCATTGTAGTCTAAAACATCTTTTCAGCAATCCTGTAAGAAAAACATACTATTTTATAGATAATTCAATTTACATTGCTGCCATTACTGTTTGCATATATGGAAAGGTTTTATTGAGGTAGAATAATACCAACTTTGAATGTATAAATATACAGCTCTAATGGTTCTCTCCCAAAGCCTCAGTATTTCTGCTTTAAAGGTTTGATGATTTTTCAAATTGGCAAAGGTAGATTACTGTATGTGTATAATTTTTTTATTGTCTTTAGAACATAGTGTAGTTTAGGTGCATAGATTTATATTTTGATGAAAATCTTCCCCCTCTCCTCTTCCCAAGAGAGGTAATTGTAATTCATAGTGGAATACAGTAATCAGAAGAGAAATAGCATCTGTTAAAAAATACGGTGCTTGGTTACAAAGTCAAGATAAAATACCATATTTTGTTAGGCACTGAAAATATCTAGAAAAATCAGTGCTCATTTCCTTCTATAATGTGACATGTGTTGAGTCTCTGAACAGATTTTTTCACATTGAAATATCTTCAAAAATGTTAAACTTTAAACTCGATAATTACACTGTGTATTTGTCTTTTAGCATTTCAATTAGGATCTGTTAATCTTGAACTTGTGCAACTTACTTCGTATGCAGAGGGAGAAAGTGGAATTACAGGAAGTATTAAACCATTCTTTTTGTTCTTGATAAAATGATAAAATAATGTACAAAGTGCTTTCCTTCACATGTATGGTATTTCTTTTAGAAAATGAGACTTTCCATCATACAGAAAGTGATAAATTACTGAGAAGGCATACTATTTCTTCTTGCAGTATGTGGATTGAATCAGAGACATGGGTTTTTCTGAGATGTCAAAAGACAGTGTAAAAAATATAATTATAATTATGCTCTGAATATCCCAATACAGTAATTCGAATTTAAATGCCTCCTTTGACATTCTATAAATTAGGAACATGTGTTTTCAAAACTAAATTTAAAGCTGAAAAGTAAGCACAATATCTGAGAAAGCATCAAAAAGTAGTTTTTAGGAATGTAAGGATGCAAAGGTGATGACTAGGGGATCCATTTGAAGCATCAGCTTCAGATGAACAAGATGTAAAGCACCACAGAACAGATACAACTCAGCAATTCGTTTTTTTCAAGATGATTTTTTGGATGTTATATGAAGTATTTATCATTTTTCATATTTTATAATACCACAAGTGTTCTCTGTGATACTGTCACTCCACACACCATTGCAGTGCATCTAGAACTCAGCAGAAATATCCCGCTTTTGGTGACTTCATCTCAGCTCCCATCAACTACATGGTAACTTTTTTTTTTCTTTGCGGTACGCAGGCCTCTCACTGTTGTGGTCTCTCCCGTTGCGGAGCACAGGCTCCGGACACGCAGGCTCAGCAGCCATGGCTCACGGGCCTAGCCACTCCACGGCATGTGGGATCTTCCCAGACTGGGGCACAAACCCATGTCCCCTGCATCGGCAGGCGGACTCTCAACCACTGCGCCACCAGGGAAGCCCCAGTGCTCTGTTTTGATCTATTTAATTTAAGTGGACAAGATTTCATTAAATACTTGATTAGTAAATAGGTAATATAGGGATAGGGAATCAAAAATGAATTAGACAGGGCTTCCCTGGTGGCACAGTGATTGAGAGTCTGCCTGCCGATGCAGGGGACATGGGTTTGTGCCCCAGTCTGGGAAGATCCCACGTGCCGCGGAGCGGCTAGGCCTGTTAGCCATGGCCGCTGAGCCTGCGCGTCCGGAGCCTGTGCTCTGCAAGGGGAGAGGACACAACAATAAGAGGCCCGCGTACCGCAAAAAATAAATAAATAAATAAATAAAATAAGACAAAATCCTGATTTTTTTTGTATTTTATTTTATTTTTTTATAGAGCAGGTCCTTAATAGTCATCAGTTGTATAACATCAGTGTATACATGTCAATCCCAATCTCCCAATTCATCACACCACCGTCCCCAACCCCCTGTGGCTTTCCCCCCTTGGTATCCATACGTTTATTCTCTACATCTGTGTCTCAATTTCCGCCCTGCAAACCGGTTCATCTGTACCATTTTTCTAGGTTCCACATACATGCGTTAATATACGATATTTGTTTTTCTCTTTCTGACATCACTCTGTATGACAGTCTCTAGATCCATCCACGTCTCAACTAATGACCCAATTTTGTTCCTTTTTATGGCTGAGTAATATTCCATTGTATATATGTACCACTTCTTCTTTATCCATTCATCTGTCGATGGGCATTTAGGTTGCTTCCATGACCTGACTACTGTAAATACTGCTGCAATGAATATTGGGGTGCATGTGTCTTTTTGAATTATGGTCTTCTCTGGTTATATGCCCAGTAGTGGGATTGCTGGGTCATACAGTAATTCTATTTTGAGTCTTTTAAGGAACCTCCATACTGCTCTCCATAGTGGCTGTATCAATTTACATTCCCACCAGCAGTGCAAGAGGGTTCCCTTTTCTCCACACCCTCTCCAGCATTTCTTGTTTCTAGATTTTCTGTTGATGCCCATTCTAACTGGTGTGAGGTGATACCTCATTGTAGTTTTGATTTGCATTTCTCTAATAATTAGTGATGTTGAGCAGCTTTTCATGTGCTTCTTGGCCATCTGTATGGAAATGTCTATTTAGGTCTTCTGCCCATTTTTGGATTGGGTTGTTTGTTTTTTTAATATTGAGCTGAATGAGCTGTTTATATATTTTGGAGATTAATCCTTTGTCCATTGATTCGTTTGCAAATATTTTCTCCCATTCTTAGGGTTGTCTTTTCGTCTTCTCTGTGGTTTCCTTTGCTGTGCAAAAGTTTTTAAGTTTCATTAGGTCCCATTTGTTTATTTTTGTTTTTATTTCCATTACCCTAGAAGGTGGATCAGAAAAGATCCTGTTGTGATTTATGTCAAAGACTTCTCTTCGTATGTTTTCCTCTAAGAGCTTCATAGTGTCTGTTCTTACATTTAAGTCTTTAATCCATTTTGAGTTTATTTTTGTGTATGGTATTAGGGAGTGTTCTGATTTCATACTTTTACATGTAGCTGTCCAGTTTTCCCAGCAACACTTATTGAAGAGACTGTCTTTTCTCCATTGTATATCCTTGCCTCCTTTGTCATAGATTAGTTGACCATAGGTACGTGGGTTTATCTCTGGGCTTTCTGTCTTGTTCCATTGATCTATGTTTCTGTTTTTGTGCCTGTACCATGTTGTTTTGATTACTGTAGCTTTGTAGTATAGTCTGAAGTGAGGGAGTCTGATTCCTCCAGCTCCGTTTTTTTCCCTCAAGTCTGCTTTGGATATCTGGGGTCTTTTGTGTCTCCATACAAATTTTAAGATTTTTTGTTCTAGTTCCGTAAAAAAATCCCATTAGTAATTTGATAGGTATTGCATTGAATCTGCAGTTTGCTTCGGGTAGTACAGTCATTTTCACAATATTGATTCTTCCAATCCAAGAACATGGTATATCTCTCCATCTGTTGGTATCATCTTTAATTTCTTTCATCAGTGTCTTATAGTTTTCTGCATACAGGTCTTTTGTCTCTCTATGTAGGTTTATTCCTAGGTATTTTATTCTTTTTGTTCCAGTGGTAAATGGGAGTGTTTCCTTAATTTCTCTTTCAGATATTTCATCATTAGTGTATAGGAATGCAAGAGATTTCTGTGCATTAGTTTTGTATCCTGCAACTTTACCAAATTCATTGATTAGCTCTAGTAGTTTTCTGGTGACATTTTTAGTATTCTCTATGTATAGTGTCCTGTCATCTGCAAACAGTGACAGTTTTACTTCTTCATTTCCAATTTGTATTCCTTTTATTTCTCTTTCTTCTCTGATTGCCGTGGCTAGGACTTCCAAAACTATGTTGGTAGGACTTCTAAAACTATGTTGAATAATAGTAGTGAGAGTGGACCTCCTTGTCTTGTTCCTGATTTTACAGGAAATGCTTTCAGTTTTTCACCTTTGAGAATGATGTATGTTGTGGGTTTGTCGTATATGGCCTTTATTATGTTGAGGTAGGCTCCCTCCGTCCCCAGTTTCTGGAGAGTTTTTATCATAAATGGGTGTTGAATTTTGTCAAAAGCTTTTTCTACATCTACTGAGGTGATCGTATGGTTTTTATTCTTCAATTTGTTAATATGGTGTATCACATTTATTGATTTGTGTATATTGAAGAATCCTTGCATCACTGTTGTAAATCCCACTTGATGATGGGGTATGATCCTTTTAATGTGTTGTTGAATTCTGTTTGCTAGTATTTTGTTGAGGATTTTTGCATCTATATTCATCAGTGATATTGGTCTGTAATTTTCTTTTTTTTTTTTTTTTTTTTTTTTTTTTTTTTTTTTTTGCTGTACGCGGGCCTCTCACTGCTGTGGCCTCTCCCGTTGCGGAGCACAGGCTCCGGACACACAGGCTCCGCGGCCATGGCTCACGGGCCCAGCCGCTCCACGGCATGTGGGATCTTCCGGGATAGGGGCACGAACCCGTGTCCCCTGCATCGGCAGGCGGACTCTCAACCACTGCGCCACCAGGGAAGCCCTGTAATTTTCTTTTTTTGTTGTATCTTTGTCTGGTTTGGGTATCAGGGTGATGGTGGCCTCATAGAATGAGTTTGGGAGTGTTCCTTTCTCTGCAATTTTTTGGAAGAGTTTGAGAAGGATGGGTGTTAGCCTTCCCTAAATGTTTGATAGAATTCACCTGTGAAGCCATGTGGTCCTGGACTTTTGTTTGTTGGAAGATTTTTAATCACAGTTTCAATTTCATTACTTGTGATTGGTGTGTTCATATTTTCTGTTTCTTCCTGGTTCAGTCTTGGAACGTTATGCCTTTCTAGGAATTTGTCCATTTCTTCCAGGCTGTCCACTTTATTGGCATAGAGTTAGTGGTAGTAATCTCTTATGATCCTTTGTATTTCTGCAGTGTCAGTTGTGATTTCTCCTTTTTCAATTCTAATTTTATTGATTTGAGTCCTCTCCCTCTTTTTCTTTATGAGTCTGGCTAATGGTTTATCAATTTTGTTTATCTTCTCAAAGAACCAGCTTTTAGTTTTATTGATCTTTGCTATTGTTTTCTTTGTTTCTGTTTCATTTATTTCTGCTCTGATCTTTATGATTTCTTTCCTTCTGCTTACTTTCACTTTTGTTTATTCTTCTTTCTCTGGTTCCTTTAGGTGTAAGGTTAGATTGTTTACTTGAGATTTTTCTTGTTTCTTGAGGTAGGCTTGTATAGCTCTAAACTTCCCTCTTAAAACTGCTTTTGCTGCATCCCATAGGTTTTGGATCATCGTGTTTTCATTGTCATTTGTCTGTAGGTATTTTTTTATTTCCTCTTTGATGTATTCAGTGATCTTTTGGTTATTTAGTAACGTATTGTTTAGCCTCCATGTGTTTGTATTTTTTACGTTTTCTTCCCTGTAATTCATTTCTAATCTCGTAGCATTGTGGTCAGAAAAGATGGTTGATATAACTTCAATTTTCTTAAATTTACTGAGGCTTGATTTGTGACCCAAGATGTGATCTATCCTGGAGAATGTTCCATACGCACTTGAGAAGGAAGTGTAATCTGCTGTTTTTGGTTGGAATGTCCTATAAATATCAATTAAATCCATCTGGTCTATTGTGTCATTTAAAGCTTTTGTTTCCTTATTAATTTTCATTTTGGATGATCTGTCCTTTGGTGTAAGTAAGGTGTTAAAGTCCCCCAGTATTATTGTGTTACTGTCAATTTCCTCTTTTATAGCTGTTAGCAGTTGCCTTATGTATTGAGGTGCTCCTATGTTGGGTTCATATATATTTATAATTTTTATATCTTCTTCTTGGATTGATCCCTTGATTATTATGTAGTGTCTTTCTTGTCTCTTGTAACATTCTTTATTTTAAAGTCTAGCTTATCTGATATGAGTATTGCTACTCCAGCTTTCTTGTGATTTCCATTTGCATGGAATGTCTTTTTCCATCCCCTCACTTTCAGTCTGTATGTGTCCCTGGATCTGAAGTGGGTCTCTTGTAGGCAGCATATAGATGGGTCTTGTTTTTGTATCCATTCAGCAAGACTGTGTCTTTTGGTTGGAGCATTTAATCCATTCACATTTAAGTTAATTACCAATATGTTTGTTCCTGTGACCATTTTCTTAATTGTTTTTGGTTTGTTTTTGTAGGTCCTTTTCTTCTCTTGTGTCTCCCACTTAGAGAAGTTCCTTTAGCATTTGTTGTAGAGTTGGTTTTGTGGTGCTGAATTCTCTTAGTCCTTGCTTGTCGGAAAGCTTTTGATTTCTCCATCAAATCTGAATGAGATTCTTGCCGGGAAGAGTAATCTTGGTTTTAGGTTCTTCCCTTTCATCACTTTGAGTATATCATGCCACTCCCTTCTGGCTTGTAGAGTTTCTGCTGAGAAATCAGCTGTTAACCTTATGAGAGTTCCCTTGTATGTTATTTGTCGTTTTTCCCTTGCTGCTTTCAATAATTATTCTTTGGCTTTAATTTCTGCCAAGTTGATTACTCTGTGTCTCAGTGTGTTTCTCCTTGGGTTTATTCTGTATGGGACTCTCTGTGCTTCTTGGACTTGGGTGGCTCTTTCCTTTCCCATGTTAGGGAAGTTTTTGACTATAATCTCTTCAAATATTTTCTCGGGTCCTTTCTCTCTCTCTTCTCCTTCTGGGACCCCTATAATGCAAATGTTGTTGTGTTTAGTGTTGTCCCAGAGGTCTCTTAGGCTGTCTTCTTTTCTTTTCTTTCTTTTTCCTTTATTCTGTTCTGCAGCAGTGAATTCCACCATTCTTTCTTCTAGGTCACTTATCTGTTCTTCTGCCTCAGTTATTCTGCTATTGATTCCTTCTAGTGTAGTTTTCATTTCAGTATTGTATTGTTCATCTCTGGTTTTTTGTTCTTTAATTCTTCTAGGTCTTTATTACACATTTCTTGCATCTTCTCAATCTTTGCCTCCATTCTTTTTCCGAGGTCCTGGATCATCTTCACTATCATTATGCTGAATTATTTTTCTGTACAGTTGCCTATCTCCATTTAGTTGTTTTCTGGGTTTTTATCTTGTTCGTTCATCTGGTACATAGCCCTCTGCCTTTTCATCTTCTGTATCTTTCTGTGAATGTGGTTTTTGTTCCACAGGCTGCAGGATTGTAGTTCTTGCTTCTGCTGTCTGTCCTCTGGTGGATATGGCTCTCTAAGAGGCTTGTGCAAGTTTTCTGATGGGAGGGACTGGTGGTGGGTAGAGCTGACTGTTGCTCTGGTTGGCAGAGCTCAGTGAAACTTTAATCTGCTTAACTGCTGATGGGTGAGGCTGTGTTCCCTCCCTGTTCTTGTTTGGCCTGAGGCTACCCAACACTGGAGCCTACCTGGGCTCTTTTGTTGGGCTAATGGTGGACTCTGGGAGGGCTCTAGCCAAGGATTACTTCCCAGAGCTTCTGCTGCCAGTGTACTTGTCCCCAAGGTGAGCCACAGCCACCCCCCCCCGCCTCTGCAGGAGACCCTTCAACACTAGTAGGTCTGATTCAGTCTCCCTTGGGGTCACTGCTCCTTCCCCTGGATCCCGATGCACACACTACTTTGTGTGTGCCCTCCAAGAGTGGAGTCTGTGTTTCCCCCAGTCCTGTCGAAGTCCTGCTGTCAAATCCCACTAGAGTTCAAAGTCTAATTCTCTCAAATTCCTCCTCCTGTTGCCAGACCCCCAGGTTGGGAAGCCTGACGTGGGGCTCAGAACCTTCATTCCAGTGGGTGGACTTGTGTGCTCTAAGTGTTCTCCAGTCTATGAGTTACCCACCCAGAAGTCATGGGATTTGATTTTACTGTGATTGCACCCCTCCTACCATCTCATTGTGGCTTCTCCTTTGTCTTTGGATGTGGGGTATCTTTTATGATGAGTTTCAGTGTCTTCCTGTTGATGATTGTCCAGCAGCTAGTTGTCCAAAATCCTGATATTTAGAAGTTAAGATCTGGTGGAATGCCAGAAACATAAGTGATTACACAAGTATCTCTATTATGAGAAGGAATAATTATGTGGTAAGAAAGGTAAAATTGCAGTCCTCTGAGAATTCTGAGGAGGGATAAATGATATCAATCTACTGAAGTTCTGGAAGATTGCATGGAGGTGGTGACTTTTAAATGGCCTTACAGAGTGATAAAATTTTTAGTATTTGAGAAATGGGAAGGAAAATTATTCCAGGAAAAAGAACTGAGTGTGTAAAGTAATAAAGTGTAGAGTTAATTTATAGAGCCTTGAACTACCTATGAAGATTAGTGAGGTATCGAATGTTCTTAACTTTTTAACTATGGGTTTAAAAAATATTTATTCATTAATACAGTAGGCAATGGGGGAGCCTGTGAAGAAAAATGATATTATTTGAGCTATACTTTAAGAAAATTAATCTTCTCGTAATCGAGAGAATTTATTGGATTTTCCAGTTCAGAGACTATTGTTTCACTCTAGACAGGATATAGTGACATTTTTTAGCAGAGTGATAACTTTAAGAGTAGAAAACAAGGGATGTTAGAGCAAATACAGAAAAATAGAAGCAAAGTCTTACCTTGATAGGAAAAGAGATTCAGAAAGGAGAGAAAATAAATAAATAAATAATTACTTTCCGGATGAAAGCTAAATTGGGATGATGATATAGAGATATTTTAAGAAATACGCTAATAAGATATGAAGCAGGAAGAGGGCAGCTGGGTGCCTAGGATGAAACTCAGAGGGTGACTGAACAGTGAAGTTGGTGTTGATAAGTGATACTAACTGGTCCTTATCTTTACACTGGTCAGTACAAATATCAGTGTATCTCAGGAGATTGAATTTCTCATTGCAAATTAATACATTGACATTTTGGTGTATCAGAGATACTTTTATATATTTGATTAACATCAATGAGTTTTTATGCTGTTGAGGGTCTGGTCTGCTCATTTTCTGAGTGAGCTGAAACACTGAGTTCTTACATTTTTTCAGATGAGGACCAAGTTCATACATGAATAGTAAGGACAGAGCGATGTATAAGTTGTGTTTCTATCTTATTAACAACTTTGCCTTCAAAATCCTAAGTAAATTGTTTTGTTTAAGAAAAGCTTCAGCAAAATTCATCTAAGATGGCTGAGGGTTTCTAGGAAGTAAAGATGTGGGAAGAAAAACTGTAAACTTCAGTTGTCTAATCTGTGCAATGGGTGGGGGTGGGGGTAATAAAAATACCTACCTTGTTGTGTAGGTATGAATAATAAATTAGAAAATACATGAAAGCACTAGGAACAGTGTCTGGCACATGATTAGAAAAATTAGTCTTTGCTGTGGTGATGATTGAGATGAAGAGGAAAGAAACTGACAATAGAAGGAAAGATAGAAACAATAATAAAAAGAATATTTAGTTTTCAGAAAGGCAGATAGAAAATAAAAATAAGCCATTTGATGGAAAATTCAACATTTCTCCTACTTTCTGTTCTGGAAAATATTTTTATTACAGAATTTTATTTCACTATTGTGTGTATTAGGTTTGGCTTATTTGCTTTTTTTCCATCAAAATATTATTATCCATTAGAAAGTGAACAAATTCATGCCACAGAAATAACAAGGTACATTCAAAACAAAGTTTTAATAATATAAATAAGGACAAAATAGATCTTTATTGTAATGTTCACAATTAATACGATAGAAAAAAATAGAACTTTGTACTGACCACATTTTACTCATGTTATTTACTCATGTTACAATCTGGAATATTAGATTAGGAATGGTGCATTTGAAAAATAACTGAATTGCATTTAAGTATTTTTATTATCTTGGCCAATTATACATTTAAAACATTTTATAACAAAGCTATTTTATAACAGCTTTTGAAGAAGAAACAGGCCAAGAAATAAGCCATCAAGCTTCAAAAGGTGATAGCAATCCATAAGTGAAATGTTTTGATTTTTCCCTTAATCTAAATGGACTGCTCAATAACTTGGTATGAAAAGTCAGTTCTAAGTTTGATATAAATACCAACTTTTTCAATTTTATGGTTATCTATAAACCTGGAGTTAGTATGTGACTCTTTCCCATGAGCAATAATTTTGGACTTACTGTAATTAAATTTAAGTTCTTATCTACTAGAAAGGATGGTAAAATATCTTTCAAATATGCATAGGGTCAGGTCCTCAGAAGGTTGTGGGCAAGGGTGGTGAATGTATCTGTGATAAGAGCTCACATTTTCTCTCACCTCAGGAGCAACGCTTACAGGATAATAACTATTCACATTTAGTTCACCAAAGGCAACCGTTAACCGTTAGTGTATCCGAGTAACTAGCAAAAGCTATTTTAAATCAAAGTAAATTGATGGATGCTTGTGGCATATTGACATTTGCGGCCATGACTGTAACGTTCCTGAGGGTTAATTGTTCTATGCTCTCAACCTATAGTGCAATGTTTTCAATTACTAAGGGGTTAGTAAGTTGAATTCAGCTGATGAAAGAAGTGAAAACAACAGAACCAAAATATAAGATATAGAATTTTGAAATAGATAACATAGGTAAGTTCAGCTTAAATCCTTTAATAGTATTTAATATTTTGTATTAAATTCTTTTATATTACAAAAAATAATGTAATCTCTAGGTCCTCAAATAGCAATAAACAAAGAACCTTCTAGATTTTTATTGGTGGGCAATGTAAGGAGGAAAAGTCTAAAGGCAGATTGATTAAAAATGAAGTAGAAAGCAAAGATATATTCAAAAAGATGAAATAAAGAAAATAAAATAATAAAACAATGGATTCCAATGCAGTCAAGGAATCAAGCCATGAGTTCATGTGGCACAAAATAAATTAATATCAAAACAGGTAGATTCTCAAGAAGAGATAAAGTATGACATTTTTCTGTTAAAGACAATAGAAATAAGGGAAGACAGAATATCTGATGCTGATATATTTGAGTCACTTCACTGAAATACTCTGAACATTCTTTGTAGCCTATGATTGTGAGGAAAGAATCCTGCTGGAGAAGGAGAAATAAGATTGAGACTCTGGAGGTCTTGCTCAGTCTCAAATTATGATTGCATGAAATATATTTTTTAAAAAGCCTGATACAATGAACCTGGTAGTAATTGATAAAATGAACCTGGGAGACAAATAAAGGACAAAAATTATGGACAAGTAGCAAAGAGGCAGACATTTTCTTCTACAGAGCATCTTAAACGTCTCCATGAGGTGAAAATGGAATGTGTCTCTATTCAGCTCCTTCTTCCACATTGGAGATTCTCATAGCTTCTGACTGCCCCATTAATTCAACCCTACATGTTTGATTTTCAAATTTAAATTAATTCCCTTGGCATAAGCTGTGAAAATATGATCCTTGATCTGTCTTCCTTGGTCAACTTCATTGATTTATATGTAAACTTAGTAGGAATTCAAGAGAGCTTGGAATCATCAAAAGGCAGATTGAGATGCATGTTTTATGCAAATTCTTATAGTTGGGTATAGGGAGGGAAAAAAGTACAGCCAGAAATAATGAGGTCAGGATGATATACATAGTTTTACATGCCAGAGATTCAAAGGCACGAGAATTTAAATTAGAGAGCTGTTCTCTCCTATTCCTTATACATCAGTTTCCCTCTGCTATCTTTTCTATTTTCTGAGACTAGAAATCTTTAGATTTGACCCCTTGTTGATATATAATTATATATATATAATTATATATATATATAATTGAAGTAACCACCTGATTAATCAAAGATTTTTATTTCATTTTCTGGAAATCATTAGTTTTTAAGATCCATGGGGTCCAAGACCATCCTCTCTTCAGCTGTCAAACACAGTAATAATACATGTAAGATAACTAAGGTATATCTTGTCTACTAGATTGCAAATGGAAGAGGTTGTAGATTGATAATTCCTCCTGATTGCAACTTGTATATTAAAGACTAAGAAATTCAGTAGAATGATATTAATAAGGTGTATATTATGTAATAAACAACTAATAAAACTTTTTTGTTTTTACTTTTGAGTAATGTTTGAAAAATGTGTTTATATCTTCAGTTAGGAGTTTATTTTTATCTGAAAGGGTTAAGGAATTAGGGATCTATATCCTCTAGAAGAATCACGTTTAAGATTGGATTTTATTCTATTTGTTTTTTAGATTAGATAATATGGAATTCATTAAAGAATAAAATGAGAAAAAATGTATATAAGGAAAATATATGATATCTACAGCTTCAAAATCACCTAAAAATGGAAGTGTGTTTTTATTATTAAAAATTATATGGATTAAGATAGGTATTTATTCTTGACTTTTCAATTTTAGATTAAATGTGCTACTATCTATTTGCAAAACAAAAACAAATGCATTAAGATTATAGCTGGACTATTTAATACCCTGAAAAAATCATAGAAGGATAAAACTCTAGCAGTGGGACCAGTCATCAGCATTCAGATTTGTTTTGTTTTAAGGTTCTCCAATGACTGCAGTGTGCAGTGGAAATTGAGAATCACTGCATAAAATTATTTAACCAAAGGCTCACTGTATGAAAACCTGGGCTAGAACACTAGCCCAGAACAATAATTACCCTGGTCCCTACACCATAGTTGCCTATCTTGTTTTTACATCCCAATATGATGGATTTGATAGACATAATTTATCATGTAATCAAGAGTGGGAAATTAATGGTAAATTGAGGTCCTGATATGAATAGACTGGCTTGTTTTCTATATTTATACTGTGCTTCTCAATGACTGTATATGCTGGGTCCAAGTAATACTGGAAATAACTTCATGGGGTCAGCAATATCAGCCAAAATAATGAAATAGTAGCTGTGTCAGGAAACAACCTCACTTGACTTCTCTATTAGTTGGGGGAGAATATAAAGTGACCTGGGCTCTCTAACATGATCTTAGACCAATTATTATACTGCAAAGCTCTCCAAAGGCCAAGATATCTTAAACCAATGCCCAATGATAAAAGCTTTTCCCATAAACTCTCCCTATTAATTAAATCAAATGTAGCTTTTAAATTGATGAGACTGCAAAGATAAGTTGTTCCTTATGCTTAGTATATTTATCAATAAAATAATGTGAAATGAAACAATGAGTAAGAATACCTTTAAGAAAAGAATTGTGCTGTCCACAGTCAGTTGTCACTGTGTTCCTTTCAAGAACAGTTATTAAGGAAAATTTAGAAAACAAATAGAACAAAACTAAACCTTAACACTTGGCTAATAGTCAAAGCATAAAAGGTGGTTTCATGTCATGTCTATTTTGGCTTTTACTCAGTAGAATGATCCTGAAAATGAACTTATATAAGACGAAGGGTCGGTCTTCCCTGGTGGCGCAGTGGTTGAGAGTCCACCTGCCGATGCAGGGGACACGGATTTGTGCCCCCGTCCAGGAAGATCCCACATGTGGCAGAGCGGCTGGGCCTGTGAGCCATGGCCGCTGAGCCTGTGCATCCGGAGCCTGTGCTCCACAACGGGAGAGGCCACAACAGTGAGAGGCCCATGTACCGCAAAAAAAAAAAAAAAAAAAAAAACCTAATAGGAAGTACCTCTGAATTTAATATAGGGCAAACAGTATCTTGTATCTTCCAAAAATATTTAAAATTAATTACATAAAAGTAAGAGGTTAGGGGACAGTATAGTTCAGATCCAGGTAAAATTCCTGTAGTTGGAAAATTCAGATTTCAAAATATATCTTAATACCTATAATATTAACATTTCTATAACATAATTTAAGGCCCATAGAAATACTAAATTCTTATCAAAAATTTTGATACTACTTCTCAAAACCCAAAAACTCATTCTAGTTAGTGAATAAAATCTGAAAATTAACCTTATCAATCAATCATATTCTCCTGTGCACCATTACAAGCACTAGGATCTCACCAAACATTAGACTCAGTTACTGACACGTATGGAAGACAAAATAAGCTTTCAAATCAGACAGATGTAGAGTCAATTCTTGGTGTCACCTCTTACAGATGGCAGACATGAGTAATCTCTTTATAAGTCGTAGTTAAATTTTTATTAACTAAAAATATTTTATTCACTCAAAGTCTGCTTGTTGAATGCAAGACTTGTTGGATATCTAGTTGTGAATAAAACAAGATATAGTCTCAGCCCATATGGAGTTTATAATCTAGTGAATATTTCTTATAATTTTTGTCTCCTGTGTTTTATTGATGTAAATATTCTGGAAATGCCCTTGGTTTCTAAGATCATACACTCTTTTTTAAAATTTTATATTATCATCAGTTATTAGTCTCAGCAATGACCAACCAGATTTGAGATAACATACTAAACATAGAAACCAGTTTGTCTTATAGAATTTTAGATTTTTTTTTTTAAACTTATGCTTCCTGAGGCATTATAGAAATAAATAAGCACCACTTTCAGCTCAACTTAAAAAGATTTATGGACAAATCCCTTATTATTCCTTAGTCCTAACTCCTGGCTTAGTTTCCAAGATCTTTAATAATTATTTAACAATAAAAATATTTAGAATATTTTCTTTCCCCTTAACCAGTTTTCATTTAGATACCCCTTTACCTGTCATTTTTTGGGGGGTCACCTAGGCTCAAATCAGCAGAATGATAATAATAATTTTATTAACTCATTAATATAGTAATAAATTCAATTAAGGTATATATTAATAGTTGTTGAATTCTCCCTACCTGTGAGACACCATTTTAAGGAATTTATACGTATCATCTCACTTAGTCTTGATAACCACCAGATAAAATGAGTATTGGGCTTCCCTGGTGGCGCACTGGTTGAGAGTCCGCCTGCCGATGCAGGGGACACGGGTTCATGCCCCGGTCCGGGAAGATCCCACATGCTGTGGAGTGGCTGGGCCCGTGAGCCATGGCCGCTGAGCCTGTGCATCCGGAGCCTGTGCTCCGCAACGGGAGAGGCCACAAGAGTGAGAGGCCCGCGTACTGCAAAAAAAAAAAAAAAAAAAAAAATGAGTATCATTTTTGTTAGAATTGAAGCACTGAGGCTAATGAAAGTAGAGAAAATTACTAAAAAATATACCAGTTAGTATGATTCAGATTTGAACCCAGGGAGTTGCTAGCCTTTTATTACTCTGCATTCTTGCTTCCTGACTGGACTATATTTGGCTCTTGATTCTTCTTTCTCTGTTTACATCCACTTTATCATCAAGACCAGTCAGCTTTTTCATTTTTTATTATTTTTTTAAAAATCTTTCATTTCTTTTGCACCATCACAGTCACCATCTTCACACAGATTTCCATCAGCCCACCACTTATTTGATTTTACTTCTCTCTGTAGCTTACTGATCCTTCAAAGTGCTGCTAGATTAGTCATCTTAAACCCACTCTGTATCTGTCTCTCCTATCTGCTTTATCAGAGTCTCAGCTCTTTAACTGGCTTTCAGTGACCCCGCTGGCTTTACCCTCGCCTAAATACTTTAGTTTATCTCCATGATGGGAACTTGTTACTTTACTTAAGTTGTCATGTTACTTTATCCTGAATATGTAGTCTTGCCTTTGAGCCTTTTCATACACATATCTCCCTTTGGGAAATGCCTTCTTTTATCCTAATTGCTTATTCAAACCAAAAAAGTTATATATAGTTTGCTATACAAAAACCTCATGGTAACCACAAACCAAAAATCTATAATAGATATACACACAAAAAAGAAAAAAGGAATCCAAACATAGCACTAAAGATAGTCATCAAATCACAAGAGAAGAAAACAAAAGAAGAAAGAGGGGAAAAAAAGACATACAAAAACAATTCCAAAACAATTAACACAATGGCAGTAGGAACATACATATCAATGATTACCTTAAATGTAAATGAACTAAATGCTCCAACCAAAAGACATAGACTGGCTGATTGGATACAAAAACAAGACCCTTATATATTGTGCCTATAAGAGACTCACTTCAGATCTAGAGACACATACAGATTGAAAGCAAGCAGATGGAAGAAGGTATTCCACACAAATGGAAATCAAAAGAAAGCCAGAGTAGCAATACTTATATCAGACAAAATAGACTTAAAAAAAAAAAAAGACTATTACATGAGACAAGGAAGAACACTATATAATGATCAAAGGATCAATCCAGAAGATATAACTATTGTAAATATATATGCACCCAACATAGAAGCACCTCAATATATAAGGCAAGCGTTAACAGACATAAAAGGAGAAATTGACAGCAACCCAATAATAGTGGGGGACTTTAACACCCCACTTATATCAATGGACAGATCAGACAGATAATCAATAAGGAAGCACAGGGGTAAAATGACACTACACATTAGACCAGATGGCCTTAACTGATATTTATAGAGCATTCCATCTGAAAGCAGCAGAATGTACATTCTTTTCAAGTGCAGGTGGAACATTCTCCAGGATAGATCACATGCTGAGCCACAAAGCAAGCCTCGGTAAATTTAAGAAAACTGAAATCATATCAGACATCTTTTCTGACTACAACACTATGAGGCTAGAAATGAACTACAAAGCTACAGTAATCAAAACAGTATGGTACTGGTGCAAAAAAACAGGCATATAGATCAATGGAACAAGATAGAAAGACCAGAAATATACCCAGGCACTTATGGTCAATTAATCTACAATAAAAAAGGCAAGAATATACAGTGGGGAAAAGTCTCTTTGATAAGTGGTATTGGGAAAACTGGACAACTATATGTAAAAGAATGAAATTAGGACATTCTCTGACACCACATACAAAAATAAACTCAAAATGATTAAAGACCTAAATGTAAGACTGGGTACTTACTATAAAATGCCTAGAGAAATACATAGGCAGAATACTCTTTGACATGAATCATAACAATATTTTTTGGATCTGTCTCCAAGAGTAATGGAAATAAAAGCAAAAATAAACAAATGGGACCTAATTAAAATGAAAAGCTTTTTCACAGCAAAGGAAGCCATAGCAAAAAGAAAAGACAACCTAGACTGGGAGAAAATATTTGCAAATTATGTTACTGACAAGGGATTAATTTCCAAAATACACAAACAGCTCATACAGCTAGTATCAAAAAGACAAATAACCCAGTCAAAGAAAGGGGAGAAGGCCTGAATAGACATTTCTTCAAAGAAGACATACAGATGGCAACAGGCACATGAAAATATGCTAAATAGCACTAATTATTAGAGAAATGCAAATCAAAACTACAATGAAGTATCACCTCACACTGGTCAGAATGGCCATCATGAAAAAGTCTACAAATAAAAAATGCTAGAGAGGGTGTGGAGAAAAGGGAACCCTCTTACACTATTTCTGGGAATATAAGTTGGTACAACCACTATGGAGCACAGTATGGGAGTTCCTTAAAAAACTAAAAATAGAGTTACCATATGACCCTGCAATTCCACTCCTGGGAGAAAACTCTAATTCAAAAAGATACATGCACCACAGTAGTCATAGCAGCACTATTTACAATAGCCAAGACATGGAAACAACCTATGTCCATCAACAGATGAATGGATAAAAAAGATGTATATATATATATATATATATATATATACACACACACACACACACACACAATGGCCATAAAAAGAATGAAATAATGCTATTTGCAACAACATGGTTGGACCTAGAGATTATCATATTAAGTGAAGTAAGTCAGACAGAGAAAGACAAATACCATGTGATATCACTTATATGTGGAATCTAAAAAAATATGATACAAGTAAACATTTACTTACAAATAGAAAGAGTCAGGGACGTAGAAAACAAAGTTATGGTTACCAAAGGGGATAGCAGGGGGAGGGGAGGGATAAATTAGGAGTTTGGGATTAACAGATACACACTACTATATATAAAATAGATAAACAACAAAGACCTACTGTATAGCACAGGATACTATATTCAATATCTTATAATAACCTATAATGGAAAAGAATCTGAAGAAGAATAAATATATATATATATATAACTGCCTCACTTTGCTGTACAGCTGAAACTAACACAACATTGTAAGTTAACTATACCTCAAAAAAAAAATTAGTTATCCAATGTCCAGTTCAGTATGATTTCTTCTAAACATTTCCCTAAAGAATATCAGCCCTAATTCGTTATCACTTTCTTCAGCCCTAATTTGTTATCACTTCTCAAAATTCATGTATTATTAAACTTCCCTTTTGGTGCTTTATATATGTGCTAGTATATAGTTCACATAAACTGTTTCTTATACACTATATGGTAAATATTCATTAAACACTAACCTAAGAAGACCCTGTGTCTGATTCTGTAAGATATTCTAGAATAATTCAGATAATCCTCAAATAAAATTTTTTCCAGTAGGGAAGTGTAAACTTGGTTAAACCTAGTTATAAAAAAATTATACCATATTTCCACATGGCTAATAAGCCAATGCTTGTATGATATGTCATTGATATATGACATTAGTTTAGGCCAACTAATAAACTCATTACCTCATGGTCAGAAATATCCTCATTTTAGCATGAGCAGTGTAATATAATGGCTACGGACAGAGTTTTGGAACCAAACCTTTTGGATGCACCACCCCCTAGAGACAGGCTATCGGGAAAGACATTGAACTTTTCTACACTTAGCTTTCCTCATGTGCAAAATGTATGTAATAAGAAAGTTTGTCATACAAGGCTGTTGTGCGGATAGAAGGAGTTAACATGTAAATCAATTAGAAAATATCTGGCACATATTAAGGGCTATATATTAGTTATTACCATTTAAAATTATGATTGATCTTACATGATAAATGTGAAAAAATGCACATTTTAGAATTGATATTCAGTTCAAGAATAACCCTATGGTGAAAAATGTAGTGCAAGAGTCTATATCTAGTTGGGGGAATCAGAGCAGGTATAGATTTAGTGGAATATCAAATAGACCTTGATAGCTAGATAGACTATTAACTTATACCTAGTCCCAGAGATGTTACAGCATAGAATATGTAGAAGTAATCGGGCATTCACATATTTTTCCTCTAGGGAGGATATAATCGCTTTTAGAGTAAAGTCCTTGTTCTAGATTTCATTTTCAGATTCTAAGTATCCATTCAAATATTAAGGCCATAGTAGGCCTTCAGGAAAGAGGTATTTTTTTAAAAAAAGTTTTAATGAAATGAATAGGACATCATGCTGAAAATTACTGGGAATGTGCATGCACATTAGTAATTATCTCCATAAAATCAACAGATTTTCAATAGTAAGGCAATTAGTATTGATAATAATCATTTGTGCACTGTATCAATTTTTTTTTAAAAGGTTTGCATTCTACAAAAGGATAGAATTTTTCTCTCTTAAAGTAGTAGTCTTTTAATGTGGGAATTTGTGTAAACCAAAAAATTAATGGTGAAAGTTCAGGGCCAAAGGGAAGGACATTTTATTTGCCAAAATATAAAATATATGGAATTAGATTTTCCATTGCCCTTTCACCAGTGGTATTTTAAATACAGTTTACCAGAAATAGAAGTAAGTGAAAGAAAATGTGGATACTCATATACTGTTCTGTAGAACATTTTAATTTTATTTCCCGCTTTCTACTCATTAGAAATTACCCATCATTATTAAGTATGAATAAATCATTTAATTTAGTCAGAACCAGATCTTTTGCTAAAATTTTGACCTGGTGTATTTTTTTCCTGGATAGCCAAAATTAAAAATTAAGTATAGGCATATATTTTCTTTTATTTAAATTCTTTAATATTAGCTGTAGCTAAGGACAAACTTAGTGAATAGAAATGCTTTCTGCTTTCCTACATCTCTTCAGCAAAAATCTCTAAGTGTACATTGTACATTAGAAAACTAAAATAATTCCCTTACTTTCAATTTCCTTGTATAAAGAGTTAACATCTTAGGCATGCTGAGTTCTCAGAAAACTTAAATGGTAATCATAGATAAAAATGAATTAGAGATCATTCACTACTTCCTATGATTATCCCCAGTAGGTAAGGTGAAGTAACTGAGAAATGAGTGGTGCAGTTTCCTTACCTGTAGGTGTCTTAGAACACAAGGATCATCTTTATAAAACTATGTTATGATAATAAAGATTATTTTGTGCACAAGTAAGCATGTGAAACAGGGTTTTTAAATGTTGTGATAATTCATTTTAGCCTAAGAAATTTGAAATTTTTCTCCCAGAATTGACAACATTTTAGAGATCCAACAACCCTCCATTCTCTGTTTCCCTGTGGTATATAATATGCAGGACGTTGCTCAAGAAGGTGGATTACTAGGTTGTCAGCCTTATGTGTAGGAGAATGTCTTCATCAGAGTGACCAGTTGACTCTGTTTATCCAGATTGTATATAATAGATTATCATCATGATTATCTATAGTCCCATGCTAGATTTGAAAGCTAAATGCTACATATAGGTTAATTTTAACTGTACAGAACATGACTTATAACAATTCTTATTCTTGATGGTTGAAAATGAATAAGACAATATTATCCTTCTCTGAAGAAATGGGGATTAAAGGAGCTATTAGGATTCTCCCAACAGGTGTCTGAATTTGCCATTTTAGATACGTATTTTGTTGCTTTTGTCAATAGATTTTGGTTCTTAGGTCACAAATCAAGCATAAATATCCTTTGGATACTTTAAACCTTTCTTTGCTAAATTGGCATGGCCTTCCAAATGCTACTTTATACCAAAACAGAGAGAATAATCTCAGTTGGACAAATTATAGATATCAATTTTTAGCAATCATATTCAGATTTACAGTGCATGTTCTGGTACCTTTAAATTTGCATAATTTCCTTCTCCTGCAATAAATTTTAATCAAATATTTTTTACCCAGTTGTACTCTTGTCTGAAATCTTCCAAAGTGCTGTTGTTGCCAAGGAAACCATTTCTTGTTATCTGTGCATTCAGCACTGTTTCACTGTCTGGCGCATTTTTCTCTTTCTCTCTTTCACTCTTTCCATGACTCAACTGGAAACTTTATGTCATTAATTAGTTAAAATGAAACACATTGCTTTCCCCTGAGTAAAATGCTCATTTAAAAGATGCAGAACACAAGTTTCAACAATGGCTTCATCACCATATTATTTTTGTGTGGGTGTTGGAAAAAAAGAAACCAATAAAAGAAAAACAGGACCTTTTTATCCAGGCTTTACTCTACATTTGGAACCTGAAAAGTGTATGAAGTCTTTGTTTTGATCTCCCAGCTATATATGAGTGCTGTGAAAGTCTGACACAAGTGCTTTTTGAATATATGCTTTGCATATAGTATGAAAGGGAAAAGGTGGGAAAGAAGACATAAACATGAAAGAGAACTTTAAAATAATAAAATGGTTTAGGGTCAGATGTTTTCTAAATACTTCTTGCCTGCTTACCTGCTCACACCCTATTCCACTTCCCAAGTTTTACCATTAACAAACTACCTCATTTGCAACCCCTTTGCAAAATGCACTTGTGTACATTTCAACTAAGAAAAATATATTCTCAGTAATACTTTGATGACAGGATTGATTTTTCTTCTAACAAACTATACATGCTTAATGCATTGAGTAGCACCATCAGCAGAATTCTGCAAACATGGGTAGACTGCTTAGGATATGAATGCTGCCTATTGAAGATAAAGGCAGAATCAGTACTTGAGTGGTAAGTTAAAACCCAGAAAAATCTAATAAGTCCTGGTACAATATAGGCACCTAATTTACTTAATTATATTTTCCACATTTCATATAGGCACACATAATTTTATAAGTAATAAGACAGTTTTTTATGAAAAATATTTTGTAATGTAGGAAGTTCACACGAATTGAGTGTTTTTCTTCAAACCCATACACACACAGAAAGAAGTAAGAACTTGATCTTCTGAAACACAGAGGTATGCTTCATTCTGGGCAACTAAGTTACCCAGATTGCTAATGTTTGCTCTTTTCTAGAAAGTTTTAGTTTCAGTCTTATACAATTAATTTCTTGTAAGATAATTGTTTAAGAAATGATGGGTTAACTCAATTCAAACTGACTATCCCACTGAAAACAAATAGAAATACAGAAAAAAATATTAGTTTTGTTTGGTTGATTTATGCTTTCAACTGTCTCTTGTAACCAATAGAATTAGAGTTGAGGATTTCTAAGGAAGAGCTATCCCAGTAAATACCTCACACTTACAGTCCAGATTTGTAATTTTCTAGGTTCCCAGACCCTGGGAGTAAGAAACTAAAAATAACCATCCATCACAAAGATAGAAACTCAAGTTTGAATCAACTCATCCCATGATCCAGAAGCAAAAGCAAATTATCTTTGAAGGAAGGTAACAGCATTTAGGGCCTCAAATTATCTATGAATTTAATTTTTAAAAATTATGGACAGTGTCTGGCATTCAATAAGAAAAAATTAACTTTGAAAAAAATAAGAACTGAATAAAAGTTAAGAAAAAGAACATAACAGAAGCAGATATTAGCTTTAGCAGACAGATTTTAAAATAACTGTGAGAAATTTGTTTAAAAAAGTGAATTCATGATGAAGAATTTCAGCAGAGAAGTAGAAATTTAATATAAAAATAAAACCATATGGAAAATTTAGAACTAAAATTTATTGTATGTGAATTAAATCATCAAGGAAGCATGGGTTTTAAAGGAGGATTAAATTCAGTTGAAGAGGAAATTAGTAAACTGGAAAATAGTTCAGAAGAAATTGTCCAGACTGAAGGAAAGAAGAAAAGAATAGAAATACAGACTATGAATCATAGACAGGAAAGTTCTATCATATGCATAATTGGAGACCCCATAGGAAAATATGGAAATAATTAGAAGTAATAAATGAAGATATAATGGCCCAGAATTTTCCCAAAATAGTGAAACACATCATCAGAGATTCAAAAAATGATTCAACACCCAAGAAAGATAAGTAAAAAGATCATATTTAGACATATAATAAAGCTGCTAAAAAACAATGAAACAAGAAAACCCTAAAAACAGTTGGAATGGATAATAAAACATGCACATAAACACATACACTATCTACTATCATTGAAACTATAGTAAAACTGGGAACTAATTTTTCAACAGAAACAAGGGAATCTAGAGGAAAACTGAATTATATTGTTTAAGTGCTAAAGAAAACAACTACCAAGCTAGAATTCTGATTGCCAACAAACACATGAAAGAGTGCTCAACATCATTAATCATTAGAGAAATGCAAATCAAAACTGCAATGAGATATCACCTCACACCAGTCAGAATGTCCATCATCAAAAAATCTACAAACAATAAATGCTGGAGAGAGTGTGGGGAAAAGGGAACCCTCTTGCACTGTTGGTGGGAATGTAAATTGAGCCACTATGGAGAACAGTATGGAGGTTCCTTAAAAAACTAAAAATAGAACTACCATACGACACAGCAATCCCACTACTGGACATATACCCTGAGAAAATCATAATTCAAAAAGAGCTATGTACCACAATGTTCATTGCAGCTCTATTTACAATAGCCAGGACATGGAAGCAACCTAAGTGTCCATTGACAGATGAATGGATAAAGAAGATGTGGCACATATATAGGATGGAATATTACTCAGCCATAAAAAGAAATGAAATTGAGTTATTTGTAGTGAGGTGGATGGACCCAGAGTCTGTCATACAGAGTGAAGTAAGTCAGAAAAGAAAAACAAATACTGTATGCTAACACATATATATGGAATCTAAAAAAAAAAAAAGAAAAAATGGTTCTGAAGAACCTAGGGGCAGGGCAGGAATAAAGATGCAGATGTAGAGAATGGACTTGAGGGCACGGGGAGGGGAAGGGTAAGCTGGGACAAAGTGAGAGAATGGCATATATACACTACCAAATGTAAAATAGATAGCTAGTGGGAAGCAGCTGCATAGCACAGGGAGATCAGCTTGGTGCTTTGTGACCACCTAGAGGGGTGGGATAAGGAGGGTGGGAGGGAGACTCAAGAGGGAGGAGATATGGGTATATATGTATATGTATAGCTGATTCATTTTGTTATAAAGCAGAAACTAACACACCACTGTAAAACAATTATACTCCAATAAAGATGTTAAAAAAATATATGGCAAAACAAAGACACTAAAAAATATACTATTTGTCAGCCATAGGCTTGAATTAAAGAAATGTTTTAAAGAGAAAGATAATAAATCAGAAAAATGCAAAGATTCAGGAACAAGTAATAACAAATCAAGAGATTAGCCATTTGCACTTATTTTAAAAATACTGGCAAACACCACAACAATAACAGCAACTTTGAGGGTTGCTATTGAAGGTTATTGCATTATCTTAGAAATGGTAAATGTACTAATATATATTAAACATTAATAAATCAATATGTTTAATTTATAATGTAGCTATGAAAACTAATGAGAATGTAAAGTACCACATTAATAGAAAAAATAAGATAATAAAAATGTATAATTAATCAGAAGAAAGCAAAAATGATGATAAGAAAATGGAGAAAGTATGACAAATAGATAGTGTATAATGAGACAGTTGACTTAAGACCATATAATTCAGTGATTACACTAAATGTAATGGATAAAAAATTCCAAATAAATGACAAAAATGCTATAACAGATAAAACAAAACTTCTTACAAGAGATATCTGAAATAAAAATGCTGAAAGAAAAAAGTTGGGAAAAGATATTCACATAACCCAAAACAAAATAAAGCTGGTATTCCTATATAAAATTTAAAAAAAGGACTTTAGGGCAAGAAGCATCATAAGGTAGAGAAAGAAGATATATCAATTCTTAAATTGTATGCATATAATAAAATACCTTTAATATTTAACAGAAAAAGAGATGAATAGAACTAAAAGTCAAATCCATTATCACAGTGGGGAAACACATGGCTTTCAGTACAGAGAAAAAGAAGACAAAATAATCAGTGAAACTATAGATCTGACATGTGCTAAATTTGTTTCTGTTTTTTTTTAATTTAAAGTTATATTATAAAAGTATTTATCAAACACCTACTGTGTTCTAGGCAATATTTTAAGCTCTATATTTAGTAATACAATGATCAATGACAACTGCCTTGATTTCATTAGGTTTATAATCTATTAGGGAAAGGTGAGAGAAAAATAAACAATTGAATGAGATAATTTCAAATGATAAATGCTATGAAGAAATTAAAATCAAGTGACATGATAGTAGGTGGGTACCTAGTGGTGGCAAGCTGTGAATTTCAAGAAAGAGTTCTCTGAGGAGATAACATGTGAACAGAGATCTTGTGAATGTGGAGAAAGAACTAGACATATTTAAACAGAGCACACTAAGTATAAATGAATAAATTTTTGAAGCCTCAAATGAACACATTTTATGAATATAATTATATGTTGGAGATGTTGCTCTAATGTATCCCTCATACCGTCTTAACTATGCCCTCCTCCCTGCCAATCTCCCACAAGCCTAGGACCAACAACTCTCTTATTGTTTGTTTGCCGGGACAGAAGATGTTGCACAAATACTCTGTAAAGCTATTGAAGTGCAGTCGTCTTTCTCATCTTCTTCACATATGTGATTGAGATGTTTTATGCCTCTGGAACTATAAAGACTTACGCTTTTGAGGTACAAATGACTATTAGCTTCGACCTCTTTCATGTGATCTAAGCTGAGTACAGCTGCAGGCAACATGAAATGTGGGATGGGTAGCCATATTTCTTCTGTATCAATATATCTTCATTGCTTTTAGTTCTCTTATTCTTCACTGCTGAATAAACCTGCAAACCTTCATTGTCTCTAACTATAGCTCCTCTTTAGTTATTTTCTGTATTATGTGGGGGTTAATGGAGGCTATGGATAGTTTGTAGAAATTCCTGCCTTGTGCATCTCCCTCCTTTTTATGAAATGCAAGTAAAAGGAACTCTCTACCTGAGATGAAGTCAACTAATACTTAAAGAGCTCAATGTTTTGGGGAAGAATTATCCAAAACATATCAAAGAGTGAGCCAAAGCATCAGCTAATATTTTTAACAGTGGCTGTGTTCATATGTTAGCCCATTGTATCTATTTTCTTTTATCTTTTTTTGTTTTTCATTGGTATTTGCTATGTTTTTATGAGGAATGCACAGTACTTTCATAGTAGAAAAAAAGCAAAAATGTTAAACATTATAAGTGAAGAAGTTATCTGGGGAAGAATTCTTACATTTCTAAAAGAGAAAGAAGGCAACAACAGCAAACTACTATAAAAACATAAATAGAAACAAGCACACAGGGTTTGCTATTTGTGGAGGTCATAGACAGTTCCTTTCAAATGACCTATGGTCAGTTTGAATGCTTTCCCAGGGTCCTCAAGGTGGACACACTTTCTGATGTAAAGGAAATGGAGCTGTGTAACTACTCAGACCATGTTGGCTTGCTCTCTGTTCTGTTGGTCCTCAACAATCAGCTCCTGGTTGAGAAGTCTGGCCTTTCATAAGCTTCACCAGTGAAACTACACACTTTGATTCTTTTCCACAGTGAACTGAGCAACAGCTGTCCATCAAGTCTACTGATAGCTTCTTTGATGCTCGGCTGAATTGTACATTCCAGGTTGTTCCAAGTATTGTTTATCTGCCAAAGAGCCTCTTTTGTCTTTTCCAATTATTTCCAGGTTCTGACCTGAACCTCAATCCTGAAATCCCCAAACGCTGATGTATGAAAAGGCATGCTCTCCAACTTATACCTGAGTACCCAGATATTCACCCTTAGAAAAACACTCAACCTTGAAAGAATAAAAAAAAAAAAAGAAGAAGAAGAAAAGAAAGGGGAAGAGGGGGTAGGAGAAAATAAAGTGTACAAACAGGAGAAAATGTCCAGTGGATAAAATGAAACATGGGTGTATCAAAAATCAAACTGTACTTTTGAACTAAGATTTAGATTTTGATTTGGGAGAATATAGCAAAAAACAAAAAAGTATATTAGGAAAAAAAGTGTAATAATGCTTTCTGCTTCTGTTTAGTTTTCAAAGAGTTTACTTCAGTCTTCTCTGTTATAACAAAATGCATACTATATGCTCCCCTGTCATTATTGGTGTCATTTCCAATAATAGAGGGCAATATTTTTTTCTCTAGAGAATAAGCCAATCACTTTAGACTTTTCCAAATTCTGACTCTTATTTCCTAAATGTTACGTTTTTATATATAAAGGTAAACCAGAAGAAATAAAACTAAAATACAGACTGTAAAGTGACAGAAGCTCTCTATTTTGACTTTGTCAAAGTGGAATCACTTAGAATTCTGCTAGTTCAGTTACTCTTGTCCTATTGGCTTTCTCTCGATGAATACGTTCTTGTCAGGAGAACAACTAAAACCCACTTCACGAAAGTTTATAAAGACACTTTGGCCTGTAAAACACAGGATGCCTTCAGACTCAGGTACTGAAAAGGTAAGGAAGAGGCAATCTGCAGAGACAAACATAATTAAAAGTCAATAAATTGTAGGGTTTAATCAAGAACATTCTTTTACCTGTGCTCAAGGAGATAAAGCTATTTTCACAGTCTCAGTGTATTTAGAAATGGAGAGGAACTTTGAGAGTGTCCAGATATACCTCTGTGTTGCTGGAGCCATTTTAATCTGAAGTGAATCAGAATGTGATTTATTTATTTCATAGCATTTATTATTTAAATTAAAGACACAAGCTGAGCTTTGGAAGTATTCATTGTTGTAGCTCTTCAGCAGAAAAAAAATGAATACTTTAGGCATGTGAATCGGCACCATCAGCCTGTTAACATTTATTGACAAAAAGGAGAAAGGGGGAAGTAGAAGATGAAAGGAGACATGGGAATACATTTCTTAGTAAACCTTTATTTTTTATACTCCGAACTTAAAATAAATTCTCAATTTTATTCATCAGTTATACCCCAATAAAACTGGGGAAAAAGACTCAACTGTGCTGTCTGGAGTTGGACTGAGGACTTTCAACAGCATGTGGATTATGTGTTGTTACAAATGAAGGGATGGAGGAACAGTCAGTAACAAAGGGACAATCCCAAGGACTAGGAGAGAAGAAAATTGAAGTAGGAAGAGCTGTAACTTTGCTGTAACCAGATTTTAGATATAAGGCTTAACATTCAAATATTCCCCAGCTATTCCTATTGACCTAAGTCATCTCAAACATTAAACAAGATTTTGAATTTATTTATTTATTTTACAAAACACTTAATATGATACCTGACATGCAGTAGACACTCACCAAATGACAGCAAATATCCATGTGTGTTCTGGGCTCAGTGTTCAGGTGTTGCATGATACACACATACCTCCATTTCACCAGAATAAATGGAAGCATCACTTCAGAGTCATTCATATATCAAGTTTCTCCTTAACAAAACTACAAGTGATCTATTTACTCCCTCCTCTGGAAATATAATAGCCTTTCCCCTTAGATCAGTCTTTTAATGTTTTTTTTCTACTGATATATTTTCCTTTTACCTTTCTTTTCCTTCTTCTTTATTTTATTTTTGTTACTATCTTGGAAAGCTAGCCTCTGTTGCCTTAGCTAACAGAGGAAGAACGTGTATGAAAGTAATCATTGGTAAGTGGCCATCTTCAATTTATTGTTGAAAACATCATTCAGATCCTCAGATGATTCCTTCATGATGCTTGTCTAGGGAAGCAGAGTTAAAATGATTTAATTTGAAAGCAAGGAAATTGTTCCCTGAGCTATAAGTAAACAAATGAATGGAAAATCTCTCCTTCCTTTACTCTGTGACAAACTTTCTACTGCTTTGGATCCTTCTAGTACCTTGCTTTCTTCAGATACATGGATTGTGGTCTTTTTCACACCTTAATCCTTTGACCCTTCTTCTACTGTGTGAAAACTAGAATATGTCTGTCAAAGCTTCATAGTTGTATTCTGTAGGCAACAGTGGATCTGGACTTCAGAAATTGAATGCTAGGACTTGAATAGTGATGTTAGATTGTGGCCAGGGGCCAAGCAAAAATTCATTTAAAGTGAAGGGAAAAATTCCAAAAGAGACAGTTCAGAGCATATTTGTCAATATTTATTTTGACATTGAAAGTTATTTTTTGACCTGTCTCTTGACAAAGCCTTGCTCTTTAAGAGGAAAGAAAATACCTGACTGATATGAACATCATAATTGCACCTTTACCTAAGATCTCAAATATCTTTGAGAGGTTTTGCCAAGTTTCCTATCTGAAAACATCATTATTCATTATATGGCTTTTCACTAGGATGTACATATTATGAACTAAAGAGAAGGAAGGGTTATTATGGAAACCTGGCCTAAGGAAGTAGGATTGGTTTAAGAGCTACATCTGTTAAAAATATAATTAAGAGAGTGTTTTCCTATAATGCTGGGCTAGGCTAAGCTGGTCATCTGACATGTTGCCTTGCTTGTACAGGGATTTCATGAAATCCGTGCTTAGGGCATTCTCTTTTCTGTAATCATTCACATTACTATGTGTCCATTTATCCAAAGCTAAAGAGAAGTCAAGTGTTCAGACTAATATAAAGCTTTAAAGATTTCCTTTGTGTGATCTGTTCTAGTTTTGCCTTAATATAATTTTGTTTTCGTGGGTTGGGAGAGAGGTAGGGCCTGTGCATGTGTCTGGGTGGAACTATGGCTCACTAGGGGTCTCTGTGTAGGAACTTCTAGATGGCTCAGATAAGTGATGGCAGGTCAGGGCAAGTCTCTCCATGGGGTAACTTTTGGTGGATTCTTCAGCTTTTCACTAGCATAATATTGAAACCATAGAAGGTTGACAAGCAATATCCTTTGTCTCTTAAGAACTACCCAGTTTCACCTCTCCTTCTACCAGTCCAGTTCTCTCTGATTAGCTGTTTCAGTGGCAAATGAAATAAAAACCCATGGTATTAACCTGTCATATTATGAAACCCTTTTTTCTCTGCTGCATACATTTGGCACAGCTGTGCATTTTACATTTCAATATCCCTCCACCAGTGGGCTGCTTGAAACTATTGCTTTTCTCTGGGAAATTAAGCAGGGAGCTGCTTAATGCTTCTTGTTAGTTTTTTAATAAAAATGAAAGTGAGAAGCCAGCAGTACCAGGAGCAAATGCCTACAGGACCCCATGGCTGTGCTAAAAGCAAAGAGGGGGAACTGAAATGCATATTACCTTTAAACTGCCCCTGCACCGATGGCTTTGCAGTACCCACTCCACTGTGGTCCTATGAAATTGCCTCTCAAATGTTGTTTAGAGGTTATGTTAAATTGGGAGAATCTTCTCCTGGGATCGTTAGGCAGCTCTCAATTTGGTTTCCTAATAAAATATTGAAAGTTACAATGTAGAGGCAGAGCTACAGCTATGGAATTTGTGTGGCTTCTGTGGATTCAGGGGTCAAGAAGAGGAGGACAAAAAATAGAGGGATGGAGAGAGAGAGGAAGCAAAGAGACTGGGAGAATGAGACATAGAAAGAGGAAACACAAGAAGATAAGGGGCTGAAACAGAGACTGAAAGTCAGAGAAAGTCAGAGTGAGAGAAAGGAAAAGCAGAAACAGGAAAGATGAAACAGAGAAAGAGAAGAGAAAGAGGGTGGCCAGCACTCTCAATGTGAGTGTCTGGCATGGCATTAAACAGAAACAGTTCACCTAGGCTTAGCCCTTGATCTCACCAAACTCATTTCCAGAGCTAAATACCAGACTTTCAGGGAAAACAATTCAGAATTGATCCTTATTTCAGTGGAGCATCCTTATTTCAATGCAGTCCATGTCTGGTGGAGTGTTGCAGAGATTTGCAATTGTAAACATGAAATTAGTCATTAGCAGCAGTGTCGCAAAGCAATATTTTATTTCTTTTCCTTCCTTACTTTTGTTACTTCTCTACTAACATGCATACAATTAAACTTACTGAGATGACAAAACTCAATAATCCAATTTTCTAAATAGTGATATGAACTAATTTTAAACCTTAAAAAGTTTACTGTACAACAGGCTGTTGACTGAAAAAAATGTACAAAGTGAGAGTTGTGTGTTAAGAGAGAAACTGACAAGAATGCAATAATAGTGAGGAGGACTCTGATACCTCAATTGTTATATCAGACAAAATGGTTAACAATGGTTAGATCATAGAAACAGAAAATCAATAAGGAAACATTGGTTTTAAACTATATGTTAGACCAGATGGGTTTAACAGATATTTATTTACAGAACATTCCATCCAACTGCAGCAGAATACCCATTCTTCTAAAACTTTCTCCAGAATAGATCATATGTTAAGCCACAAAACAAATCTTGATAAATTTAAGAAGAATGAAATTTAAGCAACTTTTCCAACCACCATGATACGAAACTAGAAATCAGTTATAAGAAAACTGGAGAAAAAAAAAAAAAACAGAAAACTGGAAAATTCACAATATGAATTAATATGTGGAGATTAAACAACATGCTACTAAACAACCAATAGGTCAAAAAATATGAAAAGAGAAGCTAAAAAGAACTTGAAATAAATAAAAATGGAAATACAATAAAATTTATGATATGCAGCAGAAACAGATCTAAGAAGTATATTTACATGATAAATGCCAACATTAAGAAAAAAATAAGAGCTCAAATAACCAACCTAACTTTACACATCAAGGATCTAGGCAAAAATAATAATAATAATAATACCCAATTTAGTAGAAGGATGGAAATAACAAAGCTCATTGTGGAAATAAATGAAATATAAATTAAATAGACAATAAAAAGATCAGTAAAACTAGGAGGCATTTTTTAAGATGAACAAAATAAACCAACCTTTTGCTAGAGTTACCAAGAAAAAAAGAGAAAGGACTCAAATAAAGTCAGAAATGAAAAAGGATATATTACAACTGAGAGCACATAAACACAAAGTGTCATAAGAGACTACTATGAACAATTATATGCCCACAAATTGTACTACCTAGAAGAAATGGATAAATTCCTAGAAACATGCAACCTATCAGGACTAAATAATGAAGAAACAGAAAGTCCAAACAGACTGATTACTAGTAAAAAGATGTAGACAGTAATCAAAAAAAGTCTCAATAAGCAAAAGCCAAGACAAGATGGCGTCACTGGTGAATTCTATGAAACATTTTAAGAAAAATTAATACCAATTATTTTCAAACTCTTCCAAAATGGAAGAGGAGGGAAACTTCCAAACTTCTTTTATGAGGCCAGCATTACCCTGATACTAAAATCAGCCAAGAAAGCTACAAAGAAAGAATATTATAGGTCAATATCCCTGATGAACATAGAAGCAAATATCCTCAACAAAATATTAGCAGACTGAATTCAACATTAAAAGGATCATTTACTATGATCCAGTGGGATTTATTCCAAGGATGCAAGGATAGTTCAAAGTTTGCAAATCAATCAGTCATCAGGTTTACAAAATGAAGGAAAAAGTCATTGATCAATCTCAATAGATACAGAAAGTTAATTTGATAAATTTCAACATCCGTTTATGATAAAAACTCTTAACAAACTGGGTATAGAAGAAATTAACCTCAATTTAATAAAAGCCATATATAACAATCCACAGCTAACATATTCAGTGGTAAAAAACTGAGCGTTTTTCCTCTAAGATCAGGAAGAAGACAAGGATACCCACTCTCAGCACTTTTAATCAACATAGTATTAGAAGTCCTAGCTAGAGAAATTAGGCAAGAAATATAAATAAGATTCATCCAAATCAGAAAGAAGGAAAACTGTCCCTATTTGCAGATGACATAATGATATATATATATATATATATATATATATATATATATATATATATATATCCCTAAAACTCCACCAAAAACAATTAATAAATGAATTTGCTAAAGTTATAGGATACAAAATCAATGTACAAATCAGTTGTTTATACACAGTAAGAATGAACTATCAGAAATAGATATTAAAAAATAATCCCATTTGCAATTGCATCCAAAAAAATACACTTAGCAATAAATGTAACCGAAGAGGTGAAAGACCTGTACATTGAAAACTATAAGACATTGGGGAAAGAAATTGAAGGAGACATAAACAAATGGGAGCATATTCCATGCTAACAGGTTGGAAGAATTAATGTTAAAATGTCCATATTATCTAAAACAGTCTACAGATTGAATGCAATCTCTATAAAGATTCCAAAGCTATTTTTCACAGAAAAAGAAAAAAAAATTCTAAAATTTGTATGCAACCACAAAAGACCCCAAAGAGCCAAAGCAATCCTAAGAAAGAAGAACAAAGCTGGAGACATCACACTATTTTTAAATTAAATTTCAACACTATAGTAATCAAGACAGTATGATATTGTATAAAAACAGACCCATAGATCAATGGAACAGAATCAAGGCCTCAGGAATACACATATATTGTCAATTAATTTACAACAAAGGAAGCAAGAATATACAGTGAGGAAAGGATAGTCCTTAAATAAATGGTGTTGGGAAAGCTGGATAGACAAGTACAGAAGAATGCAACTGTACCCTTTCTTACACTATACTGAAAAATCAACTCAAACTGGATTAACGACTTAAATTTAAGGCTGAAACTATAAAACTTCTAGAAAAAATTAGAGGATAGCACCTTGGCTTTGGTGTTGGCAATGTTTTTTTTTGTTTGTTTTTGTTTTTTACACCTAAAGCAAAGGCAACAAAAGCAAAAATCAACATGTGATATTACATCAAACTAAAAAGCTTCTGTACAGCAAAGGATATCCCATCAACAAAATGAAAAGACAACCTACAGAAAGGGAGAAAATATTTGCAAATCATTTATCTGATAAGTGGGTAATATCCAAAATATATTAAGAACTCACACAACTCAATAGCAACCAAAAAACAATCCAATTAAAAGATGAGTAAAAGAACTGAATAGACACTTTTCTAAAGAAGACATACAGATGGGCGACAGCTTCATGAAAAATGCTCAACATTACTAATAATGCAAATCAAAACCATAATGAGATATCACCTCACACCTGTTAGAAGGCCTGTCATCAAATAGACAGCTGATAAGCAGAGCTGGCAAGGATTTGGAGAAAAGGGAACGCTTGTGCACGGTTGGTAGGGATGCAAATTGGTGCAACCACTATGGAAAACAGTATGGCAGTTTCTCAAAAAATTTAAAATAGAACTACCATATTATCTAGCAACCCCACTTCTGGGTATATATCCAAAGGAAATGAAAACACGATATCATGATATTGAAGAAATATCTGCACCCCCATATTCATTGTGGCATTATTCACAATAGAAGCAACCTAATAGTTCAACAATGGATGAATGAACATATATATATATATATATATATATATAATGGAATATTATTCAACCATGAGAGAAAAGTAAATCATTTTGTTTGAGACAGTGTCAGTGGACCTGGAGGGCATTATGCCAAATAAATAAGCCAGACAGAGAAAGACGAATAGTCCATGGTCTCACTTTTGTGGAATCTAAATAAATATTCAAACTCACAGAAACAGAGGGTAGCAAAGCAGTTCACAGGGACTAGGTTGTGGGGGAAATAGAGGGAATTTGGTAAAGGGGTAGAAACTTTCAAACATAAGATGAACGAGGTATGAGGAGCTAATGAATTACATGATGACTGTGGTTTATAGTCAACACTGTATTGTGAAATTGTTGAACAGTAATTTAAGAGACTAAAACTTAGATGTTCTCACACACACAAAAAAAAGATAAGTATGTGAGGTGATGGATATGTTAATTAACTAGATAGGAGGAATCCTTTCGCAATTCATATGTGTATCAAATAATCGTGATGTGCACTTTAAATATCTTAAAATTCTGTTTGTCAATTATACTTCATTAAAGCTGAAAAAAAGGTGTCCAAACAAAACCTTGTACATGAATGTCCATAGCAGCAGTATTCATAATAACCAAAAAGTGCAAACTACCCAAGTGTCCATCATTGGCTGAATGGATAAACAAATGTGATTTATCTACAATGGAATATTATTTGGCTATAAAAAGGCGTGAAGTACTGATACATGCTGCCACATGCATGAACCTGGAAAACATTAGGCTGAGTAAAAGAAGGGTGGAGAGATAGAAAAATCCATATATGCTTGTTCCATTTATAAGAAATATCCAAAATAGGCAAATCCTTGCAAACAGAAAGCAGGCTAGTGGTTATCAGAAACTGTGAGTTGAGGGGATTGGGGAGTGACTGCTAATGGGGAAGGAGTTTCTTTTTGGAGTGATGGAAATGTTCTGGAATTAGAGAGTATTGATGGTTGTACAACATTGTGAATATACTGAGGGACACTGAATTGAACACTTTAAAATGGTTAATTTTGTGTTATGTGGATTTTTATCTCAGTTTAACAAATGAAAAACAATGAAAGACTGATGTGTGCTTCAACATGGATGAACCATAAAAACATCAGCTGAGTGAAAGAAATCAGTCACAAAAGACCATGTATTATATGATCCGATTTCCATGAAATGTCCAGAATAGGCAAATATAGTTAGAAAGTAGATAAGTGGTTGCCTTGTGGTGGGGCTGGAGGTGGGGAAGGTTGGAATGTTACAGCTAAAGAATATTTCATTTATTTGGGGGTTGATGAAAATGTTCTAAGGTTGACTGTGGTGATGGTCACACAACTGTGAATATACCAAAAATCCTTGAGTTGTATACTTTAAATGTGTGAATGTTGCAGTAAACTGAACCTCAATAAAGCTCATAAAAAAGAGAGAAGTTGGTCATAAAAGAAAACAGAAGAATTACCAATGAGCACATGAAAAGATGTTCCACATCATTAGTTACCAGGGCGTTTCCAATTAAAACCACAATAAGAAACCACTACACACCCATGAAGGTATATGTCTACCCAAAGGTTTGCATATGAATGTTCACAGAAATTTAATTGTAATAGAAACTGGAATCAATCCAAATGTCCAGGAACAGGTGAATGGATAAACAATAATACCCTGTGATAAAAATAAACAACAAACTATTGATTCCTGCAGCAATATGGATGACTCTCAAAAACTCTAGTAGATGCAAACTCACCTATAGTGACAGAAAGCTGATCGGTGATTGCCGGGAGGCAGGGGTGGAAGGAGAGATGGATTAAGAAGGAGCATGAGAAAAGTTTAGGGATAATGGAAACGTTCATTATCTTGATGGTGGTGATGCTTTCGTGGGCGTATTCATACGTAAACACTCAGCAAATTGTACATTTTAAATAGGTCAGTGGGTTGTATATCAATTTCATCTCGATAAAATTGTAAAAAAAATAACAAAAAACTGTCAATGCACTCTTGTTACCTTTGGATTAAAATCTAGCTTGCAAGCAGGTAATCAAAAAAAAAAAAGAGAGAGAGAGAGAGAGAGAGAAGTTGGGGTCATCTCTTCTAAACCCTTGCTTCAGTAAGATAATGTTTATTTTATACTTAAAGATATCAATATGCCCTAAATTTATAATAATATTGTTATCACTTAAAGAAAATAATGTGTGAATTCTAAGACTCTCTAAAGATAGATATTTGGTAAGAGGGAGAGAGAGAAGAATGCTCTTACAAATTATTCCTAAGGAAAAATCTCTACTTATCTCAGCAATTCCTCATCTGCCTTTGGTTTGGTTAATACTTTGGGTCATGGGGACAATGAAGAGGAAGTTTCAAATGACTTCTACAAAGTTTTGAGTTTAATGTAAAAATTGAATGAGAAATCTCATATTCAAGCATTTCTCTGCATATTAGCCTGGACTGTGAACAAAAGGAGTAGAAGATGGGGCTTCCCTGGTGGCGCAGCAGTTGAGAGTCCGCCTACTAATGCAGGGGACACGGGTTCATGCTCCGGTCCGGGAAGGTCCCACATGCCACGGAGCAGCTGGGCCCATGAGCCATGGCCGTTGAGCCTGCACGTCCAGAGCCTGTGCTCCGCAACAGGAGAGGCCACAACAGTGAGAGGCCCGTGTACCGCAAAAAAAAAAAAAAAAAAAAAAAAAAAAAAAAAATGGAGTAGAAGATGAAAAAGATTTCAGTTGAAATCCAGGAGTTATAGAGAGTGGAGCAGCACACTCAGAGGTCAAGGATCCCAAAGCCAGGGTCCTGCCTTCAGACTTTCCACAGAAAAGACACCTCAGAAAAGTAAACATGAAAAAGAAGAAAGATGGGGAGAAGGTATTGAAAGTGGGAGGTGGAGAAAAATATATCAAAGGAGAAGACAATTTTGAATGGCTCATATGGATTGTTTTCTTCTTTTTTCCTGAGTGGAAATTAAAACCTGCCTGACTGTGAGACTGAATATCAGGTGACATGATGTGACTCATACCATTGACTACCCAAGTACTCAAAAGAATCAAAAGTTTTGGGGTAATAAAATGTTTCAGACAACTCTTCAATATTCTTTTAATAATATCTCTGCCTCTGTCTTTCCACATTTTCTGGTTATGTGATAAAGAGACTTATCTGATTTCAGTCTTCCTTTGCCTGGCCTTTTCATATCTCCAGTCCATTTTCAGTTTTAACAGTTAGCCCAATATGTCAATTTTATTCAAGGAACACAATTTCTCACTTATATTATTTCTCTATATTTGCCTCCCTCTCCCTCCTTCCAGACCTACTCACAGACTAGCAAAAATGTGTATCCTTTATTTGATCTCCCTGCTGTTATTTAGAATATCTTAGGATTTTCCAGGTTGTAATGTGGTATTCAAGTTGTCTGACTTAATATCAGAGTAAGTTGTACACCAAGAGAATTTTGCAAATGAAATCACTTAAAGACGAGATGATGACACATCACAATTTTCCTTTTCTAGTCAAAAGCACTACAATATGTTAGGCGGAAATTATCAATGTCTCAGGAAGACCCAGTAACTCAAAACTGCTACAGCACTGTAAGGTTCTACAGTTGGGGAAGAAAGAATAAAACTGCCAAAAGAGCATCAAGGAAGTTGAGAAAGTGATAAAGTCTGAAAATGCATTTGTGAATGACAAGTATGTGGGTTTTATCAACTCACTTTTAGAAAAATTGAAAAAAATGCTGATATTATGTTTTTTCTCCTATTATTATTATTGTTAATGAATGCTTCCAACAGCAGACCTGTTTTCTTTAAAGGAAGCTCCTAATTTCATTAGGAGTCACCCGATTTCATGTCAGTCTGTTATTTTCCTCTCAAACCAGCATAGGATAGCAGTTGATGCCTGGTGGCTAACCTCCTGGTAACTGATGCAGCTTCATTTGATGATTAATTATTCATTGGGCACCTACGGTGCCCAGGGAAAGCCTTGCAGTCTTGCTAGCAACTTGCAGCTTACTAGGCAAACAGCGACCAAATGAGGCAAACAAAAATGTGACAAATTTACTCTTCTCCTGTGAGTTCTGGATCCTCAAAGAGGGAGGGTATTCCCAAAATGAAATTAGGGTCTGCATCATTTTAGAAATTTTAGCAAAATCATTTGAAAATGATTAGTGTAGCAGTGTGACAGCACTACAAATCAGGGAGAATTTGGGACAGAGACTTTCTTTACTGGATTTAAAGTAGATTTAAAATATATTATGGATATATAGTTCAGAGTTTATATATATATATATATATATATATATATATATATATATATATATATATATATATATATATATATATATATATGAGACATATGCGTGTGTGTGTGTATCTATCTATCTATCTCTATCCATATGTAAATATGAGGTCCATGGGTTGGGGGGGAAGACAAAAAATATTCGTAAGGTAAAATATTTTCAACCTTTGGCTATGATAAATGAAAGAAAATTAACAGGGTATTTTTGTGGCTTTGAACACAAAACCCAAGCGTTAATACCATTTATAAGTAAAAGTGCCTCTTCAAAACAGGGCAGATGATGATTCCATTGTGAAAATCAAAAACTGAAGGAAAACTTTCCTCCCCCTCACCATCCTAACCCCTGGCAACCATTAATGTGTCTTCTTATTTCTGTAATTTTGTCATTTTGAAAATGTTACATAAATGCAATCATACAGTAAAAAAAAAAAAACCCTCAAGGACAGAGATCTTCCGAGGTATTTACTAGAGGGGACACAGTTAACTCATCCATGCTGCTAGGGATTCGGGGAAATTTAGTTCCAGTTTGGCACCTCATTCTCCAGACCATTGGTGGATTGCTTTGTCAGTCTCTGAGGCATGAAACTTGAGTTCTCTATATAGATTGTTGCAACAAGCCACCTTAGGGTCCTGCCTCACTAACTCATGTGATTGCAGATATTTCAGAGAAACCCATACATGCCATGGACTGTACAGAGCTTTGACATTCTTTCTCTACTGTATACAAGTTTACCAATGAGAACGTGGAGGTGAGAGGTGGGGTGTTGCTCTTAAGTTTAGAAAATAGGTATAAGTTTGTAAGCATGAGGCTGAATAGCTCTTGTCATTTCATTTCTAGCTGGGGTGACATTTTGAACCCCATTCTTATTAACTTAAATGTCTAAAGCTACTAGGTTCATTGAATTTTTTGAAAACTTGCCCTTTTTGTTCATTTTCTCATCTGTCAACATTATAAAATGTAAATGACACAGCTACACAGAGAAAATCAGGAATCCTATTTAGTTTGTAAGTCTTAGAAGTCCTTCAAAACAAAGCTTATGCATACATAAAAACACTGATCAAAATGAAGTCTGCAATCAAAACCAAATAAAGATCAGGCCAATGGCTCTCAGTAATAAAGGTTATAAAACCCAGGAGATGAAACGGATGTGATATGTGGGTCTTTGTATCTCCAGCAAGTAAGGCAACATAATTTATAGAAAACACTGCATTTACCTCCACAGAACTGGAAAGAGAACAGCCACCTCGCCCTTAGTTCAGGGAACTGTCATTTCTTTCATGCCTAATGTGCTTTGGCCCAGAAAAATGTTAACCCATGAGCTAATATATTAGACCTGTATTTTGATATACCCATTCTTCTTTCTGAAAAGTTGTTGAATGACTGTCTTATCTTCCATATTCCCAAAATATCTTCTAGTTGATACTTTTTCTAGTAGGGTTGACAAATAAAATATAGAATCCCCAGATGATTTGAATTTCAGATGAAAAACAATTGAAAAATATCAGTATATACCATGCAATATTTTGGGCATACTTATACTAAAAAAAAAATCATTGTTTATCTGCAATTCTAATTTAGCTGGGTATCTTGTAGTTTTATTTGCTAAATATGGCAATCCTAAACATGGTAATTCTTAGAAAAATCATATACACTTTTAAAGGGTATGCTTATCTTCACCAAACCTATCACTCCCTCCTTAACTCTCCTGACTGATTATTAAAACCAGTAAGGTTATTTGTACATAATTGATGAAAACAATATTTATATTTCCTTCTGGCCCTAGAATCCACAAAGAGTCACGTATTTTCACTTCCTGTGATGTAGATCTCTTTAGCAGAACTATTTGATGTGGAAGCCACTGCCTTCTGTAGCTGCAAAGTGCAGAGCCAGAAGTTCATTTGACCTCTTCACTAACCAGAGCCATCAGTGCATTTCCACTTCATTTGTTTTCATTCCCTGAAGTAACAGCACAAACAGAAAAACTTCAGTAGAGCAATTATGTGATAGTGGGTGCTGAAGAAGGGGCCCAAAGTGACATGCTTTGGAGCATTAAAAATTTTGTAATCAATGAGACTTCTTACTCAGTGATGTGACTCATTTGTTTTTAAACATCTTGTGACCACATACAGTCTTAGCCTGGAGGTAGAAATACATAACAACTTTTCGGGAGACTTCATAGAGGCTTGTGATCTTTACCTCTTGGAAGACTTGCTGTTGAATAGTAATTGCTGGTTTTTACCTATATAAATTTCTGATGATGAAATATCCTACATTTGAAAAAAAAAAGATACTTCCTTTTATACTAGTTTAGAAATCTTTGCCTAAGAGGGTCTTTAAGTGATGCCAAAGCCATCAAAAATAAAGAAAGACTGAGAAACTCATAGCCAAGAGATACAGCCTAAGGAGACATGATGACTAAATGTAATGTGGTAACTTGGAAGGAATTTTGGAAGAGAAGAGAGAAATTACATAAAAAATAAGGATATCTGAATAAAGTATAGAGTTTAGTTAATCACAGTGTACCAGTATTGGTTCATTAATTGCAACAAATGTTCCAGGCCAAGGAAGATGTTAATAGTAGACCTGGAAGTAGGGTATATGGGAACCCTAGCTTTGTAACTTTTCAAACAAAATCTAAAAGTGTTATGTAATAAAAAAGTTATTAATGGGGCTTCCCTGGTGGCGCAGTGGTTGAGAGTCCGCCTGCCGATGCAGGGGACACGGGTTGTGCTCCGGTCCGGGAAGATTCCACATGCCGTGGAGCGGCTGGGCCCATGAGCCATGGCTACTGAGCCTGCGCGTCTGGAGCCTGTGCTCCAAAACGGGAGAGGCCACAACAGTGAGAGGCCCGCTTACCACAAAAAAATAAAATAAAAATAAAAAAATAAAAAATAAAGGAAGATTGTATAATCAACTGATGACTGCAGTAGATTTATGTTCCATTTAAAGTTGCAACAAAAAAATTAAGTATTTTCCTATATATCTCTTTGTTCAGTTTGCAGTGTATAATGCTGTGCAAGAGCAAACTAAATATGATAACCAATTCAAAATATACCCAAAAATTCAAGATAATTGTGAAGAGCAAATAATTTTCAGAACTACAAGATAAAAATGTAAAATACTTATCATCTTTTATTATAATTCAACTGTCATATAAATTGCTTTTTATTCTGGTTATCTTCTAAACTTTGTGATAATTTCCAGAAACATATTGACTTGAAGTAGAAAATTCTGCAACTGTAATAATCCTTATCAAAATGAATATCCTTTTTAAAAACCAAGTCCGGAATAATTATGTTCTTTATAGAAATGAATTAAGCAGTTTTTACTGTAAGTCAATACCAAGGCAAGGGTAGAACTAAAAACATCTGCTTAGGCTTTAAGCATTTATGCCAAAGACGAATTGCTGACCAGTATTTTGCCATTTTTCCCTTTAGAAGTGTCTGAAGCTCTGGGATAGTGTCTTTTTCCTGTACTCCCCTTAGATTTTATGAAAGCTGCACCATTACTGAGAAAAGTCAGTTTTATAAATCAGTTTTTTGGACAGATTCCAAATGTCTACTACAGAGCTCTCTGCACTGACTGATCCCTCAAAAATAAAGCATCTATAACCATCATCACCTTGTATGTTCCCTCAAATTTTTCAATACATGAAAAATCTGATTGAGACCATTTGCTGATATTTATTGTGCATGCATTAAGGGCTTTAAATAGGCAGTTTTATTTACTCCTCACATAATCTCATAAATCAATATTATTAATCCCCATTTTTTCAGATGAGGGAACTAAAACACAGAGCAATTAAGTAGCTTACCAAATATCTCAAAGCTAGGAAAGTAGACAAGTCATTTGAAACATGCAGACTTCTTTAGAAACCATATCCTTAACCTTGTGTTGTGTTCCCTCATAGATCATAAATGGTACTTAGGCAACATTGGAAGAAAGATGCTATTAAAGTTATGATGTGGAAAAGTGGGAGAACAGAGGTGATATGGAGCAACTGTAGTGATGCAATTCAGCTTGATGATATACAGAATAAAACCAGGTCTTTTCTTTAGACATTTAAAAACACTTCTTGAGTGTCTAATATGTGTATTTCAGGCACTGGATTATCAGTCAAGTGAATACAAATAGACGTGAATATTATTCTGTGAAGCTCCTCGTCTTATTAGGGACACATTAAAAATTATAATAATTGTGATAAAAAGGAAATAACTCTGAGTTATGGACATTATAGTGTGTCTGTTTCTAGGCTGTGTGATTGACAAGGCTCACCTCAAGGAGAGAAGATAGAGCTGAGACCATGAATGAGAAGGCAGTAACTTGCATAAAGTGGTATTTTTCCAGGGTGGAGCTTGTGCAATGGCATGAGTAGGAAGATCAAAGTGGAATTTTTAGACTTAAAGAAGCCAATACAGATGAAATATAGAATGAAAGGTGAAGAATGGTATAAAATTACCTAGAGAGAGAGTCATGGGTTGAACCTTGAATGCATATTTATTTCAAGAACAATGGGCAATCTTTGGAAGATTTTTAGCTCAGGAATAACACAAATATCTTTATATTGGGTTGGCCAAAAAGTTCATTTGGGTTTTTCCATAAGATGTTATGGAAGAACCTGAACGAACTTTCTGGCCAACCCAGTACTTAAAATATATCACCCTGACCCCAGTGTGAGAACAGATTCAAAGTGGTCAAGATGGGAAGGGGAAAATGAGATGAAATCTGTTGTAACAGTCCAAGTGATGTAGACTTTAACCACAGTGGTGGTGTTTGGGATGGAGAGATATTTAGAAAATATAAATGAAGATCATGGAAATTTATTTGGTATGAAAGTAAAGAAGGACAAATTGAAACCTTTGAATTTCTAGTTTGCTTAACTTGATGGATGGTGGTCCCATTCATGAAAACAGAGAATGCTAGGGGAGGGCATGATATTTAAGGAAAAAACTAAGTTTGATTTTGGACATGATGAGATTGAGTTGCCTTTGAAACATCCAAATGCAATTGCCATGTAGGAAGAGGACAATAAGAGTCTAGAACTCAGAAGTGAGCTCTGGATAAAGAGATTAAAAGTAAATGAAACCACAGATGTGAATGTGATTGCCAAAGAAGAGATTGTATAGTGAAAAGATGAGAAATAAGACCAAATCTTGGGGACTTCCAGTATCTAAAATCTAAAGATAGGAGGAGAAATTAGTAAATACTAACATAAATGGGTCAAAAAGATAGGTGTTGTGGTACAGCAGAAGAGTATATTGTTCATGAAAGCCAAGGGAAAAGAGACTTTCAAAAGAAAGAGAACAATTAACACTACCTAATGCTACTGTGAGTTCAAATAGGACAAAGACTTAAAAATGTCCATTGACAATATCAACCTAGAGATAACAAGTATCTTTTTTGGATAAGCTGCTGGAATAACTTCATTATTTTTTTTACTCCTTCACTGACTCTTCCTCCTTTTTTCATAAGTTATATATTTTGTTTGTTAAGAGAGGTAAAGTGGAGGTAGGGTGGAAAGGGATATAATCAAGGGTAGAGATTATTTCTACTTGCACAGAGCAGTATCTAACAGTTATGTGAGTTGTCTGTACACTCTTAACATTTATTTAAGTCTTCAGCCTTAGAGAAATGTGCTTATTCTCAAATTATCTATAAATGGCTTACAGACAAGACGTTTAAAATGTGATTTTCTCAGTGTGCAAAAATTAACCACACTTACTCTTGCAAAGAAAAGCATGCTCTCCATCAAGTTGGTGTTCGAGTGGTCATCATCTAGTGGCCATCATCTAGTGTACCATCGAGCATTCTGCTCATGGTCAAAAGTTCAGCGAGGATTTAAGATGAAAATTTGGAGAATTACTGTGCCCAGGAGGGGAGCTTATTTAGGCGAAAGAACACACTGAGATAAACTGCCACTACTGAAAATAGAATTGTTATGAAGGGTGGTGTGGCTGTGATGATGATTGTAGAGACAGTGGTGGTTTGTCTTTAAGCTCTACTCTGATTCAATCTAAAGGATTGAGTTTCTTTTCACTTCCTTGTCCCCTCTAATCCTGATCATACATGTTCTTCTTATCAGACATGATGATTACTATTGAGACATATGGATTAGTCAAGTCAGTCTAATTTACTGGGCCTGGGCAGAAAATTACATGAGTTAAGTCCCACAGACCTCCACGAAATAGGCTAATGTTGAGAAATGAGATGTTTTCATAAAAAAATAATTAGGGAGTTTGGGAGTAGAATTCAGTGCACTGGCTCAACGACCCTCTTCTCATCACTTAGCGACAAAACTAATGTTACAGCTGTTCATGGCCATTTATTGATAAAAGAGCAGAGAACATATTGCCAAAGGAGGATATGGGTGTCAGGTGCTGTTTCCTGGCCAAATTTCAAGTTGGATAATTCTCTACCAACTTCCTAAATCTTCCTTTACTTTTACTGGGGTAATATCCATTCCTTTCCTTCCTTATTAATCAGTGTTGCTTGCTGTTAAAGATTCGCCATGGTATATTTCAAAGCTGATTCACTGATATTCTAAAGCTGAGTAATAAGAGTAACAGTCCTAATTACTCTCTGAATGGTAATAAAGAAATCCAATGTACATAAATTGAGCATCTCCTTTGAGCAAACAGTTTGAATTAGTTATAACAGGTACAAGTTTGTTATTTCAAACAGAATTTCTTATTTAGCCAATGGAGCTTTTCAACAGTGCTTTAACTTCAGACCAAAGGTTGACATCTGTTACTATCAAATAGAAACTTACTGGTTGAGGTGTCTGTTTTGAAAGGCACTAACAATATTTAAAGTCATATTTCCAACTTAAACCTTTCTACTTCTTTGCTTTGCTTTTTCTCATCTCCCTCCTTCTACATACTTTTAACAGAAGCACTCAAGCAACTTGGATGGAAAAGCTATCTTGACTACGTATAAAGACCAACATCTTAAGTGGTTTCCAAGTTGTTCTGATGGATATTATTTATCAAGTCATTTCAGTCTCTCTGTTTAAAATACACAAAACCAAATGTAATCCGACAGACAGTAAAGTAAATCAAATAATATATATTCAGTTTTTTTCCAAAATACCTGAAAGAAACAAGTGCAGTACTTACAAAAAAATGACAAGTGCTTTGCTGGCTTTACCTTTTTCTTTCTTTATCAGGCTTGAAATCACTTCTGAAAGGAAAAATGTGTCTACTGTGGACATTTCTATTTCAACAAGATAGCTACCTATTTTGTACTAGGTAGCATCAGCAAGGTAAATACAGAAAATAACTTAAAATGGACACATTAAACAGTAAGAACTTGAATGCAATTGATACACTTCTAAAAGACAGATTCTGAAGTAGAAAAAAAAGTATAATTACTCTGTTTTCGCAGGAGAAAAAGGAATATAAATAATAAGAAAGCATTAGCTTCTTTATATGAAAAAAGAGTCAAAACATTTTATTGACTAATTGACAAGCTATTAATTTGAAGAATTATTTAATAATTTTAATCTACCACTGTTTGGCAATTATACAAAAATAGTACATATTTAGTTATTAGAATAAAAGCAGCAAAATGCACTACAAAACCAAGATGTTCCCTAAATATCTCCACATAATTAGGACATTAAGGTAGTGTTAGTTCATTTTCACTTAGAAATATCTAAGTGTGAATTTCTAATTCCAGTCAATAGAAACTGTTGCAAATATTCAAGTAGCTGAAACATGCTAGTCCGTAGGCCACTAGCCAGCTGATAATGTCTAGCTGCTTTATTATTCTGTGGTCTTTAGCCAGCTTTCCCTTGCTCATCGTCAACATTTGTTCAGTTCATCCTCTCTGTTTGAAATGAAACTTTACACACACTCTTCTTTCTCCTCCTCCTCTTTCTTCAGGTTCCAACCCACATACACTAATGATACTCTCTTTACTTCAACCACATATTTTCAGTTCCTTGCTGGAACCTGAAGTCTTTCTCTGACTTTGGAAACTAAAGCAGGAATTTACCACAAATCCTCTCTAACTGTAATAATAATTAATCAAAACTATTTTTAAATTGTATAATTGTTTGGTTGTCTACATCCTATGTAGACCTGTTAGTTAATGTGTGCTGATTATACCTGCTTTAGATTATAAATCATCCCTGTGTATTAATGATATTTCCTCACATAACCATTTGAGAACATTTCTTTCTTACTCTCTTTCTTCATCCATATTAAATTATAGATACCTGCTCTGACAGTTTGCAAAAGTTAAAACTTTCAGGAGCCAAGAGAGCTCTTAGATTTGCTGTCTTCAAGTGACAAGGAATAAATGAGGGAGGACAAAATCAGGGTGTAGACAAAGACAGCACATCATAGGCATTAAGAAATACTTAGGTGTGCCTACTTAGCCCACCGTTTGGAAAGGATCCACGTTACTTGGAACAGAGATTCTGCAGAATTGAGTGATAAGTTCTATTATTTTTTTTTTCTGGTCCTACATCTAATAGGAGCTAACAGAGGAAAAAAATATTGAAATGATAAATTTAAAAAAATGACAACTGGGGCACTAGTTGTTCACAAGCCACAATCCAACTGCCAATAGAAACATTTGAAAAGTTCTCATTGTGTGGGAATAGCTGTTGTTGAGAAGTCTGTAGAAGCAAAGCAAGTGGCCGACATTGGTGCCAAGTGGCCTATAAGAGGGAACACATCAATCTACTTAACTAAGGGCTCGTAGTTCTATGGTGTCCCAGTTTAAGTATCACTGAGGAGCCTATTTGATTTGACACTACCTATACAAAAAAATATGCAATTTTTTAAATTTGTGTCTGTGAATGTGTGTGTATCAATATATACTCAAAGACAGATATCCTCATCTATTATTACAACAAAATGTTTAAGCTTTGTGAAGTCATAATCTTATTTGATACAATACATTTCTTTGGCTTTACTCATTTGGCTGAGTACTAGCACTGTTCAGTCTTCTTCCTGGTCTTGGGCATCATAATCTTGCTTTGTTCTCTTTGGCATCTTATTCTATACCTTCATATTCCCAGCTAAACATCCACACAGATCTCTGTTAGAAAAGCTGCAATGGGATCTCCTCAAATTTTAGTTAATATTCCTAAGTAAGCCTTGTACTATACAATAATTGTGCCCAACTGCTAGTAAGAGAAATAGAAAATCATAGTGATGCAAACAAAATTGAAGTTTATATCACTGTCTCACAAAAGAAGTAGAGAGTTAAGCAGTCCAGGACTGATGGGAAGGCTGCATATTGCCACCAAGGATGCAAACACCTTTAATGTTTGGCTCCAACATTCCCAGCACTCAGCTTCCATCTTCAAGGTCAAGGTGCAAATAACTATAGCTCATCAACCATTGGGTTTAAGATCTAGGCAGAAAGAAGGAAATGGAAGAAAGTGGTGGTAAAAAGGTGCACATTAACCCTCTGTTCCAAAGAAGTTTTCTCAGAAGTGCCATCTGTCAACTCCCACTTAAGTCTAATTGACCATGTTGGCCTCAAGGGGACCTAAGAAATATTGTTGCCTAATCACGCACATAGCCACATGAAATAAAATAGTAGTTGATTCCTAAAGAAAAACAGAATATACTTGAAGTAAAAAACTAGTATTCTCTGATTAAAGTGTTTTCCTCTCTTAGTAGAAAAAAATATGGTATTAATGAATCCTTTAGCTTCCTCTGAATTTTTACATTATCTCCTTAAATTTGCAATTACCCAAAACATTACAGTATTAAAATGTTTCTACTCTGATTTCTATAACTTTTACAACATGAAAGATGTAATTTGAAGAACTCAGTTTTTTAAGAAAGAAAAATAATAGCTTTCTTCCTACTAGAAAGTGTGTCAACATGTATGGCAGATTGCATTATGATTTCAAATCATTTGCTTTTCTTTCTTCTTTTGTATTGGAGGTTTACATACTCTGGCACATTGCTATGTGACTTACATTACCTCCCTGTAGGTGAAATATACTTCCTCTCTCCAATGTCAAGTGTGACCATGTGACGTATTTCAGCCAATAAAACCAGAAGTCGTACAAGCCTATCTTAAATGAAGCTTTACGTGCTGTTGTCTGTCCCCATCAACTATGTTGCTCTTTAACCATTGCCATGAGAATAGCACATCCCAAATGGGGCTCTTACTTCAGCCTGTGTTCTGGAAGGTGATGGCATGTAGAGTAGAGGCAAAGCACATGACAGCCACAGACATAAAACACAATGTCATATATGCTACTAAGATGTTAGGGTTACTTACTATCATTGCATAAATTAGGGAAAGTTGACTAATACTCAAGTACATAATTGTCTTATTCTAATACAAATAAAAATTCTTTTTTTGTTGTTGTTTTATGTTATTAAAATTTCTTGATAAACAAACATCAAAGTCACCTGCACCTGAGGGGTTTCTTTCTTCCTTCTCCTACAGGTATGTTTTAAGCATTACCAGAAACTGTGCTTGGTGAGTTTATCTTACAGAGTTCCCATCATTATTCCCCACACAGGTGAGGTGAGGGAAAATAAAAATAGAATTGCTTCTCCCATTTTCTCTGTCCTTTTTCAAATGTGAACCCTCTTCCTTTCTCCAGATTCTCCTATTAATAAGGAACAAAAAAATGAAGCACGGTGGAAATCAAGCATTGGGCATTCAAGCAGAACTTTCATTCTTTCAGAAATAGTTGAACTAAATCAAAGTTGTCTGAGGAAGAATAAAAATGTGATTTTCTCTCATTGAACCACACTATATTTTCTGAACATTCCTCTCAAAATCTAAGGAACAATTTTGCTGCTACTAATTCAAAAATGAGGAAAAAGTAGATTTTTTGTTTTTGGGGGGTACCAAGTGAAATCACTTTAAGAAAAATCTCTGCATTGGGTTGGCAGGCTACATTATATCAGAATTCAAAACAACTGCCTTTAACATAAAGAAAAGAGATGATTTTGAGAAAAATATGTTATGGATACTAGATTTAACTCTGAGTTGGTACATATACACTTACATTTATATTTGTCCCTTTTTTCCTCTAACACTGATTCAACTACAGTAATTCAATTCTCATGTAATTCAAATAACTGTGTTCCTTTTAGAAGTAAGATTAGTCACAACAAAGGTAGAAAAAGAGATTTAGGACTGGGTGATATAATAGACATTCTTTAAAAATAGCAGTAATATGCTATTGAGAAGGAAAACACTTTAGGGAGAATGTATAAAGGGAAGGCAACACCAGAGCCATCACTGGAGCCCATGATTTCCATGATGTGACACTCTTTTAATTAGGACCAATTACTTTGAAAAGCTAAACTGCTTTGGGTAGAAGTCATCAAAGAAATATTTTATACTAAATCTCATGAGAAAGCAAGTTGTAGTGCCACATGGCAGTGACAGAGGTGATATATGCCACTTTGAGAGATGGACCCTTAAATAAAATAATAAAATAAAATTAATTTAAATTAAATTGAATACAATTAAATTAAAAATTTCCCAATTCTCCACCATGCCCTTCCTTCTTCATTTGCTAGCAAGAATTAGAGGATCCAGTAAGGATGCAGAAGTCCTAAGAAGTGCTGAGCCCACTAAATCAGAAAAGCTAATGGGAATTTTGTGCTCACCGAGCACTGTGAACACTGCTTGAACAGCCTCGAGCTGCAGGGAAAGGAGGCGGACACACTTAATGCCCGTAAAGCCTCTGTTCATGTGCATGCTCCACTGTCTCTTAGACTTAACTTACAAAACATAATTTTAAAAAATACAGTTTTTAAATATTTCAAGTTGCTGATATCAGAACCAAACATGGTACCCTTGTGAGTAAGGAGACTTCTGCAACCACACAGGTCACAAGCCCATGAAGCCAGCTCATGACTGGTTCCCCTCCCTCCCTCCCTCCTTCCTCCCCTCCCTCCCTTTCTTTTTATGAGTAAAGTGGGAAAGCTCTTAATCTTAGAAAACAGGATATCTTAATGGTCCTGCATGATCATGGCTTATTTAAGATAAGGAACAATGAAAATACAGGCTAGAAAATGATTTTAGAAGCATAGGCATTTTGTTACAGGGCCAGAATTTTGACTAGCCTGTTTATCAGATAGCAATATTAAGCAAATAAAGCTTAATATTTGTCAGTGATCAAAACAGCTACTTGCCCAGACCAGTTTCAAAGGTCTATTTGAGAAGGAAAGGAAAGAAGGAAGGGAGAGAAGGTGGGTGGGAGGGAGGAAGGAAGGGAGGGAGGAAGGAAGGAAGGAAGGAAGGAAGGAAAATGGATCCAGTGAATGACACTGTAGAGCAAAGGTCCTTGATTTGGACTGTGATATTAGCCAGAAATAAACGTTCATTTTTGTTCAGCCCCTGATACTTTAGGATTGTTTATTATAGTAGTTGGTCTCTTTGAGTAAAACTTCATTTGTACTAAAACAAGGAGCTCTGCCCTAATTATTATCTAAGCAAGAATAGTATTTCTAGATAGAACAATGGGAGTAACATAGAGAGTAACCATTGCTTATTCAGTTGTTCTAGTTGATAAAGGAGAATAATTTTGAAAAATGTTAGAATAATCTAGACAGTTTCCCTACCCTACCCTGCTTCCTCCTTCAATCTGCAAGGTCTACAGGTAAGATAAACAAAAATTAAATTTGAATTTTATGTTTCTATTGTTTATACCATGGGAAGTAAACCATTGCCTGGTCCAAGCTTGACTGTGAGAAAGTTAAACTGTCACAATGGTTTTATAACTACACAATTACATTAACTTAATGCTCTGACTTAGGCCTTTTTTAAAATTCTGAGAACCTTATCTCTTTTTTTTTGCAGCTATACAGAGAAACAAGAGAAAGCCACAGGGTCAATGTTTACTTATTCCAAGTCAAGCTGGCTTAACACAAACTTTCTGTTCCTCTCTTCCTTCACTACTAATTGAATCTTTAACAGTAGTAGCCTCCAAATGATAAATAATATTTTATCTTAACAGAAAGCTTCACAGAAAGTGGATAACTTAGGAGTGTTCATGATTGCTTTTTTTCCTGTGTTTTAACTGTTTTCCATGGTGATTATTTTCATCATTGTCTTTGTTCCAGTCTTCTAATAAGGAACACAGAGTTACACAAAATGGCCTCACTGAGAAATAGGATGTCAGGCAGGAAGAAATAGGTGCAGAATTGAAGTTTTGTAGCTGTTAAGAGATTGAAGGGCTCAGAAGATATTTTGCTATTATTGGCATGGTTAAGATGACTTGAATGTTTTGGTTCTTGAACTAAATAAAATAAATGTACAATGTGTCAGTAGTTCCAAACAATGATTCAGTAGTTCCAAACAATGATTCTGCTTTTATTTCTGCTCCACTGAGATGAGTGACTTTACTGTCAGTGAAACTTATGACAAGGTTAGAAGGGAGACTGATTATTTTGGGGTGGGAAGGATGATTTTAGAAAACTGAGATTCACAGTTGGCAAAAAAAAAAAAAAAAAAAGAAAACCGAGATTCACAGAACACAAAGCTGCATGTCACTAGACATTAAAATTTTACCTGGGATCATAACAAATATTAATTGATTGAATACTCTATGCCTAGCATTGACCCAGTAACAAATAATATGGGGAAATCCTTCTCTATAGATAAACAAAACTATAATAAGAATTTCAAAATACTTTGGAAGACACTGAATTTACTTAGTTTTAATTGTGAAAGGCTTATTTTACAAAGGCTTATTTTAATTGTGAAAGGCTAGTAGCTAAAGTCACGTGCAGCATGAGTTGTAAGATGAAAGAAATCCATGATTCCATTCTTTGTTAGCTTGTCAAATATAATTATGGCTTTAGTTTTCAATTATATTTCTGGAGGAAAAGAAAAATATTTATTGATTTTTAAATTACTACTGGTAAAATGTACAACAGTTATATTTTTATGTTGAGAATATTTTAAAGGTGACTTACATTTGAAAATTGCAGACAACACAAATACATATTTCTTTTTTCTCTTGGCACATTGAAATAATAGTAAAACAAAACAAACAGCACAGACCACAACAATAAAGAATATCAAATGGAGGCCATGAAAAAAAGAGAAATGTTAGTAACTTTCTAGAAGACAGAAAACAGTGGAAACAGTGTTGACCAATGACCTGAGAAGCCACAGTCTAGTTGACAAGCAAAAAGTGTTGTAATTAGCGAGCTGGCTGAACTGCCTACCAGGTTCCAGAAGGCAGGAGTGAGAAGTAGGGTTGAATGTGAAATCACAGGGGTGATTGCCCATGCCTATCCAGGGTTCTACCATGTATATGGGGTGACTTAAAATCGCTTAATTGTTTTAAATAAAACAACATTTTATGGATGACTTGGGCAGAAATAATGGACATTAGTGCCCCCATTCCCATTCTTGCACTTAAGGGTTCTCCAGCAAAATGACCATGTGCCAAACCCTTACCCAGAAGATAGGAAACAGAAAAAATAAATAAATAAATGGAGCTAAGAAACAGAAAACCAAAATTCTAATTAAAGTCTTCAGAGGCATCAACTATATTTCAATAAAAAAAAAACCTTCAGTGAGAGAGTAAAAAAAAATGTATTGCATCCATTAAAAAACATACAGTGAAAAATAAGTAATCACAAAATAAGCAGGGTTTCTTGGAAACTAAAACCAAAATTTAGTAAGATTGAAAGATAAATTTGAAGAAATTTACCTGAATATAAAACATAAAAATACATAGAGGTAAAAGTATGAGAGAAAATATATGAGATAAGAAAGGATCAACTGTTGGAAATTTCAAAGAAGGATATCAAGAATAACAATAATATTAATACAGTAAATCTTCTCTGAGTTAAATGCCTTGACATTAGAGAGGACAGAATCATAAACATAATGAAGGAAAAATTTTCAACGCTTAGGTATACTGAGGATATCTTAAAATTTTCCAAAAAGACCCTCCAATAACACACACACACACAACACTGTAGGTGAGCCCCGGCATCATTGCTCATATAAGACAATAAATGGAGTTGTGTTTCCATGGCACTACGTGAACAATGATTTTCAACCCAGAATGCTTCCCACTATAAGAATTTTGGACTAATGGACTTCTATTTTGTAGTTTTAATCATTTTTAAAAATTGAGATGACTGTAGATTTGCATCAGTTACGAGAAAGAATACAGAGAGAACCCTTGAACACTTTGCCTAGTTTCTTCCCATAGTAGGACTTTGCAAACTATAGTACAATATCCCAAACAGGATATTGACACTGACAGAATCCAAAAATTTTATTCATAGTTCTCCTGTTGTTTTACTTACTTTCATTTGTGTGTGTGTGTGTATGTGCACGTGCATTAACTCCTACACAGTTTTGCCACTTTATTGGTTCATATATCTACCACTGCAGTTAAGATACTAAAGAATTGCAATACCACAAGGATCCCTCAGCTTTCCCTTTATGACTAAACCCTCTATTGTGTTCACTCCCATGCCCATCTCTAATCCCTAGCAACCATTAATCTCTCCTCCACTTCTAAATGTTGTAATTTTGAAAATGTTATATAAATGGAATCATACAGTATATAAGTTTGGTTTTTTTTCACTCAGCATAATTCTTTGAAGATTGTTCCAAGTTGTGTGTATGGATAGTTTATTCCTTTTTATTGTTGAGTAGTAGTCTGTTACAGATGTTCCACACTTTGCTTAACCAATTTTTTGACTATTGAAAATAAAGCTGCCAAAAACGACCGTGTACAGGTCTTTGTGTGAACATAATTTTTATTTTGATGCGATAAAAGCCCAGAAGTTCGATTTCTGACATGTATGGTAGTTGGTTATTTAGTTTTCTAAAAACTGCCACCAAATTGTTTTCCAGAGTTTCTGTACCATTTTACATTCCTATCAGCAATGTATGGTCCACTTTCTCTACATCCTTATCAGCATTTGTTGTTGTCACTAATTTTTTTTAAAATTTTAGCCATTCTTATAAGAATTTAGTGATATGTCATTGTAGTTTTAATTTACATTTATTTAATGACTAATGATGCTAAACATCATTTCATATGCTTATTTGCCATCTATATATCCTCTTGAGTAAAATATCTGGTCATATATTTAGCCAGTTTTCTAATTGGAATTTTTTTAATGTTCAGTTTTGAGAGTTATTTATATATCATAGGCACTAGTCCTTTGGTATATGGTTTTCAAATATTTTCTCCCAGACTGTAGGTAGTCTTTTTATTCTCTTTATACAAGATTTCACCAAGCAAAAGATTTTAATTTTGATGAGGTTCAATATATCTATATCAATTTTCCCCATTATGGATTACACTTTTTGTGTCAAGTTTAAAAATTCTTTTTTAGTCCTAGACACTGAAGATTTTTTCCTTTGTTCTTTTTTTTCATCACTTGGAAAATAGTGTGCCCTTGCCTCTGGCCTCCACAGTTTACAATGAGAAATTCATTACAATCCAAACTCGTGTTCCCTTTATGTAGGGTGTCATTTATTTTGGCTGCTTTCAATATAATTTTTTCTCTCTCTTTAGTTTTCAAAAGTTTATTTGTGATGTGTCTTAACATGGATTTCTTTGTATGGAATTTGCTCAACTTCTTTGTGGGTTTGTCTTTTACCAAATTTATGAAGTTTTCAATCATTATTATTATTATTTTTTTTTTTTTTGCGGTAGGCGGGCCTCTCACTGTTGTGGCCTCTCCCCTTGCAGAGCACAGGCTCCGGATGCGCAGGCTCAGCAGCCATGGCTCACGGGCCTAGCCGCTCTGCGGCATGTGGGATCTTCCCAGACCGGGGCACGAACCCGTGTCCCCTGCATTGGCAGGCGGACTCTCAACCACTCCGCCACCAGGGAAGCCCAATCATTATTTTTTTAAATCATCTTTTAGTCCCAATTTCTTTCTCCTCTTCTTCTGGGACTTGAATAATACAAATATTGAGTCTTTTCTCATTTTTGCTGTTGTTGTTGTTTTCTGCCTATTTTCTCATTATTTTTCAGATTGCATCAATTATATTATTCACCAATGCATTCTTCTGTCATCTCTACTCTACAGTTGAGCCCATCCAAGACCTTTTTTTTCCTGTTATGGTAATTTCCATTTTTATAATTTTAGTTTGGTTCATTTTTATAACTTCTGTTTCTTTGCTGAGATTTTCTATTTTTTAAATTTGTTTCAAGAGATTTTGTAATTATTTATCAAAATATTTTTATGACAGCTGCTTTAAAAGTCTTGTCATCTAATTCCAGCATATGATTCATTTTGGTATTGGCATCAGTTCATTGACTTTTTTAAAATTTAAGTTGTCTTTTCTTGGTTCTTGCTATGATGGTTTTTTTTTGTTTTTGTTTTGTATCCTGGATATTTTGTATTAGGTTAGGAGAATCTGGGTCCTATTTAACTTAAAAAAAATTTCAGCAGTCAGATTTAACACTCAGGTCTTGGCGTACATTTGTGAGCTGTAATACCAACGCCAGTTTAATTATCAGGGTCTTTTGGTATTATCTTGACCTGCCTGGTTTAGCTGTTGTTATTGTGGCTCCAACTGTTCCCTGCTGGTGCTGCCTCAGGGTGTATAAGGGATTTCCCTAGGCCTGACTGCCAGGTATCTCTCAGTGGGTGAGGGTGTAGTGAGATTCCCCTACCAGTGCCTTTCTTCCATGGTGTTTCTGGGTGGGAGAGAAGAGTCTTTTGCTTACAGGGACGTAGGTGTTTCTCAGACTGAGCTTCTTGTTGTAGCTGAGCCCCTTGCCCCACCTGCTTAAACCAGTGTCTTTTCGGCAGGGAGGGACAATCTGTAGCCCACTGAGATGAAAAACCTGCCTGGACCAGGCTGCTTGCTCTGACTTTGTTCCTTGTGTGGGTTCTGCCTGACCTTCTGGTAACTCTGGGCAGGGTAGGAGAGACTTAGTCATGTAAGGCCTAAGAGGCTTCCTGGACCAGGCCACCTGCCCTATCTTGTCTCTTCTGCCGGCTCTGCCTGCCTATTTTGGTATCTCTTTGGAGGATGAGTGGAGTTTCAGGCCTGGTGGGTAATGAGAGAGCATCCCCTGGCTTTTTGTTTCTGGCAGTGCTCCCCACATGATCCCCCTTTTTTGTGGTGTCAGGCTCCCCTGGTGTTGTCAGAGGGACTTCTCTTTGGGGAAGAATAACCTGCTTTCTGTTGCTAGGTTAGGATTTGGGAAATGCTGGATCTGGGTAGCCTTCTCCTATTGGGTGAGGGTCACAAAACAAAATGCACTGCCACAGTTGTGCTTGTTCCTCCAGTCCTGGTGTCCTAAACCAGCTGACCTTCTTCTTACAAACTTTCATAGTTGTTTGCTTTTTGTCTTGTACCCTTTCTGGGGTATATAGTTGTCTTTAGAGGAGAGATGTAGGGTAAAAGGATTTTATACCATCTTGTCCAGATTAGAAGTCTCTTAATTGACTTTTTAGCATGTATTGAAATTATATAATAATTCAAAAAAACATTATTTAAAAGAGTAGTTAAATTATTTTGGGGGGGGAGTAAAATAAAAATCATTTTAACTTTGATCTGTTTTAAAACCTATATACTTTTTTTTAAAGTCCACGTGGTTTTCTAGCTTCTTCTAATGCTTTCTTAGGTTAAAACTTTATACTGAAATAACAGTAACAGCTATCGTCGTTACAAAACCCATGCAAGGTAAACAATGTTTTCCTCTTTGAAAGAAGATTCACTGAATTGCAAGGAGTATGAGGATAGATAGTGCTGTCATGTACTGAGACTCAAATTTAGATCCATAAAGCTTAATAAATTGTTTCTTTCCTTATATCCCAATTTCATAATTTTAGACTCAGACTTAAAAGCCCATGTAGACTTATAGGGAAATATTCACCTGGAAAGCCTCAATATGCATGAGTTGTGTTTTTTTTTTTTTAACTAGATCTATTCAGTGGGAGTATGAAACTGTAAAATGTGGTTTGAAGTCACATTCAGATTTTTCCACTTCCTGTCAAGAAAATCTTGGATAAGTCACTTAATCTTTCTGATTCTCAGTTTTCTTATGCATAAATTTGATTTAATAGTATATACCTCATCATGTCATTGTAGTGATTAGCCAGTAAACATTGCAAAAACACCTAGAATGATTCCTGACACATAAGGGGCATTGACTAATAACACTCAATAATGATATTGCTATTGATTTTATTATTACTATTGATATAATGGTGATGATAATAATGATGAAGAAGAATAGGAGGAAGAGAGGAAAGGTTCTTCAAAAATGCTGAGACATAGAAGGGAAATGTTCTAGCCTAACAAATCAACTAGAGCTAATTATGTGAGTGTGGATGAGATATAAGAGAAAATTGGAATATATAATGAGAAAAGGTATAGAGGAAAATAAAAATAATGTTCTAGAGTCAAATCACATTTTTATCATCAACAGTCACTTTCCATGTAAAGGCAGAAAATGGAAAATCACATTGGGAATTCAAGGGAAAGGAAAAGTATGAATTGACCATAAATTCTTATTCACAAATTTGTGAATTTGAATTCACAAATTCTTATCAAGAACTAGTTAGAGGCAAAGAATGGATCACTGGCTCAGCTTTACAACTGTGGAAATTTCATGCATATCCTAATTTAAGTCTCCAAAAGTGAAAGGCACCACTATCTTGGAAGAGCTGAAACAATTTAATAGTATTTCCATTAAATGAAGAACTGAAATTTAAATTCAGTTGGCAAATGTAAATGGGGAAAATAATATCCAATATCTGTGATTGCTTACAGAGATCTTATGCAAATGCCCATCACTGACACATATTAGGATTTAAATGGAACATTGGAAATCATCTGATCTAATAGAATTATTTTACTGATAAGGGAACTAAGGCTAAAAACGAGCAAGATAAAAAATGTGGCATTTCCCATTGGTGCAATTGCTGAAGGAAAAGAGAAATAAAACAAAATAAAGTACCCGATTTCTGTAATCAAGTTCACTGATAACATGATTTACAGAAGTCCTTTTGTAAAAGTGACAATATTGAGGTACCAATCATGCTGATACAGATATCCTGAAAGTAGACTGTAAATAAATTATGTTCCAATGTATAATGAAATTTTCCTTAGGGTATTTCAAGGTGAAAACGAACAAGTTAACAAACGAAAAACACCTTGCAATTGACTTCTTCATAAAGTAAATGATTATTTCTTAATGTGACAAATTCTAAGTGATCTCTTACAAAATTTTAATCTTCGTATCTATTCATTAAACAAACATGCACCTGATATATGCAATACATTTTGGACATGGAACATACATAATGGTATATGGCCCTATTACATAAGAAAGTAGCTTAACAACTACTAAAAGATGCATCATAACTATATAATGTTTACTCATACATTTATTCCATTTCCATAAAAGAGAATGAAACAAATGCTAAGCTTGTGCTGGGGACATAGTGATAGAAAAAGGCTTTCCAAAGAAGTTGATTTCCAAGTATGGCATAAAGGATACATACAGATTTGATGGTGGAGATGGAAGGAGAGAAAGATACTCGAGACATGAGCAAAAGTTCGGGGATATAGAAGTAATTGTTTAAATAACCTAAAAATTGGGCTGGGGTGATGGGAGTTCAAATGTCATGGGAGTAGAAGGTCATTGATATCTGAAATAATGCCAAAATTCTAGGTTGGAGCCAGTATTTAAAACAATTTGATGCCATTTTTAAGAGATGAGATTTATTCTAAGGACAAAGAGAATCCACAAATAGTTTGTGAAGAAGAGATGGCAGTCTGATTATTGGTTTTAGGGCACAGCTGACAACTACCCAGTGAATTGATAGGAGAGGGTAGAAATTGAAGACAAGAGTCCATTTGGAAGTCTACAGAACAATTCAGAAATGATCCAGAAATCGTAAGGACCTGAATTCAAATGTTTACTGTGGGAAAAAAATGAATGGGTGACAAATGATACCATCCAGAAAGTAAAAAAATAACCTACAGAATGGGAGTGAATATTTCCAAATTATACATCTGATAAATTACCTGATAAGCATACATAAAGAACGTTTAAAATGCAATAATAAATGATAACCGAGTTAAAATATCAGAAAATTATTTGAGTAAACATTTCTTTGAAGAAGATATATAAATAACCAGTGAACACATTAGCCACTGCAGAAATGCAAATCAAAACCACAATGAGACATGGCTGAATGTCCTGTGTGTGTGTGTGTGTGTGTGTGTGTGTGTGTGTGTGTGAGGGGTGGAGGAGCAATCATACACAGCTGAGAAACACTGTTCTGGGGTTGTCACAGTGCAATTCTAAATAAAATTGTACCAGTCCATATTATGGAAGAATCTTAGAGCCATCATTATTGGTTGTGTACTTGCCAAGTTTTATTTTTACACATGTATTAATATCATAATATATATTTATAATATTTTTGGTCTATCAATTATTCATAGTATAATTACAATAATTTATTGATTATAATTACCTTTGTATTTTGCCTTTCCATCCCTATTCATTTCTTGGCATACATCTAATTAGCTTTCTTCATAATACTTCTGTCTGAAGAACTTCTCTTAATAATACTTTTATTTCTTTTTAAGTTTTTCAATCTTTATTATTTTTAAAGCATTTATAGGTTCACAGGAAAAGTGAGGGGAAGGTACAGAGGTTTCTCATACATCCCCTGCCCTCACACATGCACAGCTTCTCCCATTATCAACATCCCCTAATTGAGTGTTAAATTTGTTACAGCTGATAGACCTATTTTGGCACATCATTAACCAAAGTCATAAGTAATAGCTACATTACTGTTCACTTTTGGTATTATATGTGGTATGTATTTGGACACATTTATAACAACATGTATCCATCATTATAATATCATACAGAGTCTTTTCACTGCCCTAAAAATCCTCTGTGTTCTGCCTGTTCATCCTCACTGCCACCCCAACACAACCCCTGGAAACCACTGATCTTTTTACTGTTGCTATAGTTTTGCCTTTTCCAGAATGTTATATAATTGGAATCATACAGTATATAACCTTTTCAGATTGGTTTATTTCATTTAGTAATATGTATCTAAATTAGTGCTGCATACTACTCCATTGTCTGGATGTACTACTGTTTATTTATCCATTCCTATTGAAAGATACCTTGGTTGCTTCCAAATTGTGGCAATTATGAATAAAGCTGCTATAAACATCTGTGTATAGGGGAGGGCTTTCCTACTTTCTTGGCCTACCCTCAGTTTTATTTTTAATTTATTTTATTTAATATTTTTTTGTTGACATCTGAGTTTTTTCTTTGGTTTTGCTTGGGGTTTTTTTTTGGCTGCATTGGGTCTTAGTTGCAGCACGTGGGCTTCTCTCTAGCTGTGGCACCTGGGCTCCAGAGTGTGTGGGCTCTGTAGTTTGCGGCAGGCGTGCTCTCTAGTTGAGGCGCATTGGCTCAGTTGCCCTGCGGCAGGTGGGATCTGAGGTACCTGACCAGGGATCGAATCCACGTCCCCTGCATTGGAAGGTGGGTTCTTAACCACTGGATCACCAGCGAAGTCCCCCAGCCTCAGTTTTAGACAGGACCTTGGGTCCTGGCCCTAGAGGGTGGATTTGTTTGTCTGCATCCCTCACTTTTTCCTTAAATGGCAGCCAAACTCTGTCTTGTGTCTGTTTTGAGTATTGAGCAAGAGGCAGTTTCTTTCCCATCTCTAAGTAATAAACCTCTAAGATTTCCTAAAGCTGAGGAGAAGAAGCCATATTTAGACAGGACCTGAGTTTATTCAATTTATCACAACTCACTCCATTTACCTAATGTATACTTAGGCACTCAACACTGGCCATATTCTCTCACTTACTTTACCTGTCCTACCCTACCTGGACATTTCAGTGTGGATCCCCAAATATAGTTAAATACGTACCACTATAGAATTACATTAGATAAGAGCTGCCATATCTAATATATTCCTATTATTAAAGATATATATGTTGAGAGAGGAAGTCTGGCATAATAGTACTAGTAATTGTCTAGGATTAAAAAATAAATAAATTCTAAAGTCTAGGTACATCTAAGTCTCTAATAGTCATTTGATAAGTCACTTAACTTCTTGGAACACACTTTCCTCATTTTCAATTAAATTGAGTTTAAAAATTAGGTACACTTTTGCAAGTCACTGTATTGATGTAAAGATGGAGAAAATTCAGTATCTACCCCAAAGGAATTTGTACTCCAACCTACATATTATTTGATTAATATCTAAAAATCCCTCTATGCTTAAAAATTACATGACTATAGATTCTTATGTTCAAGAAAAAAACTCAAACATATATAAATAAAATCATTTAACCACACTAGATAATATTTGAAGTTAATAATACAGTATTGCATAATTCAGCCTGACAGAATTCTATTGATTTTTGTTTATATGAGGAATATTATTTATGCTCCTTTTGTCTCTTTTGATTAATAGAATATCTCAGCTTATCCAAAAATTCAGACAACCAAAATCTTCCTGTGTATTTTCTTTCAAATAAATTGAAAGTTTTGTTTCATTGAAGCTTGGTTTAATAAATAAAATAATTCCTAAAACTTAATTTGGGACATATTACCTCCAGACTTTAGATAATATGTTTTAGTATTATTAGATATATTTCACAAAAATTATCTCAATTCCCATTTTAAAAAAATGTAAAATATTTGGCTGTTGAAGCTTTAATTCCCTCAGCTTTTCTTTATTTTTTTATTGAAGTATAGTTGATTTACAGTACATCAATTCCCATTTTAGTTGGAAAGGAGATAGAGAGTGTTATGGACAGTCAGAGCTTACCAACTTTTGCTATAAATTTATGAGATTGTTTTCTTAGTATAGTTTGTCCTAAGATGTTACACTTAAAAGATACTAAAATCACTACTCATATCTTGAAATGTAATGCTTGACATTAGCTGTATGAATTAAATTATGTGTATCAATATAAGGGCATCCTATTCCATTAAAGAAAATATTTTAACAACTTTGTATTGACAGTGAAAAGATCTGTATGCTATGGTCTTAATTTATTATAAAACTATTTGTGTGTGTAAATGCGTGTTTAAGAAGAGAGAGCACATGTATGTATCTATGTATCAATGTATCTTAACTGCTTATCTGGGGAATAAGAGGAGTTGTGAGTGTTTTAATTTTCTTACTTTTTGACTGTCTCAGGATTTTCTCCTCCTGACATCTGACATTAATGCTGACACTCACTAAGTGTCCTATAATTCAATTCAGTTCTGACTGAAATACCAGGTGTTAGTGTCAGACTCCACACATTTAGGGGCTCAGTCCCACAACACTGCCCCCACCTCAGATGCCAGTCAAAAGTCCTGATCCACCATACTTCTGATGGACTGGCTATAATTTGGAGATTCCCGTAACTACCTCCTCAGGTTCAATGATTCGGTAGCATGACTCACAGAACTCACTCAAGAAGTCATTACTTACATTTACTGGATTATTATAAAGTTACAAATGAACAGCCAAATGAAGAGGTATACTGGGCAGGGTCTTAAAGAGTCCCAATCATAGGAGCTTCTGTCACTATGGAGCTGGGGTATGCCATCCTCCTGACATGTGGACATGTTGGACAAATCAGAAACTCTCTGAACCCCATCTTTAGGGGTATTTATGGAGGTTTCTTACGTAGGCATAATTCATTAAATCCTTGACCATTGGTGACTAACTCAATCTCCAGCCTTTCTCTTCTTTCTGGTTGTTGGGGGTGGGGCTGAAAGTTTCAAACTTGTAATCAAGGCTTGGTCTTCTTTCTGGTGACCAGCCACCATCCTAAAGCTACCTAGGGGCTAATCAAGAATGCCTCATTAGAACAAGGAACAGTCCTATCACTCTCATTTCTTGAGAAATTCTAAACGCTTTAGGAGCTCTATGCCAGGAATAGGGAACAAAGACCAAATATTTCTCTATGATACCAATATATACTCTACATATTGTTTTTTTTTAAATTATAGTATACACAAAATTGTAAGATTTGCTATTTTACAAAGTGTAACCTTTATATAAAATATCTGTACAGTAATTGAAAAGTGTACAAGTATTTGGTTCATGCAATGAATATCTCTGAACTAAATTATTTCATGAGAATGTTTAAAATATATCAAAAGACCTTTAGGGGGAGTTGAACTAGGTTTACATGGTCACCTATGTGGTATGATTTGAAGGCCACAAAACCACTACCTCTCACTCTCACCATCACCACTGTTCTTGCCACAGAAGTTGAATTACCACATAACATGCATTTTCTTTGTTTTCTTCATGGGGCAGCATGCAAAAGAAATACCAGTATTGAAAATAAACCCTCAAAATTATTCATTTTCTAGTTACAAGTTTTTACCCTTTAATAAAATCTTCCCAATTCCCCCCACCCCCTCAGCACCTGGTAAACACCTTTATACTCTCTGTTGCTACTGTTCAGCTTTCTTAGATTCCACATTAGTGGTATTATGTAGGATTTGTCTTTCTCTCTGTGACTTATCTCACTTAGCATAATGCCCTTCAGGTCCATCACATTGTCCCAATATTTCTTTTGGCTGAGTCTACAACAGCACAGATTCACTGAACTTTTGAATTAGAAGCAACCTGATAGATCATCAAGTACTTTCTGAGGAGTGTTGGCTTCCTTCTAGACCATATAGGTTAGCAAACTATTGTCCTGGGCCCAAATCTGACCCATTTCCTGTTTTTATAAATAAAATTTTATTGGAACACAATTTTTTTTGAAAAGACAAATTATGAAAAGCAGTGAAATTCTTGACTTAAACTTTACAAATGCTAAACAAGGATTCCATTCAGGTGTTTTGCTGTTGTTATATTTTTAAATTTTCTAAAATCCAGGTAAAATCTCTCTAAAATTCAGAATTTGCTAACTTTCTTCAAGAAAGTCTCTACTCCAGCTCCTATAATTAACTTTTATCTGTCTGTGATAAGATCTTGCCAGTGAAAATCAATCTAGCCCATTTCAGGTCTTTTCAGTTATGGCTCTACTCAATCTGGACAACCCAATCAAGAAAATAAAATCTTGGGTCCCAAGCAACAAAATATTTTTCCTTATTAGAAGGCAGAGAAAGGGGTTAAAGGTGTGAGTATTAATAATTCTTTTTTTTAAATTTCTTTTAAATTGTTATTTTAATACCCAAGTTTGGTTCAGGATAGCACAAGACCAGTGAACTTCAGTGCTCAATTCAGATTAAAATTCACATTTACCAAGCAAATAATAGCTTAATTTGGGTGTCAGAAAAATGAATGACATAGTTTTGCCCTCAAGGAACTCAACAATCTAGTAAATGATAAAACAGTACAAATATAACTGTAATACTGAGAATTTATATCAGAAGCTGATATTGTACATCGATTTCCTAGTTTATGAGATATATTTATAAGATTATTTGACCTTGTACTAAATAGACCACTTATAGCAGCAGTCCCCAGCCTTTTTGGCACCAGGGACCGCTTTGGTTGAAGACAATTTTTTCCACGGACGGGGGCAGGGGGAGGGCGTGGGGAGATGGTTCAGGCGGCAATGCGAGTGATGGGGAGCGATGGGTGGCGGCAGATGAAGCTTCGCTCACTTGCCCACCACTCACCTACTGCTTTGTGGCCGGGTTCCTAACAGACCGTGGACCGGTACTGGGGACTGAAATAGAATTATTTTAAAACACTCAGATGTCTAGGCTCACTTGGTCACTGGAAATTAGGCTATTTAGATTCACATCTCCTGAACTTTTTTCCCCTTTTTTAAACAGCTTGTCAAAGGATAATCGATACACCGAAAACTGCACATATAAAATGCATACGATTTGATGAATTTGGATATACGGACACACTTGTGAAATCATCACCTCAATCAAGGTAATAAACATAAACATCACCTCCAAAAGTGTCCTCATGACCTATTGTTTGTATGTGTGTGTGGTAAGAACACTTAATATAATTTCTACACTTTTAACAAAATTTTTAAATATGCAGTTGAGTGGTGTTAACTGTAGGAACTATGTTATACAACAGATCCCTAGAACTTATTCATCTTACGTAACTGAAATTTTATGCCTTATTGAAAAACAAGTCCTCATTTCTCCCTCCCCTCAGTCCCCAGCAACCACCATTCTACTCTCTGTTTCCATGAGTTTGATTATTTTAGATACCTCATATAATTGGAATCATGCAGTATTTGTCATTTTGTGGCTGGCGTATTTTACTTAGCGTAACGTCCTTCAGGTTCATCCATGTTGTTGTATGTGGCAGGATTGCCTTCTTTTTTGAGGCTGAATACTACTTCATTGTTTGTATATACCACACTATATCTATTCATCTGTCAATGGACATTTTGATTGTTTCCATATCTTGGCTATTGTGAATAATTGTGCAATGAACATGGGAGTGCATATATCTCTTTGAGATCTTAGTTTGAATTCTTTTCGATAAATAACCAGATATAGGATTGCTGGATTGTATGGTAGTTCAACTTTTAATTTTTTATCTCCATACTGTTTTCCATAGTGGCTGCACCATCTTACATTCTCACCAACAGTGTGCAGGGGTTCTAATTTCTTCACATCCTCACCAACACTTATCTTTTGATTTTTTGTTTTGTTTTGTTTTGATAATTGCCATCCTAACAGTTGTGAGGTGATATCTCACTGTGGTTTTGATTTGCATTACCCTGGTGATTAATGATGTTGAGTACCTTATCATATACTCTGAGCTTTCTTTGAGAAATTGGTAAGTTGGTTTAAATGCTTCCAATGATATTCAGAAAAGCACCACCAAAACAGAAAACAAAACAAAAAATTAAAAAAAAAACACTTTGCATATGATTTTCACAAAAAGTGATACTTTTCAACTGAGCATTAGGAGAATGTTCACCTGAAATCTGGGCCAAAATCACTGAGACAACTGAGAAGAAAATTCCGACTCCAAAATCTGGAACAGGCAGCACAGCTGTGAAGCCAAGTTTATGGGGCTTACTAGGGCAGCAGCTGGGCATAGACTAAAGAAAGACGATAATTCCAGTGCTTTGGAAGAAAGAGTGTGATAAAAAGCACAGCTTAATGTTCTCTTGGTGAAGCAAAAAATCGTATTTAAAAAAATCACTAACTGATAAGCACTTTAAATAACAATGTCATTTTTTAGACACTGAAAAGTTCATGTTCTTCATCTCCCCCACACTCATTACTGTCATTCACAGATCAGCGCCAAGTCAACTTTTCAGTTCCTTTCGATTTTTAAACTGGGCAGTAGAGTTACTTAAATAATGTTTCAATTTGTTGAAAAAATTTGATTTAAAATAGGAAAAATAAATAAGGCCCAAGTCTAAATAGCATAACGTTTAGGAAAGAGGGATTATGGAATTTAGCATTTCTTATGTATCCTTAACATTAGACCTTAGGGCAAAATGCTGAAATCAGACTCAGAGAGGAGGAAGCAGAAAATCTAAAGATATATTAAAGTTTACCTAGGTTGAATTATCTCTTCAAATGTTTTGTTGCCAGATATTTCAGCCTTAGGCTGATTATCAGAGGGGTCTTGGAAAAAAAAAACACTGAAGTATTACCATGTGATGTTAAAAGTAAATCAGGTCATGAATGAATAAATCCAAGGAGTATATGGCTTAAGAGCAGAGTGATCTGTTAATCCTGTATAGCAGGTGAAGCTTCATTATTGTCTCATACCTCCCTTTTCTAAATCCTGTCTGTATTTCTCCAATAATACTCCCTCACCACCTACTCTCCAATTGTCAAGACACTTATTCTTACTTAAAAGAATTAATAATCAACAGAAAAAACTGAACCAGATTCTTTCAAGTAATAATAAATTCAAAACAGATTTGTATGTGTGGAAATGGGGGCTTCATCCACTTTACTGAGGTGTTATGGGCCTGATTATTTTTATGAAAATCTTACACTTGTGTATAATTTTATGAAAATCTGATAATCATATGTTGCATCCTGGCATGACAAAGCTTCTGAATATTAGTCAGTGGAAGAAAACCTGCATCCTAGCCAGGATAACAGAAGAGGAGATTCATCCCAGACTAAATGCATGGAAAGCATACTTGATTAACATATTATGAGATATATCTGGTCAATGGTTATATACATGAGATAGAAAATGTGTGCAAGGTATGGGGTTGTGGTATATCAAAAAAAAAAGAAAGAAAGAAAGAAAAGAAAAAGAAAGAAAAGAAAGCCCAATACTTGGAATGGGCAAAAGAGATCACTGGACATCCTTTCAGTGGAGTGATAAGTTTTACCTAGTGAACCCTTGGAGGAATATCTGATTTCATGGGGGTGTGCACTTTTTATTAATTTTATATAACTAGGCTATTTCACAACTCTCTAGGGCTAGAGGTTAACTTATGGGAAAATAATAGCAATGCAAATCTTCATTGCCTATAATATGTATGAGCTCTAATGTAAATGTATTATTTGCTAGGGCTGATATAAAGAATCACAGACTGAGTTACTTAAACAGCAGAAATTTATTTTCTTACTGTTCTGTTCTGGAATCTAGAATTCTTAAATCAAGGTGTTGGCAGGGTTGGTTTCTTCTGAGTCCTCCTTGGCTTATAGATGGCCATCTTCCTCGTACATCTTAACATGGTCTTCCCTCTGTGTCTGCCTGAGTCCTTATCTCCTCTTCTTATAAAGAAACTAGTCATATTAGATTAGGACCTACCCTAATGACCTTATTTTAACTTAAATTACCTCTTTAAAAACCCTGTCTCCAAATACAGTCACATTCTCAGGTACGAGGCATTAGGAATTCACTGTATAAAAGTTTAAGGGGGTGCTTCCCTGGTGGTGCAGTGGTTGAGAGTCTGCCTGCCGATGCAGGGGACATGGGTTCGTGCCCCGGTCCGGGAAGATCCCACATGCCACGGAGTGGCTGGGCCCGTGAGCCATGGCCGCTGAGCCTGCGCGTCTGGAGCCTGTGCTCCGCAACGGGAGAGGCCACAACAGTGAGAGGTCCGCATACCGCAAAAAAAAAAAAAAGTTTAAGGGTACACAATTTAGCCCTCAACACCATATTACTTAATGAATTGAAGAAAATCTCTGAGAGGGGCTCATTTATATTTGCATGATATCATATGGTTTTTCTTTTTTTGAAAATGTTAATTTATCTGGAGAGAGATAAAGAATATGCTGCAGCTGGTTAAGTCAGGTTCTATATGTTGACTGCAGAAAAGTAAGCTCTCATCCTAGGTGTAGTCATGAGATTTAAAAAATATTTTGCTCAATACCTATGTTTGTGCCTGACATCTATTGTTAATATTAATTATATTAATAAACAGTGATCAGGCTTGGATGGAATCTCAGAACAACCAAAAATCTTCAGAAAGATTGTTACTTCAGCTATATGGAAAACAAATCCTCATGCTAAAAAAGAAAACCCACACCCTCAAGTTACAAATCACCTTCAGTTCTTCCTCTTCTTAACTATGAGAGGAGAAGGAAAGCATTAAGGGAAGGGAATCTGATGTGTGTTTTGATAACAGACTCTGATAACAGACTTTAATAACAGCTCTCTGTGGAATTCTACAGTTGTCACTGTACGTTATCTTCCTTTATTAAAGCTTGCTTTATAAGGCCTGCTGGGACCAATATAGGTTGGAATGGCTGGTAACATTCTCCAGAAAATGAAGCTGATTCTAGAGGGCTAATGGTATAGTGGGGAAAGGAGTGAGAACACTAGGTACGGATATTGAATTTACCAGGTTTAGGTCCTAGGCTGGAAGAGAGAGTGAACTTCAATCATTTCTAATGACTCACAACTTGACAGAAATCGGTACTCCTTATTATATAGATTATTTACATGCTGAAAAATAGGATATAGTTCTGCTTATCTTTAAGGTCAGTCATTTGAAATTGTGTACTTAATTACTTACTAAGAGGAAATGTATCATTAAAAGGTAAAATTTGGAAAATTTCCTACACACGTCAAAAATGTTAATGCCATTAGAAGAAACAATATAGGGCTGCCCTGGTGGCACAGTGGTTAAGAATCCGCCTGCTAATGCAGAGGACATGGATTCGAGCCCTGGTCCGGGAAGATCCCACATGCTGCGGAGCAACTAAGCCTGTGCGCCACAACTATTGAGGCTGCGTCCTAGAGCCCGCGAGCCACAGCTGCTGAGCCCGCGTGCCTAGAGCCTGAGCTCTGCAGCAAGAGAAGCCACCGCAATGAGAAGCCTGTGCACCGCAACGAGGAGGAGTCCCAGCTCAGCGCAACTAGAGAAAGCCTGCACGCAGCAACGAAGACCCAACACAGCCAAAAATAAATTAATTAATTTAAAAAAAAGATTTAATAAAAAAAGAAACAATATAAAACACTGTGATAAACCACCATAAGCATTCTTTTACTAGTCAATCCGAAACTGCTACAATTTTCTAAAATAATTTTTAAGTTCCCAATGACAGCATGCCAAGTTGTTGGCAAGATAATTCACTCCAAAGAATCAAACAGTTTAAAGTCTCCTTAATAAGATACATTCTGCCTATAAATTTGAGCTGGTGAGCTCCTCTAAAAATAATCTCAAGGTGATTTGCAATTTATCAATCAAGTAGTTTCTGAGAGCAGATTTACTCAGCAGTGGGCCAAATAACATTCTTTCTCTCTCATTTACTTACCCCAGGCCTCAGTTTCTTCATGTGTAAAGCAAGAACAATGGCAATACCTAACATACAGGGCTGTTATGAAAATTTCAAAGTGGATATATGTATATGTATAACTGATTCACTTTGCTGTACATCTGACACCAACACAACATTGTAAGTCAACTATATTCCAATAAAAATTTTCATATATGAAGCTTGTCCATAGGAGTGTTCAATAAATGGCATTTTTTCCTGTATAAATAAATATATGTATTTTATTGTGGATACCCAGTGATGATGTAAATAGGGGAGTATCATGTTTAAGTGTTTATTTTATTAAGATAACTAAGGCATCAGTTTGCATGATCAGGGTTGATATGCATGATAGTAGCCATAGAAATGTGGTAGGAAGACTATAGTCTTGTAGGAGCCCAGATAAAAGATTATGAAAGCCTAATTTAGGGCAGTAAAATTAGTAAAGGTAGAGAAGAAGAAATTATACCTATGAGAGATATTAAGAATCTAAAATTGTCAAACTTGATCACAGAATGGTAGAGCAAGTGAAGGGAACAGAGAAGTCAAAGATATATCCAGATTTCTGGAATATCAAATGGATAATGGTAACAGGGAAATCTAAATACCCTGCAGACTCTTAATAATCTGCTTCTTCCCGAACTCTTTGACCTTATTTTACAGTATAACTGATATAACAAGAAAATTTTAAAAATACATAAACCAAAACACATCCTTAACCTACTTAAATCTCTTTAGGGCATCCCACTGCTTTTAAGATAGTCCAAAATCTTCATATGGTCTAAGATTGCCATTACTAAGCTCCTGTGCTCATGTCTCTGAGATTATGTTACGCCACTTTTTTTTTTTTCAGTTTTTAAGCCTAAATCACAGCAACTGTCTTTCCGTTTCTAAAGCACAGCAAACACTTTGGAAACTCAGACTTTCCCACCTCCTGTCCCTCTGTCTGGAAGCTACTCTTCGCAGTTCTCCATCTGGCCTCTCCTTCAACATCATCCCCTTAGAAAGCACTTCTCTGGCCCCCCAGTCTAATATAGACCTCCAATTTTTTTTATGACATCAATGCATTTATTTTTCTGGAGGACACCTCTTACAACATGTTATAATACATTTATTTGTTTAATTATTTACTGTACACCACTTCCAAATATTGTCAACTGTCAACACAGGGGTCATGTCACTTTGCTTTAGCAGCTGTGTGGACATCACTTACCATGGCATGTAGTAGGTAGGTAGTACATATATGTCTGGGAAAGAATGAATCTCCAATAGGAAATACAGATATCCATGACTTGAAAACTATCCAAAATGAAAATGTGGATTTGTAAACATGCTACTCACAGGGTAATTAGAACATTTGGAGTTAATGTGATGAGTAAAGGAGAACAAATAGAAGGAGATGTGGACTAGGATAAAATCCTGAGGCATGCAAATACTAATTTTTTTTTAATTATAAAAGTGATACATGTTTGTTGGAAAAGTAAAAAAATAAAAGTTCTAGTATAGGCTACCCCAACTAGTCCTATAGGGAGCCACTGTTAACCATTTGGCGAATACCTCTGAATATATATTTTCAGAACATATGGACATATAGGCTAAATAAATAAATAGAGAAAATAGTGTTCAGCAGAATTGCTCCCAAGTAGATTATGCTCTTTGGTCTAGGAAAAATTTTTACTAGACAACTTAAGGTAGAAGGTAAGACCCCCTAAGGGACTGAAAAAACTGAAGTATGTGCAAAATAAGGAAAAATCTTTATTAAAAGAGGGGAATAATTTGTCTTTATCTCTGAAGAGATAATAAAAATTAGATGGAATCAAGGGAGATAGCTGAAACTTTTTGGACCCTGGACTTACATTTCTCCTCTACTTCCCCCCAAATTTTAGTAAAGTTCCAAAAGAAAAAAAAAAAAAAACTTCAGGGGGTATGTGCATGTGAATATGTGCTCCAAATCCATCTTCATTCCTGGGCAGACATAGAGGAGAAGGTATCAGAAATAAAAATTGTGGAGAGGTTGTTTACTGTCCCAGTCACTGGAAATGGGTAATGGCTGAATTTTATAAAATTTCCTAGTAATATCTGGATAATTTATGTATACTTTTTAAAACTCTCATGGAAGCATACTCTAGAAATTGTTCAGCAACTTCCTTTTACCATTTTATCACAACATTCATTCCATATTAGTACATATAGATTTTAAAATCCTTTCTTTAAACAGCTGACTCAAAACCCATTGCACATGATTGTTTTATCATTTATTTCTTATCCCATATTTATGGACATGGAGATTGTTTCCATATTTTGTTTATTGCACAGTTAAGCAATAAATTGAACAGTATTTCTGTGCTTTTTCTAAGTATTTTATTCCTAGATTCCTTGACGTAGGATCTGGTTCTGTACATTAAGCATTTGCTTTCCAGAAGCATGCTAATTTTTACTTTCACCAGCAGCATTTGGGAGTTCCTTTTTCACCACATCCTCTAGCTATCAGTACTGTCTATTTTCAATTCTGTTAAAACAAACTTTGTCAATCTGATCAATGAAATAAGTATAGCCTGCCATTGTTTTATAATAGCAGTACTTTAATTATGAGTTAAGTTGATCATATTTTATGTTTATTATTTTTATTTTTATTTGACTGCTGTGTTGGATATCTTCTGTTTGCTTCCCAGATCAATCTGATCTCTTCTCTTCTCTATTCTGTTCTCCTTATTCTAGTGTGGACAGATTACGTCAGTTAGCCCTGGCTCCCATTTGGTTTCAGCTGAGCCTGAGCCTCAATATGCCTTCATCTCCTGATACTGTAGGTGGGTGGTGGGGATCAGCCTGCTTGCTGATGGGAAACTAATTATATTAGATCCCACCTGTCATGAAAGATACTATACTTTGTTCTCATGATATAAGATATATTCAATATATGGATCTGCCATCCTTCTCAAAACAACTTCTGCTGATAAAGGGAGGAGACAAGAGTATCTGCAAGGTTTTTGACCAGAGCAAATAGATTAACAAAATTCTTGACATTTACTGAAATGAGGTGCACTGTAGAAGCTGCAGTGTTGTCTAGAAGTTTGAAGATACTGTGGGGTTTTATGTTCAATTTAATACATCTTTTGGGGGTTTATAATTTACCTCATTTTTTATTGAAGTATAGTTGATTTACAGTGTTGTGTCAGTTTCTGGTGTACAGCAAAGGGATTCAATTATGTATATATATATATATATATATACACACACACACACACACACACACACACATATATGTGTGTGTGTGTCTGTATTCTTTTTCAGATTCTTTTCCATTATAGTTTATTATAAAATATTGAATATAGTTCCCTGTGCTATACAGTAGGACCCTGTTGTTTATTTTATATACAGTATGTACCTGCTAATCCCAAACTCCTAATTTATCCCCCCTCCCCCTCTTTGGTTACCACAAGTTTGTTTTCTATGTCTGTGAGCCTGTTTCTGTTCTGTAAATAAGTTCATTTGTATCATTTTTTAGATGCCACATATAAGCAATATTATATGGTATATTTGTCTTTCTCTTTCTGACTTACTTCACTTAGTATGATAATCTCTAGTCCATCCATGTTGCTGCAAATGACATTATTTCATTCTTTTTCATGGCTGAGTAATATTCCATTGTGTGTGTGTGTGTGTGTGTGTGTGTGTGTGTGTGTGTGTGTGTGTGTGTGTATATATACCACATCTTCTTTATCCAGTCCTCCATTGATGGATATCTATGTTGCTTCCATGCTTTGACTATTGTAAATAATGCTGCTGTGAACACTGAGGTGCATGTATCTTTTCGAATTATAGTTTTCTCTGGACATATGCACAGGAGTGGGATTGATGAATCATACGGTAACTCTATTTTTAGTTTTTTTAAGGAACCTCCATACTGTTTTCCATAGTGGCTGCACCCATTTACATTCCCACCAACGGTGTAGGAGGGTTTCCTTTTCTCCCCACCCTCTCCAGCATTTATTATTTGTAGACTCTTTGATGATGGCCATTCTGACAGGTGTGAGATGATATCTCATTGTAGTTTTGATTTCTCTAATACTTAGTGATGTTGAGCATTTTTCATGTGCTTATTGGCTATCTGTATGTCTTCTTTGGAGAAATATGTTTAAATCTTCTGCCCAGTTTTTTATTGGGTTGTTTGTTGGTTTGTTTTTTTTTTTGTTATTGAGTTGTATGAGCTGTTTGTATATTTTGGATAATAAGCCCTTGTTGGTCACACCATTTAATTTCCCTCTTTATTGAAACATCCATTTAAGTTAGGGATGCCAATTAGACTTCAGGTGAAGATTTCCAATAGACAGTTTTATATACGAATGTGAAATTGAGAATTATTGACCATAGATATAGCTTGTAAAGCCTTCAGCATATAGATAGTATGCTATCACATGAACCATGATGAGATGATCTAGGAAGTGAGAGTCCACAGAAAAGTAGAGAAGTCTGAGGGCCAAGCTGTGAGACACACCAGAGATGAGAAATCCTAGAGCAGAAGGCAAACCTGAAAAGGAAATGAGGGAGGGTCATGAGGAAAAAGGAGAATCTATAGGAGGTGGTATCTTAGAACCAAAGTGAGATAAGTCTTTGAAGAAAGAGTGAATAACTATTGCAAATGTTATCTATAAGTGTTGTTAAATAAGGACTTAAAATCCACCATTAGATTTAGCAACATAAATGTCGTTGGCCACTTTGATGAAAGCTGACTGGTAGAGTGCTATGGGCGAAACCGTGATTAAAGGGGCACAAGAGAAATTATAGGAAAAGAACTGGAGACTGCAAAATAGGCAACTACATACTAGCTCTAAAGAGAGGTAGAGAAATGGTAGGACAACAGCTTAGATCATGGAAGGGATTTTTTTTTTTGACACAACAAATGTTACAGCATCTTGTGTGGGTGATAGAAAAGATATACTAAAAAACTTAGTTCCTTATCATAAATTTTGCAAATATTATGTCAGCCTTTGTCTTTTGCCATTGTTGGTAGAAGCACTAGCATTTAAAGGGTAAGATCAGAATAGGAATTCAAAAAACTTTGAGAATTCATCATCTGCTATATAGAGTGAGATAAAGACTGCTGAAACCAAGCATCAAGAACGTAGAATAGTTTACAAAGTCAAAGTAGAGCCAGGGGGTAGAAGCTACTGGAGATTTATATTAATTCCAGAGGGATTTCATGATACTAAATATATGATAGAATTCTTCTGCAAATCTTTTCTTCCAGGTTGATTGAATCTTCATGGTAGGGGTGTGTGTGTGTGTGTGTGTGTGTGTGTGTGTAAGCAAACTGGAGAGGAAACATGCAAGAAACAGAAAAAACAACCAGTGTCTTTTTCACTCTCAGACTACAATGTCCTTCCACTGTTACTAAATCAATCTCATGGAAGCCACAGCCTTTAATACTGTTCCAAGGGTGCTGGGTGCTGGAAACTGGTAATGTTTAATCACTCTCTCTAAGAGTGAGCTTTGATTCTCTTGGATCACTTCAGGAAGAGAAGACGCCAACATGTTCATCTCTTTCAAGACAGGCATGGTATATATTTTGAGGATCTGACATGTGAAGGTAGTCTTTAAAACTATTTTGTCATTGTAGAATCAACATGTATATTTATAAAAATAAAACAAAACCTAGATTATGGAACTCGTAAGCCAGAAATTTGAAGAAATTTACATATGCGTTTTAATATAAAAATTTAGTGACTTAAATGCGTACTGTATCCATCACAACCCAGATCCCTTTTAAACTGCATAATTGCAACTACTCTTCTATTACCATCTGCCATAAAAACAGTATTCACTGAAAAAGAACCAGATGTGGTAAACAAATTAACACGTGCCATTGTCAAATGGTGCTGTTCTAAAGTGTATAAGTGACATGGCAATTAATGCCTGTGAACAGCTGGTTTTAAAGAGTATTGAAAGTGATTACTTTGTCCCATAAATGGACCAATCCACAGATGTTTCAGGTTGTGCTCAGCTGTTGGCATTTGTAAGTTATATTTTGGAAAACACTGTGAATGAGAGCATGCTGTTCTGTAAAACTTTTCTGGATGGCATAACAGAAGAAGGAAATTTTTTGAGATATTTCAAGTGACAGCACAGGTTTTAGGGTAAGTGAGATACAGTATACAGTTCTTAATATGGATTCAAGCAAATCAAAGCTGGGGGGAGGAGAGCCTCCCATTGCCTGATGCTTTCTGGATATATTGTGCTGTCCACCACAGTCATCTCAATGATCATGTCTATGGAGAGGTGTGAAAAAATGGCATCACTTGTCAAAACTCTTCTTCTTGCAGATCTTCAGTGGCAGTGATGGAAGAATTTTAAATGAGCTGATTAAAATGTGCTCAAGTGTTACCTTTCTTTCTTGATCAAAAATTAAACTTGACAGACTAATTAATAATCCATTAAGATTTACAAGGCCAGCTACCTTGGAATATCTTTTTTCTCACCTTTTGGCTGATATAAACATTTTGAGACCAAGAGGAATGCATCCTTATTATTCCTGACAAAATGGAAGCTGCCATAGAATTTAGTCAATGAAATTAGATGGCAATATTAGGCTTATTTTTGCTAAAAAAACATATAACCACGTACCAAATTTATCATTCAATGACCATTTATAAACCAAACTGGAAAATATTGTATGTTAAAAAAATAGAGTTGACTTTCTCAAAATAATTATAATTTTTGTTCCATAATTACATTATACTGTAGATATGGAAGTTATTTTTGCATATTTATCTTTAAATGTGAATTACTTATCATTTGTCAAAATAGAATCTAAGCCTTATTGTTACCCAATGTCGTAGAGATCTATTTGATTATTGACTCTATTCCAAATGTATCAGAAAATATATTCAGATTACATATAGTGCTGATTTGAGAAAAAATTTCAATCAACTGCTTCACATGTCAAGGAATTATTATAATTGTGGTAGTTTAGTAACATAAATTAACACCCTGACTGTGAATTAAAGAAAGCAATTCCCAGCATTAAAATCAAAGAGAACTGTGTGTTGTTTTCCAACTCACCAAAAACAACCAGAGTTCAAAAAAAAAAAGGTACTTTCAAGCAAAGATTCTTAAGTAATACAGGTGAAGGTGGTGAAGCATGAAGAAGCAGATTTCAAACCACATAAAATAAACAAGGGTTCTATTTTACTACTCTTCTCCCCCATTGACAACACCTGCACGTTCCTATCCACTCTGCAACTTCAGCTGCTTTCTCTTAGAGTTCTACTTGAAAAACAAACAAACAAACATAATGGATCCCTGTGTCTTTCATGTGTCTGAAGTAAGAAACAGACATCAATTTATTGGAAGAAAATGTAAAGGAAATTTGATTAGTGGTCAAACACAACTGAATTCTTTCTTTGTATTAGTATAAAGAAAAGAACTAAATTTTCTATTTCTATATCTAATACCCATATGGACATAATAGAATAACAGAGACCAGATTTACTCCTCTACATTAAACAATGAGAGAACAGAAGATATTAAATAATGTACATTGTACCACAGCCTTAGCAGGATGATAATCTTTGAGAGAAGACAAACAAAATGAAGTGAGCTCTTTGATGGCTCATGGATACTATGTAGAAAACATTTCCAGAAATGTGACTTGAGAGACTCATTTCAGTTTCTAAGGTGGCGAAGGTGGATAGAATTTGCAAGGTAGAGGGTCTAAAGGAGTGAGCTGAAGGGTGGGGGAGGCATAGAGAGAGAAAGTTAGAAAGAGAAAGAGAGAGACGGAGAGATTGGGATCTGGAGATATGCAGAGGTTTCCTCTTGGGAAACTTGAGTTTGATGAGCAAATGCACGTGCTTCACCTGAGTATGATCAGCATGTGCATAAGCTGGGGAAAGAACCACTGAGAAGGGACTTAGAGAACCGTGATCAAAAGTCACACAGGGAATGGAATAGTTTGTTGTCAATAGACCAAAGCAGAAAGGCCTTCAAATGCATGTGATGCTGAGTAGAGTCTCAGAAAGAATTGCTTCAGTAATGAGCTCATATTAAAACTATCCTGTTCTGGATCCACCTAGCATAGCAAACCTCGAAAGAATCAAATTGTTACCAGCTGCATGCAGGATAATATTTTTAAAATATTTAAAGGCATACAAAAACTTTAGCACTCAATCACAACATTCACAATGCCTGGCATTTAAAAAATAATTACCATGTATGCAAAGAGGTCAGAGAAATAATGAGGAGGAAAATTAACCAATATAAACAGAACAACAGTAACAAAAAAGATATGAATAGTAGACAAGGAAATTAAAACCGCTATTATAAATATATTCCACATGTGCAAGAAGATAGAAGGAAGTATGAATATGAAAAGGAGAGGTGTGTAGCATATAAAAATAGACAAAATGAACTTCTAGATATTAAAATAAATGTCTGAAATGAAAAACACATTGGATGGGATTAATAGTAGATTATATGCTGCAAAGAAAAGATTAGTGAAACTGTAGACATATCAAATGAAACCGTGTCAAATGAAACACAGAAAACAAAACTTACAGTTGTTTCATTCTAATGTAAGATGTCAGTAATAGGGAAACCTGAATGTGAGGTATATGAAAACTCTCTGTATGATCTTTACAAAAATTTTAAGCTATTCTCAACTCTAAAGTTTATTTTTTAAAAAATGAATGGAGGATCAGTGAGCCGAGCAACAACATCAAGCAGCCCGTAATTATGCAATTAGTCTCAAGAGGGAGAGAGAAGTGGCGGAGGTAGGAAAAACTATTTGAAGAAATAATGGTCAAAATCTTTCCAAATTTGATGAAGCTACAAACTTACAGATTAAAAAAGCTCCTCAAAGCCCAAGTGAAGAAACATCAAGAAAACCACTACAAGAAGCACCATAATCAAATTGCTTAGTCTGTGGTCCCATGTGACAAGAATATTTCTTATATTCTGCACATCCGTTCATAAACTGCGCTCTGACTTCCTCCCCAGATTCATATTTTGCCACAGCACCACATGCTGCTGTCTAGCTATTCTGTACATAGAATTTTCCAGCAAACGTTATGGATAACGTGCCTAATGCTTCTTCATTAAGTGGTTCTCCTGTTCTCATGCAACACAGGACCACCTATTTGTTTCTAAACATACTGTTCAAACGTCACTTCTTAGAAGTCTTCCTGAGCTCCTTCTGTGTGCTCTGTCGGTGCTCAGAAAATGCTTGTTTAAGTGAATGAATGAAAGAAAAGATGGATGGGCAAATGGATTTCTTTAAGCCTTAAAACAAAGAAATGGTGACTGAGAAAAAGTGAGATTACAAATCTCAGCTGGTCCATTGGTACAAACTCCTTCTCTTTGAAATTCTCTTGAGGAATGGGAGCCTTTGGACTAGTGAGTGACTGTTTATTCTAATCTGTGGTGAAGCAGGAAGAGGGAATGATTTCTCAGACTTCTTGCATTCAGTTTCATCTTTCTGGTGGATAAGGTAACACTTGAGACATTTTCCTGCAGTCCCATAAGTTTCTGCAGAGGAATCTACATTCAAACACATACGTGCATGCACATAAGTTTCAGCGGCCATGAGGACCAGGGTATCAGAGTAGACAGGTCTCACTGATATTATGGCTTTGACAATCTAGACTTCATGTAATAATAATAGTAGTAACAAACACCATATTTATATTTATTTTTGAGTTAACATTAATTTATAACATTGTATGTTTCATGTGTACAACTTTATATTTCTACTTCTGTATATCCACCAAAAATTTATTTTCTACCTGCCACCATACAGTTGACCCTTTTATACATTTCACCCTCCTCCAGCCCCTCCTCTTTGGTAACCACAACTCTGTTATCTGTACCTATGTGTTAGTTTTTGTTTGGTTTGGTTTATTTTGTTTTTGTTTGTTGGTTTTTTGCTATTGCACATATGAGTGAAATCATACAGTGTTTGTCTTTCTCCATCTGACTTATTCCACTTAGCATAATACCCTCAAGGTCCATCCGTGTTGTCCCAAATGGCAAAGCTTCATTTTTTTATGTCTGACTAGTATTCCACTGTGTGTGTGTGTGTGTGTGTGTGTGTGTGTGTGTGTATAAATACCACATCTTCTTTAGCCATTCATTTGTTGCTGGGCATTTAGGTTGTTTTCATATCTTGGCTATTGTAAATAATGCTGCAATGAACAGGGGTGGGGTGCATACATCTATCTTTTCATAGTAGAAACATTGTTTATTTTGTAATTAACATTATTCTTCTAGCCAGAGCTAGGACTAGGGTGAGGCAAATGAAGCCGTTTGCCTCAGCACAAAATTTAAGGAGGAACTCAAAATTTCAGTAATAAGATAAACATATTTTAATGCATTATTTTTAAAAAAATTAAAACTAATGCAAAAATCTATGATAAGCCAAATTTCAAATTTTTAAATAAAAAAAGAAACAATATTATTGATTTTTTTTCTTTTTCCCTCAGTTCCCAATATGTTTCAGAATGATGCTTTTACTTGTTCTGGTTAAGAACTATGGTTCAACAACAACAAAAAGTTGTGCCAATAGACATCAGTTGAAAGCCCTTTGTTTTTAACATCTCTATTTGAGTATAATTGCTTTACAATGGTGTGTTAGTTTCTGCTTTATAACGAAGTGAATCAGCTATACATATACATATATCCCCATATCTCTTCCCTCTTGCGTCTCCCTCCCACCCTCCCTATCCCACCCCTCTAGGTGGTCACAAAGCACCGAGCTGATCGCCCTGTGCTATGCGGCTGCTTCCCACTAGCTATCTATTTTACATTTGGTAGTGTATGTATGTCCATGCCACTCTCTCACTTCGTCCCAGCTTACCCTTCCCCCTCCCCATGTCCTCAAGTCCATTCTCTGCATCTGTGTATTTATTCCTGTCCTGCTCCTATGTTCTTCAGAACCATTCTTTTTTTTTTTTTTTCAAATTCCATATATATGTGTTAGCATACGGTATTTGTTTTTCTTTTCTGACTTACTTCACTCTGTATGACAGACTCTAGGTCCTTCCACCTCACTACAAATGGCTCAATTTCATTTCTTTTTATGGCTGAGTAATATTCCATTGTATATATGTGCCACATCTTCTTTATCCATTCATCCGATGATGGACACTTAGGTTGCTTCCATGTCCTGGCTATTGTAAATAGAGCTGCAATGGACATTGTGGTACATGACCTTTTGAATTATGGTTTCCTCAGGGTATATGCCCAGTAGTTTGATTGCTGGGTCATATGGTAGTTCTATTTTTAGTTTTTTAAGGAACCTCCATACTGTTCTCCATAGTGGGGCTCTATCAGTTTACATTCCCACCAACAGTGCAAGAGGGTTCCCTTTTCTCCACATCCTCTCCCGCATTTATTTGTAGATTTTTTGAAGATGGCCATTCTGACTACTGTGAGGTGATACCTCATTGTAGTTTTGATTTGCATTTCTCTAATGATTAGTGATGTTGAGCATCCTTTCATGTGTTTGTTGGCAATCTGTATATCTTCTTTGGAGAAATGTCTATTTAGGTCTTCTGCCCATTTTTGGATTGGGTTGTTTGTTTTTTTTTTTGATATTGAGCTGCATGAGCTGCTTGTAAATTTTGGAGATTAATCCTTTGTCAGTTGCTTCATTTGCAAATACTTTCTCCCATGAAAACCCATTTTAAGTGTATATTTGTTATTTTGGGGAAGGAATTACTACATCCTTTGATAGGCCCTCCTTGTAGCATCAAGATAGAAATTCCACATCAGAGTCAATGTTCACAGAAAGATCGTAATTGTATAGTCTATGCAAACATCAGAGGATATTTCCTTAAGGTAACCAATTCTCTCTCTGGGTCTTAATATTCTAATCTTTTAAATGGTTAAATGTAGTACTCTGCAAAAACAACAACAAAAACCACACACAAAAAAACTCTGTATTTACTAAAGAAGCTTACTGCAAAATAACGAGAAAAAATTTTGTTGCCTGACTTTTATTAACATCAAATATAAGTTTTCTTAATTTCAAAGTTAAGCTGGATTTGCCAGAAAAAAATGTTCTGACATTAGCTAGCTCACTGCTCTTGAAGCCAAATACTTGCAGAAATACATCTCGGCTTTGCTGAGTGTGTGCAAAAATGTCTGACAGTCAGAGTTAGGAAACCTCAGTGCAGTGTACTGACCAGAGGTAGAAGGAGTACCGTAGATTCTTACACACCCGCTTTGAGCCGTATAGCACAGCTGTAGAGTGTAATATAGGTCAGACCAATAGAAGAACTAATCGAATCAGAATTGAATTTATTGATTTTGAACAAACACACCAGGAATTTTGCAGTAGACTCAAATAGCACAGGTTAAGCCCAGCTTGACCATGTTAGTACCTAATGCTGACTTTTCTGTGCCACCTTATAGTCTACAAAATGTTTCCACAGACAACCCCTTTGAGCCTCTTAGCTCAAATATAAGAACTGATGTGAAGAATGTAAGCATTGATGTCACATGCTACATGAAGAAAACTGAGACCTGAAGTAGACTTGTCCAGTTTCACATAGTGAGTAAAAATTGGAGGAAGTACTTGAAGCTATCTGGCCCACAATTCAGTAATGTTTCTATTGTATAGCCTTCTTTCCATCACACTATCATATGCAGAGTGGAAAGAACATCCAATTACTATTTCCTTTTCTCAGTTAAATCAGTATATGTTGGTAAAGCTTGCATTTATTTTTTTTAACTTTTATTCCTTAATTTATTATTTGAAACAATCTCCAAGTTATAGAAAAATTGCAAGTATAACATAGGTAAATTGTTTTCATTTGAAAGAGTTTTTTACATGATGCCCCATAGCACTCCCCTCAGTACTTTAGTGTGTAGTTTTATAAAACATGAACATTTTTTCTACAGAGCACAATACAACCATTGAAATTGGGAAATTAACATTGACATATTACAACAATTTACTCAACAAAGTTGAATTCAAACTGCCATCTAAGTTTTACCAACTGTTTGAGAAATGTTCTTAGTGGCAAAAAAATTCAGTTTGGAATCCTGTAGTGCATTGAATCTTTTAGTCCCCTTCATTATGAAACCATTTTCAGTCTTTCCTTGGCTTTTGTAACACTGCATCTTCATAGATACAGGCCAGATAGTTCATAGAATGTCCCTCAATTTGAGTTTCTCTGATGTTTACTCACAGTTAGATTCAGGTTGTACATTTCAGGAATATCGCAGAAGTAATACTGTGTTCTTCTTATTGCATCTTGTTAGTTTGCCCAAGATTTCAATTTTTCCTATGTTAACTTTGATCAGTTGATGAATGTGATGTCTACCATGCTTCTCCACCATCCGAATATTCAATTTATTCATTTATTTTTGTATATCACTATGAACCATGGCTTTCTGTTTTATTTAGTGGGCTGTCATCCATTAACATCATTATTTATTTCGAGGCTCAGTTGTCCCCGATTTGGCCAGTGGAAACCCTCCAAGTGTCCTTTTGGCATGCCCCTTCATCATTTGAGCCTTTTATTGTTTTCTGGTACACAATGATGTTCTAGGCTCATGTCCCTTCCTGCTCTGCCTCTAGATCAGACTTTTCTCCAAGGAGTCCTAGCTCTTCTAGGGGAGACTAGCATTAAGAAACCAAGTCTGGGTTTAAGGTGTACTTATTACTATTGGGATGTCCCTGCTTCTAGGCTTTCTCAATAGAAAATTTAGAAAACACATGTATAACCACATATTTACACCTCTATTTATTTTTATGTTTCTTTCTATATTGAAAACCAGGAGTTCACACAGACATCTTTAATTTCAATATAATGCCACAGCATTAACACTAATTTCCTCCCTTTCTGTATTTGTAATTTTCTTTTCTGATGGTAAGAGACCCAGTTCCCATCATCCCTACCTAACTTATTTATTTATGTGATCAATCTCCCTTAGTGTAACTGCACTTCCAATACTGCTACCATCCTCTTCATGCACAGGTGACATTCTTGTCGCACTTGGGCTCTGATACCTTGCTGTACTGCTCCCTCCTACATGTGAATACCCTTCTCTCCCCACCTTTGTTCTAACTCCCTGAGTGGGATTGCCCACAATGTGGAAATTCTCCTCACTCCAGCCTCCTCAGCCCACTTAGGGGCCGTTACCTCCTGGTGAAATGGTCTCCCAGATGGTGATACTGTCACCTGGCTAGAGTCATAACACCCTTGTTAGACTGTCATCTCATGTAGATGCTCTCCTCAAGCCACTTGGGCTTGTACAGCTGGTGAAGAGATAACCCTTCTAGACACATCTTCCTCACACTGTTCATGATCTGATACTCTATGCCGAGTTCCTCCTCCATACACACATTGGAACGCCACCCTTGGGCCACTCAAACACTGACAATATGTTGGGTTAGCCACCTCCTTACCTGCCGTGGCCTCCAGTACCCCATGCCGCACTGCCTTGCAGCCCCCTGCCTTGTACATGCCTTCCTCACTTTGCTTGAGGCCTGAAGACTCCCACTCTCCCAGCGGATACCCTCCTCATCCCTCCTGGAGTCCACCGTCCCACACAGGCCACTCTCTATGCACCACGTGAACAACCTTCTCACCCTTCTTATATAATAAATCCTACAGCTAGCTGTAATCCCATGTGCATACCCTCCTTACCGTGCTTTGGTTCTGACAACCGGCATCAAAGTGCCCCTTCAGTGGGCATTCCTCAGCAGACTTGGTTCTCATCCCCTTCACTTGGCCACATTACCTGGGAACACCCTTCTACCCACACTGATCCCAGCATTCCATTCTGAGCATGATGCCACTGCCCCTTGCATGGACACTTACTGTCCTCAGCCACACCTCATGCTTGTGGATTAAATTTTTCATGAAGAGAACAGGAGATGGAAGGGAAAGAAAAGTAAAAATTGTCTTTAAACATAAATAGGATTACTTTCCCTCATCATTGCCCAATTTGTTTTTCAATAGACACTTTATTCACAAAACTGATCTGCATGTTCTTTCATCCTGATCAGACATGATGGTCTCAGATTGTTTACTAGTCACACCCAGTAAATGACATAAATAAACTAAGTGCAGAAACTATATTCTATAATACATCAAAAATATATATGCACATGAAGAGAAATATATCTTAAAAGATACCTTTGAAAGAATACTTTCTATGACACTGAATGATTAGAAGCCATTTTCTATGATGTTAATTCATTTGATAGAATAATTTCCCATTGACAGTAATTAATTAGAACAGTTTTGTGTTCATTGGACAGAATTGTCTTTATAAATGAACAGAGCCAATTGGCTTTTAGCTCTTTCAAAAAAGTGAAAAACAATAGGAAAAAAGATTTTTAGTTGTAGCATCAATAGGAAATTATTTTGACAGCAGGCTTTATAGGGAGAAGTATGTTTGAAATATGCTGGCCTAGTTGTTCTTTTTCAGTGCCTTATAGCACTTTTATTTTTAGACTTTTTCCTTACTGAGTATGCACTTGGCCTCTGAAATTTATTATATTGTGTGTATAAGTGCACATGTGTGTATGTAGTTTAAGGAAACTGAAAATATGTGAGACACAAATCTCAGAGTGAAGACCTAAAGTCTCGCAGGTTGCAAAATCTAATTTATCTGTATGGTTTGCAGGACAAGATCACTTAGGATCATTTTTAGGATGATCCATGGCAGCTAAGTAGATCCCCTATTACTAAGTCACCAGGATTAATACACCTAACCTGCTTTATAATCAAGTTACTCCCAGTTCTCCAGACAGTGTACTAGAAAGGAAAAGTTCTAAAGTATGATGGGCATGAAGACAATCTCAGTGTCACTGCTCCACAAATTCTGTTCTTTCTCCCATACCAGCACCTTTGGATCAGGACAAAGAAGTTCGGAAGGAGGGAGGCCTTAGCTATATAGCAGTTGAAGTGTTGTATAGCTAAGCCTTCTGAATATGAGAAAGGGCACAAAGCATTAATGTTTTTAAGACCAAACACAGAAAGTTACATTGGCAGTGACGGTTGTAAGGGAAATGCTAAATATTCACATCCACAGTGGCAGAAAATGTTGCCTAGACATTGGGCCAGAACAGTGCAGCAGCCATGCCACTGCCTATGGTAGGAAACGTTTGCAGCTGAGGTGGCACCTAAACAGAACTGAAAGTGGTATAAACCCAGTCCTGCTGTTCAAACCTCACACAGGAATCCCCAGAACCCTTCATCTCCATCTGTGAAAGATTGGAAAGGCTTGGCTGTGAAGATTCCAGTTAGTTAGTGGCATGCCAGAAAGTTTCCACTTACTTTATGCTCTTAGAATTATTGTATACTTGCCACTTGTGCCCCAATTTTATCTGACCTAATTTGTAGTGGCGTAAGAGATACATTTTATATATGAACATCCAGATGTACTCAAACCATAAATTTATGAGTTTTTATTTACTTTAAAATTGCTGTATATATTGTTTTCCTAAGTGATGAACTTCCTTCTGACATTTCATAGGAATCAGCTTACTCTGATCCTAACTTTAATATTAGTTATCTCCCACTATCTTTTCTTGCTTTGACTGCCATCTGGCCAGACTTCTCTAGATCTCAGCCAATGCTCTTGACTTTGATCTATTTAAAAAGATCTGTCAGCTCTAGCACATGTCCATCCCTCCTGGCCCATGCCTGGTGGGTCATCTTCACCATGCTTCCCTTAAGGGACAAAGGATTAGAAACTTATGATGCTGATTTTACTTCTCATTGTCAAGTGAGGCTGAGTAGGATTCTTCCTGTCTTCCCCAAAGTGTGACCCGAGTAGAGGACCCAAGTGTGAGCTCTCATGAGGGATCGTGGGAATACTGTGAATGTTATTGGAGAAGATTATTTCCCTTTCCAAAGCCAAGGGAATGGCTTTTTAAGAATGAGGTGGATGGACCTAGAGTCCATCCACAGAGTGAAGTAAGGCAGAAAGAGAAAACCAATACCGTATGCTAACACATATATATGGAATCTAAGAAAAAAAGTGGTTCTGATGAACCTAGGAACAGGACAGGAATAAAAATGTAGACGTAGAGAATGGACCTGAGGACACGGGGAGGGGGAAGGGTAAGCTGGGATGAAGTGAGAGAGTGGCATGGACATATATACACTACAAATGTAAAATAGATAGCTAGTGGGAAGCAGCTGCATAGCACAGGAGATCAGCTCGGTGCTTTGTGGCCACCTAGAGGGGTGGGATAGGGAGGGTGGGAGGGAGATGCAAGAGGGAGGAGATATGGGGATATATGTATACATATAGCTGATTCACTTTGTTATACAACAGAAACTAACACAACATTGCAAAGCAATTATACTCCAATAAAGATGTTTAAAAAAAGTCTCTAAAAGAAAGGGAGAAAGAATTTTGTTCTCCAATGGCTGTCTGCTTAGACCCCTCACTTGCCTTTGTGCTAATTTACTACACAGGCAGACCGAGAGAATTAGAAAGAAATGACAGAGCTAGGAAGGCAGGAGCTGAGTGGGGCTGCTTGTCCCTGGCCATTTGGCAATGTCTGCTGAAGAGAAAGAAGGGAGTTCATTAGGAAGAGACTTTGGGATAGACTGATGCTGGTGGGGGAAGAGTTGTCTTGGAATAGGTCTAACCAGAGCCTTATCTCTGACATTAGGAAATTGGGCCACTGAACACCACCTTGGAAGGAATTCTTAATACCCGATAGGTGTGGTTCCCCAGAGAGCCAACATTTAGGTAACTGCGACATAGCAAATAACTGTAGCCAGTTTCAGCTATCCAGGGAAACAACAATAATCAACTCAACCAGATTGCCACCACTCCCAGGTAAGTCAAGGAACACTCTCATTTTCCGTCTCTATCCCTCCTTCCAGCTAGAATAACTAGCACTAGAAAAGGGAGGAAGGGAGTGTGTAAATAATGACAATGTCATATCGTCCCTCTCCCTGCTCCTCCTTCAAAGCACTAAAGCCACAAGAGATTTTACCTGGCATAGTGGGAGGGAGAAAGAAAGTCTGAAACTAATTTACTGTGAAAATTTTTCAAAATAATGGAACAGCATATTAAATATGGAAATAAAACTCTTCTGGGCTTCCCTGGTGGCACAGTGGTTGAGAGTCCGCCTGCCGATGCAGGGGACACGGGTTCGTGCCCCAGTCCGGGAAGATCCCACATGCCACAGAGCGGCTGGGCCCATGGGCCATGGCCACTGAGTCTGCGCGTCTGGAGCCTGTGCTCCGCAAGGGGAGAGGCCACAACAGTGAGAGGCCCGCGTACTGTGAAAAAAAAAAAAAAAAAAAAAGCTCTTCTAATTACTGAGAAATGACTATAAATTTAATGACAATTACAAAATATTAAGAGACTCACTACATAGTATTTGCATAAATGAAGTTGTTACACGTTGATATTATCAAAAGTTGATATTTCTTCATAAACTCTCTATACTAGTTAAATGACCCTGGACATTCACTTCCACTTTTTGAATTTCAGAGTTGAAAGCATGACTTTAAATTTAGACAGCCAAAGTTATAAGCAATGGAAATCCATTAGGATAGCAAAGAGCTGATAGACTGATAAGGTAACAGGGTAGTATTTTTTTCCTTCTGCCTTCAATCAGTAGAGAGGAAAAAGGGCTCCACCGCACAGATTTGAAGGGCAATGTTGTATGGTAAAAAGCCTTAGCTGAACTTAGGACAGAAGGAGAACACTGAAGGAAGACCTGCCTCAGGCAATAGGAGGTAGGAAATGACATTAAATGGCCAGAGCTGTATAAGACAGGTCACAAACAGGGAAGAGAGGGATATGACAAGCCTAAAGCCAAATGTCAAAGCAGAACAAGTTTTAGAATTAAGAATATCAGAGACACAAGGCTTTGGAGACCCATAAGACAATTATATTGAAATATTTCTGAGGCATGTGTTAACTTCACTGTACAAATATCAATGAGTGTCAAACTTGCTAATTAACGTGACTATAAAAGTGAACATGATACGGTAAAATCCTGCCCTTGCACTGCTTATAACCTAGAGAAAGAAAGATTCTGATGTTCCCTCTCTCCAAATTCTTGCCAATAAAAGTATTTTATAAATTTATATATTACTAAAGTATTTCTGATTCTTTCAATGTAGTTTATTTTAAACAATTTCATTCCAACTTGCTTTTTTCATCTTTTTAAGAGTTAAATATATCAAAATCCTTGGCATTTCAGCAATGGTTTTTACAGGTAGCCAACCTAGACAGGGTCAAGGCTAAGACTCACTTAGAAAACTAGAGCTGTATGTGGAGGCTACCTGATTTTGTCTATTCTGGATCATAGAAAACTGACTGCCACAATCGGGCAGTTGGTCTGGCCAAGGTTGAGAAATTTAAGCATTCCAAAGGCATTCATTAACTTGAGGATTGTTCAATATGGACTATAAATTGATAATTACATCTGTCCAGACTCTAGGAGTGGAAGAGAATGGTAACTATGTCCCTTTGGATACACCCTTCAGTGAGGTTCTGATTTCTGTTCCACAAAGTACGTGATGAGAGCTCTAATCAGGGAGGAAGTATAAGGGTTGCATTTCTGTAAAGCTTTGGTTAGGTTACCTTTTCTCTCTGGAAATGCCCATTGTATTATTTCACTTCTGATTTCCATACTGTTCTATTCTGGCATGTAGGAGCCTTATTACTACTTGAAGACAACTTTTGATTCTTACCTTTGCATTTATTCAAAATAACATCCTTTAAGTACAAAGTTTGCATTGAACAGCAAACTTCAAAATCTTAGTTGATTGCTTTACTTTTACTGGGAATGGCTGCAGGCACTGCCTCTCTCTAATTTAGTTACACATGCTCTCTCTACTCTATTGTTACATAATTTTGTCCTGCCACAATCATCATAAGGGCTCTTTGACACAGAGTCATTTGCAACTAGAGTTCCTTGCTGAAAACAGATTCCCAGTGAATATGTGCATTGCCTTCTTTACATATGCCTCTCGGTTCACTTTTTCAGTCCGGAGACATTCATTCATCCAGTAGTCATGAATATTGGCTGCAGATGGTTCATTATTAGTTCACTTTGGAAATTACTCTCAGCCTAAGGAAGCTGACTCTCCCAAGGTCATACACATTGCTGCAGTCAGTTTGCATTCAATGATTGGTGCATGCCGTCTGGAAGGCCTGGAACTATTACTTAATTTGGGACAATTCTGAAGGGCCAACCCATTCCATAGATGGGCGCAGGGCTGGTTGAGACCTCTTTGCATCTGCATCACATTCCAATTCTCTCTCTCTTCAGTCCTGTCCCCTTCACTTCCTTACAGGTGTTGTCCCAATATATCCTCCCTAGTACAGCTCCTGAACGCAATGTCCTGTCTTAGATATTGTTTCTGAGGATGCTGACCTAAGTCAGTGGGTGCCAAGAGTGATCCTAAAGAATAAACTGTAAAATGGGATATTAGGACTGGATTACCTGCTGGTTGGCCAGCATCGTGACTCCTATTACTGGTAGTAGGGGGAGTACTAATAAGCCCTGGTACGCTATAGCAGTGCAATTATTGAACTTTTTACCAGTCGTAAACAAGTGGAAAGTATGTGTTTACTTTCCACTGGACAATACAATGTCTCAGGCATTTAAAAAGTAAACAGGAAGTGGATATTATAATGTATGGGATTAGATGACTCTTGCTGGGTTGAATCAATGTATTGGAAAAAGACAATGGTAGATGTGCTTGATCATTGTTTTAAGGCTATGTATGAAAGTCACAGTGCCTCCTTGGAAATATATAAAAAGACTCACTTTCTAATACTAGAGAGCAGAAAAAAGGTGAAGAACGGGCTCAGGATTGAATTAGAAAGCTAGAGGAATCCCAACAAGTCAAACATGCTATGATCTGGGCTTTGATGGGGAAAGAGTAGAACCCTGAGATTAAGGATGTTAATATCTGGGTCAATGGTTTCCAGAACCTTGACACCAGAGATCACCTAAAACTCTTTGGGCATTCAGAAGTGCTCCACTCCTCTTCGTCAATGACTAGCATTTTATCTATGCATGATGATGATGCAGACACCTTTGCTTGCAAGACAACACATGCCTTCCTCAGGCTATACTCCCACTTCTGCTGCTTGCCAGAAGACTTTTAACTAGTGTCAGATTACAGGATAAATTGGCTGGGGAAGTTCCTGCTAAAGGAGAAAAAATGACTAAGTGCCAAGAAACTACAGGATCTAGCCAAGATTACAGTCAGGAACCTGGAAAGTACATGTGAAGTTGGATCTGAGGGTGCTGAATCCAGAAGGGAAGCCTAAAAAACTGATTTAAAAGAGAGTTTCTTCATATGGGAACACACCCCTGTAACATAGAATTTAACATTTTTTCAGGGACATTGAGAGATTATGCTGATATACTACAGGTTGGCCTGTGAAAGTTTGGAAAAAGTGTTTGCCCTCACTAAATAAAGACAAATGAAGAGATTCCCTGGCAAACAACAGGAAAAGGTAAAATGCTCACCAACACAGGCAGTTAGAGGGCGTATAGTACATAAATCTGCAAAACCTTATGGGAACCCTGAGTACAATTCGCTTAGAAAAGTGCTAAGAAATATGGGAGTGAGGAGTGCACCAGCAGTGTAAATATCTGTGATGGCTATCCTCTGTAGGCTAGGAATGATTTTAAAATATGATGTTATCTGATTGAAAGGAAGGTGATGGAATGCCAGATGAATAGAGACCAGGTGGCAGGGTTTAATTGTCAGGAGAAAGATGAGTGAAATTATTGAAATATGTGTCAAAGTCAGAGTGGAAGTCAGGGACCAGATCAACCATCTCTACAGTGATTTTTAACAGAACACAATGCTGGGACTTCCCTGGTGGTCCAGTGGCTAATACTCCATGCTCCCAGTGCAGGGGGCCCAGGTTCAATCCCTGGTCAGGGAACTAGATCCCACATGCCGCAACTAAGAGTTCACATGCCACAACTAAGAGTTCACATGCCACAACTAAAGGTCCCACATGCCACAGCTAAGACCCAACACAGCCAAATAAAATATAAACATATAAATAAATATTTTAAAAAAATAGAACACAATGCTCCTGGGAATAAGCTATATGGGCAGTCAACAATGATGTTGCTTGATTTATAAAAGGAAACAAAATAAACAGTATGCATGGTAGTTCAGCTTGAATTGGTTTACAGACTCCAAACCCACAAACTGAAGGCGAGGCTGGGTCTCTAACACCCGGTAACATCATAAGTATGTAATGATTCCCCCATTTTTGCCCCGTGGTTACTCAGTAACCATGCCCTGGGAGTATATGGTGGTGAGATAATAGATAATAAATAAACATAGTTTATTTTACTCTGGTTCCACTTGTTCCACAGATGCACCTGTTAGTAATTTCCCAAGTTCCCCAAAATATAATTAAAATGTACATCCTTGTTAGTTGGCATGTTATTGTTGCATGTAACAAATTATCCCAAAATTTAGTGATTAAAGTAAACATTTTATTTTTCACATGTTTCATGGGTCAGGAATTCAGGAAGAGCTCAGCTGGGCATTCTTTCTTAGGACTTCTCATGCTGCTGCAGTTAGATGTTGGTTGAGGCTGCAGTCATCTAAAAGCTCAGATGGATTAGATATCCAAGCTGGCTCACCTGCCTGGATAGAAGGTGATGCTAGCTCTTGGCTAAGAGCTCAGCTGAGGCTATCATCTAGAGTAGTGCACTCTGACTCTCTAGCCTGGTATTCTCAGGGTATTTGGACTTCTTACATGGTAGATGGTTTCTACCAGAGCAAGCATCCCATGGGGAGCAGGTTAGACAATGCCTGTCTTTTTCTGAGCTAGCCGTTATAGACATATAATATCACTTCCACTGTCTTCTCTTGGTCAAATTAGTCACAAACTACTGAGATTTAAAAGAGAGAGAATGGGAAGAGTGTGAAATAATTTTTTTTTTTTTTTTTTTTTTTTTTGCGGTACGTGTGCCTCTCACTGTTGTGGCCTCTCCCATTGTGGAGCACAGGCTCCAGACGCGCAGGCTCAGCGGCCATGGCTCACGGGCCCAGCCACTCCGCGGCATGTGGGATCTTGCCAGACCGGGGCACGAACCCGTGTCCCCTGCATCGGCAGGCGGACTGTCAACCACTGCGCCACCAGGGAAGCCCAGAATTTTGAAGCCATGTATTAAAATTGCTATATGCTCCCATTGATTTCTATGAGGTAAGAGTTATAATGGAAAGGTCAAAGGAAGTTCCTGGAACTGTCCTTTCACAGCTTGGTAACAGTAGTAAATCAAAACCTAGAGTCACGTCCTGGTGGGAAATGGCAGAGATCACTGGTGGGAAATGGCAGAGATCAGTGTCACCCTTAGAGTCTTAAAGAATGCAGGAGTTATAGTCTCTTTCATGTTCTCATTTAATTTACTAGTGTAGCCAGATTTTTACTAGCTAGCCAGATTGATCCTGAAATTTGGGAACGGGCTATCAGAAATTTACCTAAAGGGTAACTCCAATTGCTTTTTTTGTTGTTTAAGTGGTTAGAACAAATTAGCAAAATTTTAGGTATATGATATGTAGTCATTATCTGAAGAAAATATTCTTTTTCATTCCTATCAGGAAGGTGAGTCAGAGGCAATTGACATTCACATGGAATGAACAAGAGTATATATTAATGATCTTGCCCTAGGGTATGTTAACTCTCCTTATGTCTATTATATTATAGCCCAAAGGGGCCAGAATTCGATAGATATTCTGTAGAATATTACTACATGGTTGGCATTGTGTTAGTTGGATGTGATGAGTGAGAAGTAGCATGTTAGCAACTTTGGCAAATATCATGTAGTCAAGAAGGTAGGAGTTAAAAACTTATGAAGATTTAGGAGCTACCCATATTAGCGAAGTGGACTGGAATGTGCCAAAATATAACCATGATTGAGAAAGAACAAGTTATTTTTGTTTTTATTTCTATTGCTTTGAGAGACTGACCTAAGAAAACATTGGTACGATTTATGTCAGAGCATGCTTTGCCTGTGATCTCTTCTAGGAGTTTAATGGTGTCATGTCTTATGTTTAAGTCTCTAAGCCATTTTGGGTTTATTTTTGTGTGTAGTGTGAGGGTGTGTTCTAACTTCATTGATTTACATGTGGCTGTCCAACTTTACCAGCACCACTTGCTGAAGAGACTCTCTTTTTCCCATTGTATATTCTTGCCTCCTTTGTCAAAGATTAATTAACCATAGCTATGTGGGTTTATTTCTGGGCTGTCTGTTCTGTTCCATTGATCTATATGTCTTTGTGTGTGCTGATACCATGGCGTTTTGATTCCTGTAGCTTTGTAGTATCATCTGAAGTCTAGGAGGGTTACGTCTCCTGCTTTGTTCTTTTTTCTTCAGGATTGCTTTGGCAGTTCAGGGTCTTTTATGGCTCCACGTGAATTTTAGGATTATTTGTTCTAGTTCTGTGGAAAAGGTCATGGGTAATTTGGTAAGGCTTACATTAAATCTGTAGATTGCTTTGGGTAGTATGGCCATTTTAACACTATTAATTCTTCCAACCCAAGAGCATGGAATATCTTTCCATTTCTTTGAATCCTTTTCAATTTCCTTTATTAATGTTTTATAGTCCTCAGTGTATAAGTCTTTCACCTCCTTGGTCAGATTTATTCCTAAATATTTTATTTTTAGGTGTGTGAGTTTAAAAGGTATTGTTTTTTACATTCCCTTTCTGATATTTCACTGTTGGTGAAGAAGTTATCTTCTTGAAACTCCTGTTTCCTGGGAGCAGAGACACAAGAGGCTTGTTTCATATTGCCAAGTGAATGGGAAGTTTATTTGGATGCACCATAGGTCACCTGCAAGAACTTGTCAGCTTTCAGCCTCCTGGTCTTGAATGGAGCATCCCGACAAGAGTTAGCATTTTCTTCTATTAAATCTGCTCGGCCCCTTGGTTTCTCAGTACTATCGGACAAAGACTGCTTTGAAGCCCCTCAGGTCATGGCTGACTCCTGCTATGCCCTCAACTCTTGGCCACCCCCGAACCCAGCACCTACTTGGTGTCGCTGCCTGTGTGTTGTTGCTCTCCAGAGTTCTCTACTCCTCAGCTGCCTCCTCTCTCTGCACCCACGTTTATTTATTTATTTTTTAGCATCTTTATTGGAGTGGCCACTATGGAGAACGGTATGGAGGTTCCTCAGAAAACTAAAAATAGAATTACTATATGATGCAGCAACCCCACTCCTGGGCATATATCCAGACAAAACTATAATTCAAAAAGATACATGCACCCCTATGTTCATAGCAGCACTATTCACAATAGCCAATACATGGAAACAACCTAAATGTCCATTGACAGATGAATGGATAAAGAAGATGTGATACCTTGAGGACACGGGGAGGAGGAAGGGTAAGCTCGGATGAAATGAGAGAGTAGCATTGACATATATACACTACCAAATGTAAAACAGCTAGTGGGAAGCAGCTGCATAGCACAAGGAGATCAGCCCGGGGCTTTGTGACCACCTAGAGGGGTGGGATATGGAGGGTGGGAGGGAGACACAAGAAGGAGGGGATATCAGGATATATATATATATATATATATATATATATATATATATATATATATATATATATGATTCACTTTGTTATACAGCAGAAACTAACACAACATTGTTAAGCAATTACACTCCAATGAAGATGTTTAAAAAAAAAAAAAGAACAAGTTATTGTAGCTAGTACATCCCATCACTAAGGAAGAAACATGGCCCTTGTTTGGCTTCTGAGATTATGAAGACAGCATATTTCACACTTAGGAATACTGCTTTTACTCATTTAGTTGGTGACACAGAAGCCAGCTTTGGATAAGGGGCTATGCAAGAAAGGGGTTTGTAGCAGGCCCACTCTATAATATAACAACAGTGCAAGAAGACTTGCTGCTTGGACCATATAACTCAGCAGACTCAAACTATGGCCCTCAGGCAAAATCATGCCAGCTCTCTATTTTTGTAAATAAAGTTTTGCTGAAACACAGCAGTGCCCATATGTTTACATATTGTCTTCAGCCGCTTTCACACTGTGTGGCAGGGTTGAGTATAGGCGGCTCTTGTTTTGCATGGTTCTGATGTGCACAAATTTTAACTAAACCAATTTAGTTAGATAACACAAATCTCTGAAGAACATGGTTCAAGTTTTAGTTACCACGGTACATTAACTGTAATTACATAAATCACAAACTTTGTTGCTAGCTCTTTGGTCCCCACATCAATATTTAAATAACAAACGTATATCATAATCAGTAACCAGTCAGCATCAACTGTTCAGTATACACAGAGGCAAAAAGTATGTCGTGCTGCTTCCCTCTTTCCTAGTGATGAATTCATGTGATAGTTTAAAAAATGTAAAGCAAATATACTCCAGTAAAAATTTTTTTAAAATGGATAATCGAAAGATGTCTCAGATGCTGGCAAAATCTTTACAATAGGCAAACTCTTGGGGACATTTTATGACTTTGAAAGAGCAAAGGATGAATTGTTGGAAGCTGATACAAACTTAGAAAGAAGCATGGCAGTCCACCAAGGCACAGAAAAGATACCCATTCTGGGACTTCCTGGTGGTCCAGTAGTAAAGAATCTGCCTTCCAATGCAAGGGGATGCAGGTTCGATCCCTGGTCAGGGAACTAAGATCCCACATGCCGCAGAGCAACTAAGCCCACATGCCACAACTACTGAGCACGCGGTCTCTCTAGTTGAGGTGTGCAAGCTCAGTAGTTGTGGCTTAGTTGCCCCGCGGCATGTGGGATCTTAGTTCCCTGACCAGGAATCGAACCTGCATCCCCTGAACTGGAAGGTGGATTCTTTACCACTTGACCACTAGGGAAGTCCCTAAATCTTTAAAAAAACAAAACAAAACAAAAAAGATGCCCATTCCATATAATTAGTTATACAACAACAAGAAGAAAGCAAGCATTGTTCAAACTATTCCCAAGTTTTTTCATCAATCTTTGTTTAATTTTCAGATAACTATAAATTCAAATGCAGTGTTAAGAAATAATGCAGAGAGATCCCAAGTGCTCTTTACCCAATGGTAACATCTTCCCAAACTACAATACACTATCACGACCAGGGTAAGTTTTTTAAGAAGAAGTAGAACATTTTAATTCTCAATGATTTCAATGTTTGAAGTCACAGTGTACTAAATAAATATTAGTTTTACTATTTTTTTCATTTTCCTATACACTTACGATTGACTAATGTTTTGACAAAAACTCTAAAGGTTACAAAACAATCTCAATTTTACCCATTAATTCCTAAGATTTCTTTGCATCGTTTCAGCTTGCATCGTCCCTTTTCTGGTCTTTTTCTACCTATTGTGCCAAGCAAGGACTTCTGAGGTTGTGACAGAGACTGTATGACCCACAAAGCTTAAACTATTTACTATCAGGCTCTTTACAGGAAAAGTTTGTTAAGGCTGGTCTACGGTATTAGTAGGCCCTTTATGTATTATGAAAGAGTCACATTTAGCAGGTACATCATCTGACAGAATCCTAAATGTTTCATGGAAAAACTTTCATAATTGTCGAGAAAGTTACATCTTGAATATATATAAGCATCTACTTGAAGTTAAAGGTATTTGAAGCTTAAAAAACTTTTCACCTTAGAGAAAATCGTACTGTTCATTAAGACAGGGTGGATTCTATTGAGTGGTTGAATGAATTCCATCTCTCCCCACCGCATACACCTCAACTGGAATATGTCTGGAATTATTTTGGTTTTGCTCTTCCCTTCATGTCTTTACAAAAAAGAAAGAAAGTGATGAGAATTGCATGGTTCTGAGATTTCAGGACAGTTCTTTTTTTTTTTAACATCTTTATTGGAGTATAATTGCTTTACAATGGTGTGTTAGTTTCTGCTTTATAACAAAGTGAATTAGCTATGCATATACATATGTCCCCATATCTCTTCCCTCTTGTGTCTCCCTCCCTCCCACCCTCCTTATCCCAACCCTCTAGGTGGTCACAAAGCAGCGAGCTGATCTCCCTGTGCTATGCGGCTGCTTTCCTCTAGCTATCTATTTTTGTTTGATAGTGTATATATGTCCATGCCACTCTCTCACTTTGTCCCAGCTTACCCTTCCCCCTCCCCATATCCTCAAGTCCATTCTCTAGTAGGTCTGTGTCTTTATGCCGTCTTGCCCCTAGGTTCTTCATGACCATTTTTTTTTTTTTTAGATTCCATATATATGTGTTAGCATATGGTATTTGTTTTTCTCTTTCTGACTTACTTCACTCTGTATGACAGACTCTAGGTCCACCCACCTCACTACAAATAGCTCAATTTCGTTTCTTTTTATGGCTGAGTAATATCCCATTGTATATATGTGCCACATCTTCTTTATCTATTCATCTATTGATGGACACTTAGGTTGCTTCCATGCAGGACAGTTCTGTTAAACTTGCTTTTTGGTGGATCTGTCTAGTTTAATAAAAGCAACTACATTTTACTTGTACAAATGTTCTGAGATGGAAAGATTTATGTTTTCCCTATTTTGCTTATACATCTTTAACAAAGTTCATTTTATACACATATTAAGACATTGTGAGTGATTTTTAAAGTAGAACAATATTCACAGAGCAGAATTTTTTGTTAGCTCTTGTTTTTGATTATTTGGGGATAATTAATTATATATGGATTTGCATTATTATTTTGGAATTTTAAAGAACATCAGAACTGATGATATTAAATAGCTTTACTAAACCTGCTCTATAAAAATAAATAAATAAATAAATAGCCTTGCTAATTTAAAAAATGAAAATTAGAGTTGTGGAGGGAAAGGGAGGGTTGTATTCTGTCTGTGTTACCATCTGTGTGTTCCTCTCTGTCCATGATAGCTTATTGTCACCATGAGAATCTTGGTGCTGAGAAAAGCATAGTATAAAAGTAATCACCATAAGAAAGTGTTTCTCAGGAAACCCCTCTTGAACAATATGAATATTGAGTTGCAAGAAAATGATGAAGACAAAGGAGAGAGATTCTATCAATATACTTTTCATACACCTAAAAGCCCTGCTGAGAATTTTACTTTCATTTGTTTTCACTTCGCTGTGTGACTTTAGGCAGTGTACTTACCACCTTTAATCAGCAGTTTCTCATCTGTAAAATGGAGGTAATAATAGTATTTACCTCAAATGTTATCTTGAGAATTAAAAGAAATATTGCTTGTGAAATGCTTAATACAAGGCTTGACAAAAAGTGCTCTGATATTTATTATAGTCTATGAATGAGCTCTGAGTTCAGCCAGCAGTCACTTATTAAAAAAAAAAGCTAAATATAATATGATGCGATAAGTATTACAGAAGCCATTTGATGTACTAAGCAGTGAGAGGACCCTTTACCTATTGACCATGATCTGCTTTCTGAGGCAGCCAGGTGAATAACCTCTCATCTTGTGCTTTTTGTCCAATAGGTGCCCACATATCCTAATAGTGCAAAAATATCAGGGGCAGAATAACAGGAGAAAATTGTAGATTAGGAGGTCAGTAAGAAAAAGTGCAAACACAGATACAAACCGAAGGCTGTATAGCAGCTTTTCAAGCACAGTCTAGCAGAGGAAGACCTGAAGGAAAATAATTCTCATTTCCATGACCATCAGTCCTTGGAAATAGGAGTTTTTTCCTCATTCTAGCAGTCTCATTGTTAGACCAGAGAAATGTGGCTAGCAGTTGCTTCCCTCAATGTGCTCTTCAGATTAAATTCTAAAATGTAGGAGATTGAAAAGAAAACAATAAAAATTAGCTACTCAAGCTTTGAGAATCATTAATCAGCCTTAAATGAGAGAAAAAGTAGATGGTATTAAAAAAGATTTTGCTAAATAGTTATGTTGCAAGATAGAAAAGCATCATTTTGAATAATATTTTGTTATAAAAAATAAAAATTAGGAATTGCCTATTTTTAAATATATTGAATTAATTATCTATTTTATCGAGTAAGAGGTGAAAGATGAGATAACCACATGATTGAACGTGCATGAAATCTGTTTGAGGAAAAGTGAGCTTGTTGAAATAGAGTTATTTAAAGAGAACAAAATAAAGGAGAATAATTAATATCTACATTATAATTAGGAAGGTAGAAATCAAAACTCTAAATAATAAGAAAATGTGAAGAAAAAATCTGATGTGCTCCCCCATAAAGTTAAGTAATAGAATAAAGACATTTCAATGATCAGAGAAAGAACTTCTATAAATCAATAATAAAAATACAGACATTCCAAAATTTATATAGGAAAAATTGAACAGGCAACTTACAAAAAAGATACACAAATAGTCAATATGCATATGAGAAGGTGCTCAATATCATCATTCAACTTTTTTTTTAAATTTTAGTGTGGCTACTACAAAATTTAAAATTCCATATGTAGCTGGCATTATAGTTTTAAAAAACTATGTTTGATAAAAACATTTAATGGTATTATGGATGTGGTTTATGTTAGTCCACTACTGTCTTCCTACTCCCATTATCTGCATTGTTGATGTCTATTTTACTTCTACATATGTTATAAACACTACAATATAATAATATTGCTATTATTTTTTATAGAATTTCTACTTGCCTTTTTTTTTTAATTGCTCATCTCTCTTACCAGGTTTGTGTTTTCTTTTCCCATTATTATATAAGACACTTTTTTTTTTCTGGATCTCTGTTTTAACAATAAAATTTTAATTAGAACTTACAATTTAAAAATTACTTCACCCATAATTTTTTTTTTTTTTTTTTTTTTTTTTTTGTGGTATGCCGGCCTCCCAGTGCCGTGGCCCCTCCTGCTGTGGAGCACAGGCGGCTCTGGACGCGCAGGCTCAGCGGCCATGGCCCACGGGCCCAGCCACTCCACGGTATGTGGGATCCTCCCGGACTGGGGCACGAGCCTGCATCCCCTGCATCGGCAGGTGGACCCTCAACCACTGTGCCACCAGGGAAGCCCTACCCGTATAATTTTTGAGTTGGCTTGCAGTGATTGAATCTTATCCTAGTTATGGGTCATATTTTCCTATTTCATTTTCCTAGCTTGTCTGGAAATTTGGATGCTGGACAGTATCAATCTTATTTGAATTCTTGGTAATAAATTGCATTTATTTAAATTGTGTTGAACATTTTTTTGCAGTAAAGTTAAGTTACTTGCACTTTGTTTAATATTCTTGAGGTTTGCTTTTAAGCTTTGTTAGGTGCAAAGCAGTCTTTGATCTAGGCCTAACTGAGCTTTACTACTGAGATGATATTTTCAGAGAACTCTATCAGATGCCTTATTTTTGGAGATTTTTCCATTTTCGCTAGTGGTAGTCTGAAATGTTATTCCCAGCCATGTGTGAGCTTTGGAAATTTTTCAGCCTCCTCTTTTCTGGTAGGTTTTCCCCCAACCTTGTGTGATTTCTTTTAACAGATACATTGATTAGTGCTCAGCCTGAGAATTGAGGGGTTCCTGTTCAGATCTTGTTACATTTCCCTCTGTTCAACAACCTCTCTCCATTATTGTGCCACAAATTATAGCCACTGTGACCTCTGTAAACTTTGAACTGTCTTCTCATGTTAGTGACCACCAAGTTCTTTGTAGGTTTTCTCTCCTTTCACTACAGCCCTGAAACTGCCTCTAGGCAGGAAGCTGAGGCAATCAGAGGGTTCACTTCATCTGTTTCTATTCACTCAGGTACGACCATCCTGTGCTGTCTGTTGCCTGATATCTGAACAACGCTGTTTCTAACATTTTATCCAGTTTTTCTGTTGTTTGAGGCATGGACATAAATCCTTTTATTTCATTCAGACCTTAAATGAAAATTAATAATTATCATTTGATTGATTTGTCTCTATATTCAGCAGACTAATAGTATAGTGATACTAGTAGTATTCAGATACTATTTTGAAGAGGTTCAGAAATTCTTATTGATACAGAGAATGCAGAAAATAACGTGCCCCAGAAAACTTTGTAAACATTGAGTAGAGAACCATGAAATAAATAAAAAGTTGAAAAATAGGTTAGTAAATATTTAAATATTTGCACGGATAATTTATCAACTTGTCACTTGGCAAAATTTTGGATTCAATATTAAGAAGTGCTTTTTGAGAGTAGAGATTATTAAGAAATAATTTAAGTTACTAAGGTAAGTTATTCTAATGTTATTTTTACCCTAGAAATCATTAACTAAGGAAGAAACTTTCTTCCATAAATGCTTTGAATAAAGTTTTCTGGAATAACAGGGCTGAAAGAGGATAGCTGAATTTTTCGAAGTTCTGTATTTTTGTAATGTGCTCCTCTCTCACTCATCACAGAATGTTTAATCAGCTAATTTCTGTTTTCACTGATGAGCCCTCACTGTGCCTGGCTCACTAAATAATCCAGTCACCATCTACACTTTAAGAATGACAAATAGGGCTTCCCTGGTGGCGCAGTGGTTGAGAGTCCGCCTGCTGATGCAGGGGACGCGGGTTTGTGCCCCGGTCCGGGAGGATCCCGCATGCCGCTGAGTGGCTGGGCCCGCGAGCCATGGCTGCTGAGCCTGCGCGTCCGGAGCCTGTACTCCACAACAGGAGAGGCCCCAGCGGTGAGAGGCCCGCGTACCGCAAAAAAAAAAAAAAAAAAAAAAAAAGAATGACACATTATTCTTTTTCTCCAGGATTCCCTGTTCATCATGGTCTTCTTAATGAAAAAGATAACATATATCTAGGTTTAACATGATATAAAATTTCAATGAAAATGAATATTTTACATTATTGAAACTTGCTTCTCTGTTTACCCACACTCAATAATGTTAAGAAGTTCTGTTTTGCATCTTTTTCATCTTAAACACTTTCTTCTTAAACAGTTTAATATTTGATATTTGTGATATCAGAGTTACCCATTTTTGAATACCAAAAATTGTATAATAGTCTCACAAGCAGTATTTGGGGTTCTTAATTCCATTCCAGATGGCTAAGATTGCAGAAATTTGGTTTCTGGATTAATGTCAAGTTACTCTCTAGGTGAATGCCTATGAAACTATCAGGGGAACTAAAGATGATATTAAAAGTCATATTCATTAATTCATGTGTTAAATATTTATTGAGTTCTTACTGTGTTTCAGAGACTGTACATCTGAGTACATAATGATAAATATAAATGTTAATTATAAATATTTAGGCTTAGTTAACATTAACACCCTTTTTCCTTGCATTTAATTTTCTATAATGGGTCAGCTACATTTTATAATATTTAATAGGTAGTAGTCAAATTGAATATTTAGTCAGGAACTCTTTATCACTCTGATTTAACCCTATTTACTCCCCTAATTCCAAGTATAAATCATCAAAGTGCTTGTAGTGTGGTCTTGGACAGTTTTGAAAAGTTTAAATAGTGTTAGATTGTAGTTTTCTCAGCACGGTTTAAAAAAAAATCAGCACAGTTGATCTGACTGCAGCAGAAATGAAGCCCCACTTTCATTTTCATAAAGTCCTAACTTTACATTGGCTCTTTGGATAGTGCTTGAATCCTCACATCACTAGAAGAGTAATATTAATAAATGAAGGTGATTTTTACACGCAGAGTAAAAGGGAAGACTCGGGAGAAGGTTCCTTCAGCAAACCCCCTTCTACAGATGTGATCTGGTTTATGGTGGCAACTTGGCACTGAACATTTTTTATCATCAAGTCCCAAAAAAACATCTTGATAGAGCATTTCTGCAAGTAGTTTCAGAGGATTATTTATGGCTCTGCAAGGATCCCAGATTGCCTCATTTTGAGGCAATTAAGACAGGAATTCAGGCAGCCGTTATTTGCATCTTTAGGAGAAAATCCATTAACACAAGGCCAGGGGATCACTGGGGCCCAGAGACGCTACCTTGAATAATAATCTTGGACCCCAGTAAACTCTAGCTAGCAGAGCCAGTGACGCCTTTTAGAGCAGCCTGCATGTAGATGGGCACAGAAACAGAAGCTGAGGGTCTTTTAGGATGATAACTAATATATTTTTTATGAGGCAGACTGAAATGAGACTCCAGAGAGAATGACAGAAAAGACTGATCAGAGAATAAAATTGGTGACAAGAAGATTGGAAAGTAGGATTCATTGCAGAACATATAAATCATGGGGAAGCTTGTGCATGGAGAGACAGATAAACTCCAGAAATCCACATTTTGCTAGAGGTCAGATTAATGAATTATCAGTGTGAATACTTAAATTCTTTAGTATTTTACCACATGTAGGAGGAGGCCAACTGTTGACTAGAAAGAAAACGCCATCTCTGTCAGGAGGTTCAACATCACAGTAAGAAATATCTGCACACAGATTTGGAATAAAACAGGAATAATTTTTTCAAAACTGCATTTTTAAAAAATTAGCAGTCCTCGGCCTCTGCGTTGGCAATTAACATACATAGTGACTCACTTTCACAGTTGATAATGACACCGATATTCCTGCTTGTTGAAATAAAGATTTAGCTATTGTTAGATGAAATAGGACCAATGTATTTTAAGAGCCAAGGGCTAGGATTTCTAGTAGGGATAAATGTGGTAAGGAGGAAAGGTGAAGTAAAGAGACCATTTTTCTTCTCTTTAAAAAATGTCCCCTGTTCTTGGTCTAACCTTCTTATATGAAGTTCCCCAAATAAACGATTCCAAAATCCGTTATGTTCAGGTAGTGTGCTAGGCACTTGAAGTACAAAGATATTAAAATGTTGGTCTTTTCCTCAAAAAGCTCATAAATGAGGAAACAGGAAAACAAACAGTGCAAGTTGTGTTTGATAAGCTCAATGCATGTCTTAGGTTTTTCTGCCAGCAATGAAGAGGTGAAATATGAGGTAATAACATCTAATTTCCTTCTCCATGAGCTAGAATACTTGTGTGAATAATCAGAATGCTAGAGAATTTCATCCATTCAAGCCCTCTGACGTGAATACAAATGCAGTAAAATGAAACCTAAAATACTAGTGTTGTTTATTTCTAAGAATATTGGGGGTAAATGTGACAACTTACTAAGCTATTTATTTTAAAGACTATAAATACTTTTAATTAGGAATACTTACCTAAATCTCACCTACTGTAACAGGTTCTTTTCATGCTGTTCAAACTTCTTTTTTTTTTTCCCTAAGGCAAAACCATCCACCCAACAGCAACAAAACACTTGACTGGAGTTGTAACTTTGACTCGAATAGGATTCTATAAACAGTTTTTATGGTGCTTTCACTGACCTTCATGATTGTAATAACAATTATATCAGTAGTGACAGAACATAGATAATAGTGGTTTTTGCATTTTGAGACAATGTAATATAAGTTATGTTTATATATACACATATATGTGTTTATGTGTGTATGCACAATATATACTCATACTTAACTATGTGTATATAGGTATGCTTTTATTTTTGCTCTTCTCTTCATTCATCAAAATGTAGAGGAGGAAGAGGGCTCTTCAGGGAAATGGTGAAGATGGAAGGAGCAAAAATGAGAAGATCAGGGATAAGTGAATTACACTGTGGAAACCTACCATTAAATATCAGATTGTGACTTGAGTGAAAAATAAACATTTGTTGCATAATACCTAGCCTGACAAATACAATCTTTTCATATCTTAATCAATATAAATGGTTTCCCCTTCTAATGTTTTGCATCAGTAATTATATTAAGGCTCATTAAGATTTCCATATTTAATATCCCTTTAAGTTTTTTCTAATATTTATATATTTTTATGTCTTTATTGATAGTAGTTCTGTAATTTTTAGTTATTCTTATAAACAGATTTTTGTTTTTTATGAATCTGTGAAGCTCTGTCTTTTCTTTTTTTAACATCTTTATTGGAGTATAATTGCTCCACAATGGTGTGCTAGTCTCCATCCTATAACAACGTGAATCAGTCATACACACACACATGCTCCCACATCTCTTCCCTCTTGCGTCTCCCTCCCTCCCACCCTCCCCCACTCCCCATCCCAACCCTCTAGGTGGTCACAAAGCACCGAGCTGATCTCCCCGTGCCACGTAGCTGCTTCCCACCAGCTATCCATTCCATGCCTGGTAGTGTACATATGTCCATGCCACTCCCTCACCCTGTCATAGCCCACCCTTCCCCCTCCCCACATCCCCAAGTCCATTCTCTAGTAGGTCTGTGCCTTTATTCCCATCTTGTCCCTAGGTTCTTCATGACCTTTTTTTTTTTTCTTAAATTCCATATATATGTGTTAGCATACGGTATTTGTTTTTCTTTTCTGACTTACTTCACTCTGTATGACAGACTCTAGGTCCATCCACCTCACTACAAATAACTCAATTTCGTTTCTTTTTATGGCTGAGTAATATTCCATTGTATATATGTGCCACATCTTCTTTATCCATTCCTCTGTTGATGGACACTTCGGTTGCTTCCATGTCCTGGCTATTGTAAATAGAGCTGCAATGAACATTTTGCTACATGACTCTTTTTGAATTCTGGTTTTCTCAGGGTATATGCCCAGTAGTGGGATTGCTGGGTCCTATGGTAGTTCTATTTTTAGTTTTTTAAGGAACCTCCATACTGTTCTCCATAGTGGCTGTACCAATTCACATTCCCACCAACAGTGCAAGAGTGTTCCCTTTACTCCACACCCTATCCAGCATTTATTGTTTCTAGATTTTTTTATGATGGCCATTCTGACCGGTATAAGATGATATCTCATTGTAATTTTGATTTGCATTTCTCTAATGATTAATGATGTTGAGCATTCTTTCATGTGTTTGTTGGCAATCTGTATATCTTCTTTGGAGAAATGTCTATTTAGGTCTTCTGCCCATTTTTGTATTGCGTTGTTTGTTTTTTTGATATTGAGCTGCCTGAGCTGCTTGTCAAATTTGGAGATTAATCCTTTGTCAGTTCCTTCATTTGCAAATATTTTCTCCCATTCTGAGGTTGTCTTTTGGTCTTGTTTATGGTTTCCTTTGCTGTGCAAAAGCTTTGAAGTTTCATTAGGTCCCATTTGTTTATTTTTGTTTTTATTTCCATTTCTCTAGGAGGTGGGTCAGAAAGGATCTTGCTGTGATTTATGTCATAGAGTGTACTGCCTATGTTTTCCTCTAAGAGTTTGATAGTGTCTGGCCTTACATTTAGGTCTTTAATCCATTTTGAGTTTATTTTTGTGTATGGTGTTAGGGAGTGTTCTAATTTCATACTTTTACATGTACCTGTCCAGTTTTCCCAGCACCACTTATTGAAGAGGCTGTCTCTGTCTTTTCAATATGACTTTAGACATATTTTCATTAATAAAATATTTGCAATTACTTCTACTATATATATGGTTTTTCAGTTTTCCATGTTTTCTCATTATTCTCTCCTTTTCTGCCTTTGAGAATTTTTCAATTCTCTTTGTTTCATTCTTGGTATTATAATAGTTTGTAAGATAGATATAGATATGTAGATATATATCTTTTAATTATTAGCTTTAGGTTTTTTAATCTACATAATAAAGCTAAAATAAGCAAAATGAAAAAGAAAATCAGTCTTCTTTTTCCACTATCCCCTTCCATCCCCCAAACCATCATCTTCTATTTAATAAATTACTCTGGTATTTGAGTTATAGGATTGTATATATTTTTAAGCAAATCAAAGTTACTCATATTTAATGTGCTTTATTTATTCCTTTGGGTTGAATTGGTTTTTTGCATTTTTTCTTTTGAGCATGTTCTCTTATAATTCTTACAGATTGGGTACTTTTTAAAAAATAAAATATGAGTTCTTGCATGTTCTCTCCCTTAAATGATAATTTAAGATTTTATGTTCAAGATCAGTTCTTCAAAATTCTGAAGAAATATGTTTACAGTCTTGCAGGAAATACTGCCCAAAGCAAGTTTGTTTTCAATGTCATTTAATTCTTGTAGTGTGTCTACATCTTAAAGTGATTTCTTTTTTTAGTTTTGGAAGTTCAGAAATTTTACCACAATGATGTGTCTAGTTATATATAATTGTATATCTGTGTGTTTAAAATTCCTGCCACTCAATACATGGCAAGCCTTTTCAATTTAGTAATCTCATTATTCTGCAGTTCTACTTAAATTTTTTTCCCCATTTTTAAAGAACATTTGGCCCCTCCTTTTATCTCCTCAGATCTTCTGTAACATTTTTAAAAAACAAATCTTAAGACTGCTGAGTCTCTCTTTGGTATTTTCTTTCTTTTTTTTTTTTGTTTGTTTTAATGCATGGGCATCTTTCCCTATTCAAAAATTTAGCTCACTACTGTAGTCAATTATGATGTTAAGCATAGATTTTCAGAGTTTTGTTTGTTGATAGCAGTTTAAATTTGTACAATCACTGCTGCTGACAGAGCTTTGACAATAATCACGATTTAAAGTATTACTCTGTTTGTCCTGTTAGGTCTGTTTCCTCAGATGTTAGTTTTTCTATTCCTTTGTGTCTCTTTTATATTGTTGGTTTTCCTCAAAGGGTTCAGAATTCTTGGTCGTGTGATTAGGTTGTATTTGTGATGTCTGTTTATATCACCTTGAAATGCTTGCTTTGGGCTTCCATAAGGTGGTGGTAACAATATGAAACTTCTCTATCTCATAGAGTTATTATATGAAAGAAAAGAGAGTACACTTTTTTTTTTTTTTTTTGCGGTACGCGGGCCTCTCACTGTTGTGGCCTCTCCCGCTGCGGAGCACAGGCTCCGGACTCGCAGGCTCAGCAGCCATGGCTCATGAGCCTAGCCGCTCCACGGCATGTGGGATCTTCCCGGACCGGGGCAAGAACCCATGTCCCCTGCATCGGCAGGCGGACTCTCAACCACTGCGCCACCAGGGAAGTCCAAGAGAGTACACATTTTTAAATGCTTGCTACAATTAAAATAAACATGAGGCTTAATGGTAAGAAAAAAAAAACACTATTATCTTTAGTTTTTGTGTTATTTTATGCTAACAACTGCAGATTAAACTACCTTCCTATGTTGTTTTGAGTTCCATTTCTATGTCAGATAATTCCTTGAATACTTCATTTTAAAAAATATCTATAATGCTTAAGTTGTGACTTAAAACTCAGTAATATTAAAAAAAAAACCTGTTCCTGAAAATGAACTTGACCTACACTCATATAGAATCCATGCAGTTTAAAACAAGAAATACAGCTTTTGCTCCCTTATTTCTGCTTATGTTTTTATCATTAAGTCTATGTCCTTTAGAAATGGATTTTCATCTTTCGTCTATGCTCAGAAAAATATCACATATTTCTAATATTTTTATTGAGGTCAATATAAAGCTTCAAATATGAGAAGAAAACCACCATTATGATCTTACAGTCACTGTTCAATAACCAGTGTAAACAAAAAACAGACATACCTTTATGCAAAAAGATATATTTAGCATTGCCTTGACCAATAGCTGCAAGAATGCCACACTTCACTGTCTCGATTTGCATACAGGTAGCACAGTAACACCCATGCATACCATATATCTTCACAAGTGAAAAGTTACAAACCAAAGTTTAAAATACATTATACCACTTAAAATGGGAACTATATGCAACCAGATTGACTGTTAATATACTAAGTGTATTCTTGTTCCAGGAACATTTTTACTAAGCAAACAAACAAAATATGCCTTTTGTGATGGGGATACAAAATATAAAAGGAAGGGTTCTTAATATGTTAACTGTATAACTCCTGTGATTTATGATGTAAAGATACCATGGAAACATTTGGGAGGAATAGCAATAAAAACTGGGAAAGTCACAAAAAGCTTTGGAGGGAAAGAAAACTTGAATTGATTCTTAAAATATGAGTATGGGATCTATATAAAATGAGATTTTATAGGAGAAGCTGATTTTTTCAAAATTCCTCATGGGTCACTTAACCCATATTCCACAATTATCCATGTCTTCCTATTCACTCTTCAATTTCTAACTCAATTCTTTTGAAAACACTCTTCTGTCTTCTTGACATCAACCACCAAACCAAACAACCTGTTGAATTCTGCTTGGCTTCTAGATAAAGTCCATTTTAATACTTGGAAGTTTGTTTTAAATTTAAATGTTTTGCCTCCAACTCAAGGGTGAGGTTTTATCAAGAGGACTAATGAAGTACTGATCTCTGTCCAGTGCTAACCAGGATATGGGGGTATCAATAGCAATGGGGAAGTGAACAGCAGAAGCACTAAGAGCCAGGGACCCACAGCTCGCGGGGAATTACAGGCTCAGGCAAACATGATCCAGAACAAAGGGGAAAAACAAAGAAAAAAACAATGGAGCAAACATTAATCAATTAAGCAGCTGTCATCATGGAAAAAAGGAACTTTTCTTTTAGACTTGTTTGATAGAACTTTTCTTTTAGACTCGTGTCTGAGTGACAAGGCCTGTGTGTTTATGGTTCAAGAGAATTCTTCAGGGGTTCTATAGTTGCCATTGATATAACATAAAATAGAACAGATTAGAGTCAGGGTTCTAATAGCGATTTTACCACTTATTAACTGTGTAGATTTAGAAAACTATTCATCGAATCGGCTTACTTTTTCTAACTAGCTATAATCTCATCAGATTGTTACGACGATCAAGTGGAATATTGAAAGTAAAGTATATAATCATTCCCTTCTCTTCTGACAAATAACATATAGAACGAGGACTAGGTTTTTCAGGAGTCTCCTTCTACAGCCAGTAGCTGCTGATTTATAGATGTGCTGAGCAAAATGCAAAACCTTGTGTTAGAGAAGCAAGGATGTAATAGGTACATAGGGTCTGGCTACAAAGAAATAGTATCTGGGCCGGATTGCTACATCATCCATTAAGGTACTGATAATTCCTTCTCAACTGATCCCAGGGTTGTGGGTTTCACACTTCTGATTGAGGGATAAGAAAGTGCTTTAGAGACAAGGAGAACCACTCAGCACAAATAAAGAATACCTGCCTCACTCCCCCCACCTCTGCCCCAACTTGCTTGTACGGCTGATGATGCCTCTGTGGTTTTTGATCGTCTTTATTTAAAAAAATCTCAGCACCTCATCTTCTCCTGTTGCAGGCAGGAAAAAGATAAATTTTTGTTTACATATCATCTTAAGTAAATTAGTGTGTATAGGCATGATTTGTATAATTACAAGCAGTTAGTAATTAGTGTAAATAGAGATCATGTCATAACTAGCAAACATAATTAAAGCACATAACAAGTCTAGAAAAACCTATATTTTTTTGTAAGATAAAAAGTTCATTAGATGAATTCCAAAATCATATCTTGGAACAAACTTGACATCAAGCATATTGTACTTCATATTTAGGTAAAAATTGTTACAGCACAAGAATGTTTCTTAGGAACTTTTTTTGTATGTATTTTAAATAATTTTATTTAAATCAAGGAAAATAAAATGCCAATAACATAAACTTTTTCACTTCTTTTCCTCCTATTCCCACGTGAGGGAACTGTGATTCACTTACATTGTCTCTTTGAGGGAAGTTTTATTTTCGGTTTCACCCTTTTTAGTGTCCTAATAGAAATTGCTTTTTTATATGTTTATCCTACACTGGCTTATGTTGCTATTAAAAATATGAATGCCAAATTTTTACACCTTCAACAAGATCTTTTGAGTATAGGAGACTTGTACTTTTTACATTCCTCAGGCTCACAGCCCCAAATATGATGACTTCAAATATCTAGTAGTTGTGTTACCCATGACAGTTCCGTGTGCCTGATGCATAGTAAGACCAAACAATGTCGAAACGTTGGAGTCTGGAGCAGAGAAAGGTTTATTGCAGGGCCACGCAGGATAGGGTTCGCTCATGCCTTAAAAATCCTGAACGCCTGAAAGGCTTTCAGCAAAGCCCTTTTATAGGAAAGGTGAGAGAGGGGCGTGGTTAGTTGTTGCAAAGCTCTTGGTGAGGGACCCTTTGTTCTCGCAGCTGTCCATGTAGGTCAGGTCACAGTCAGGCCACGATGTTCCTGTAAACCTCCTTCAAAACAAATGCAATTTTTTATCTAAAGGTGTAATACTCTTTTTTTTTTTAATTTAATAATTTGTTTTTGGCTGTGTTGGGGTCTTCGTTTCTGTGCGAGGTCTTTCTCCAGTTGGCGGGGAGCGGGGGCCACTCTTCATCGCGGTGCCCGGGCCTCTCACTGTCGCGGAGCACAGGCTCCAGACGCGCAGGCTCAGTGGTTGTGGCTCACGGGCCCAGCCTCTCCGCGGCATGTGGGATAGGGCTCGAACCCGAGTCCCGTGCATTGGCAGGCAGATTCCCAACCGCTGCGCCACCAGGAAAGACCTAAAGGTGTCATACTCTTAAAGGTCATAGCCTTGAGAATTATACAATTCGGCTTGTATTATATAATACAATTATACGACCGCGGCTTCTAACACTTAACAAATCCTGTGAGCAAAGTGACATCATTACCCCTCATTTTACTTGTCCAGGGTCCCAAGGATCGGCTTTCCCCCTCCGAGGTTTAGGCCTCGGCTGAGAGGGGGTCCCTGCGCAGGCCGGTTACCCTTGCCCAGGAGCACTCATCTAGCACCCAGTCTGGGTCCTCCCACCAGTGCGCAGGCGCGGCTGAAGAGGCAGATCTCAGCTGGCAGCGCCCTCTGGGCCAGGTCCCCAGACTGCGGCCAGCCATCATCACTGAGGGAGCAGGACGTTCGGAATCCAGCCGGCCCTCAGGCTGCTCCGCACCCCCAACAGGCGACGGGGTCACAAGCACAGCGACCCAGGGTGAGTGCCGCCTGGCGCACTGCGATGCTGACCGCTGGTGGAGGGGGACCATTAAGGGCCGCGCACTAACAGCTGTGCACTAATGGCCGCGGGCTGAGGGCCACGGGCTAACGCTGCGCTCGCCCCTCCCCCATTACAGTTGCGGAGTCAGTTTTGTTTTGTTTTGTTTTTGCGATACGCGGGCCTCTCACTGTTGTGGCCTCTCCCGTTGCGGAGCTCAGGCTCCGGACGCGCAGGCTCAGCGACGGCCATGGCTCACGGGCCCAGCAGCTCCGCGGCATGTGGGATCTTCCCGGACCAAGGCATGAACCCGCGTCCCCTGCATCAGCAGGCGGACTCTCAACCACTGCGCCACCAGGGAAGCCCGCGGAGTCAGTTTTTTAAAGGTGAGTAAAATGTGTAAACTAGTAATAATTATTTAAGTAAGTTTAATTTGTTTCAATAGATACAATTGATATAATCAAAGGATAATAATGTTCAGCATTTAGAGTTTAGAAAAATATTTTCTTTCACATTACTTCTTTGGGTCTCATATCAGCCTCCCGAGGCAATTATTTATAGTTGAGGGCAGAGACCCCAAGAAGTTAGCGACAACAAAGTTACAGCCTGTCACTTGGAATGCGACTGGTAGATGTATAAATTAAATCCGGGAATTTTAGCTGTTAAATATCTAAAGACCTGAATCCATTTAATTGCAGATTAGCTGTATTTTTTGAAAATATATAAAATTGCATTTATAAAAGAGCTACTCTAACTAGTGTTATGAATAATAGATGCATCTTTGAAATAACTCATTCAAAACAGACATACAAATTTGATTCTCTTTATTCATTATAGTTATGTTCTACAAAGTTGCTGCAAACACTGAATTAACAAATACTGAATCATTGCTCCTAGAAGAAACGTAGGGTTAGATTCCTGCAAGCCTTGGCCACAGCATTTTTGCACACATAACCTTGTTTTATGTGTGTTTTGTTTGACACCTTATTTAATACATACTGTTGATTCATTAACACTGAACTCACTACCAACAGCACTATAACACATGCCTCAACAAAGTTTATCTAAAACATGTGCTCTCAGTAAAGCACATCACAGCCTTTTTTAATTCAGAACACAGGCAGTACTTCAACACTGCTTGGGGGCCATTTTAAACAGAGACATCACCAACAAAAAGCCCCCCAAAATGGCATTAAATAGCCCACAAAACATATACTTGTTTATGGTACAATAGCCAAAACAACCTTCTCCTTGTTCCACCCAAGCTGGGAAAGTGTGTGTTATAGGAACTCCTATTTCTTACCTCTCTGTACATATTCATGCCTTTAAATTATTGTGAAAGTATGAGTATTGATTTTGGAGTTATAAATGCATTTTAGTCAGTAGGCAAATTTGCAAATACAGAATCCATGAATAATGAGGATTAAATGTATTAAATTCCCAAACAAAAACACTCTGTTATGAATTAAAGATATGGAGATGAGTAACAATTATTGCTGATTTTGAAAGTTTTGAAGTCTACCTGGGAAGATGGGATATCGACAGATAATGACAGCTCAGTGTAATTGTGCTCTTATGACTAGACAGGAAGGAGGAAACAATTCAATCTTTAGTTTGCATGTGACTATGTCTTTTATTCCTGTCTTTCAATATTATAACTTGGAGCAGTATGATCGTTTCCTACCACAATTTTTACTACTTTAGATTTATGAACCTCTTCCCCCTTGTTGATAAGGAAGAAGTCTCAAAAAGCACTGCCTCAGCATTCCTCTATTTTTTTAGGGATCAGCGAGGCAAATTAAGGCTTCATGGAAATTTGAACTTAGAAAAGTGAAACATTCCTTACATCTCTGTATTACCACCACTATTACATTTTCCCACTGAATTATGTCTATAAATTCTACTAGAAAAAAATTCACCAATACCTTCTTTCTCCATGGAAGGCACCAATACCTTCCTTCTCCAACACCTTCTTTCTCTACACTACCACAATATTATTATTTCTCTTTACTTCCTGGTCTCATCCAAATATGACCTATCCATTTCCTAAACTTCCTCATCTAACTCAACTTCGAACTCAATTATACTTCTTTGGGTAACATAGTGCTTTAAAAAAAAAAAATTATGTTTTAGATCTGAGATCTAGTCCCTTAGGTATCAATACATTTTATACCTGTATACATGGAAATCTATAACCTTCATTTTGTTTTCCAATTCTCTAGCTTGGGGCTGCACCCTGAAAAATAAAGTGCAATTACTTTGCAATGCTCCTTTTTTTTTTCTTCATATGGCACACCTCTTTTCCTCCAGGTTCTTTTTGTTTGTTTCTTTCTTTCTTTTTTTGTTTCTTTCTCTGAGAATTGTTTTTCCCTCCAACTCATCCTTTATATTCTCTACCTCATGTACAACAAAATAACACCAACAGCCCTCATAACAATTTAAGACTGTTGTTGATGTAAATAAGACTCCTCCCTCATTATCTTCAGCAGAGCTCAGTGTTTTCCTGGGAACCTCTCATTAATTGAAACTTGCTCTTAACACCAGTGCTTTTGATGGCAAAACATCCTTTAAACCCATTTGAGTGTGATGGAGAGTTAACTTTTAAGTTCCTACATGTTGGTTTGTTGTTTTAAAGTGCCATTGCTTCCTATTAATCCAGTTAAAATTTCACAGTGAACCATCACTTCTTTTTGTCTGTCCCAGTTTTAAATTGCCTCACATATTATTACTGTGTATATTCTTTTTCTTACAAAAATATACACATTTGTCTATATCAGCATTGAAATTAGCTCTTTGTTTCCACTGCTCTAACGTAAAGCCTCTCTGAATTTAAAATTGACCTTCAACAATTATTAAAAAAACTATTTATTTAGATGAACTTAAATATATATTTACTTTCCATTCTCAAATGGTGAATCTTCAAAAGAACCTACTATGTTACCTTTCAAGACTATATGTATCTAAAGAACTTTTCATGTTACCCTCCTCAGCTACCTAACAGCACTGTCATTGATTTGATTGCTTTGATTACTTGTTTGATTGATTTGATTACTTGTTAAAATGGGATTCATTCTGGTCTTTTAATTGATATTTACATAAATTTTTAATTCAGTTTGATCTCCTGTGATCACCTCTGTGGCAAAGAAAGAGATGATGCACTTTGTTGAAGTCTGTTCTGTAAAACCTCACAGGTTATTTACCAGTCCTAGCTCATTTAGAAAATTGCAAATTGTTCTAGGATATTTAGGCAGCAAAAATATATTAACATTTTATAGTTTTGTCTCATTAGAGGAAATAGAGCCTTTTGAAATATTGTTAATCAGTTGATCTTTCCTCTCAATTATTAGATTTTTCAAGTTACTTCTAAAATTACTGGAAGTGGTATTTTCAAGGTGCTATAAAGTAAAAAAATGACATTTAAAAATAATAGATTTTTTCTTATACTGAATTCAGTTCTCTCACTACTCTTGGTGACTAATTCATTGCTGCTGTCATTTAAAACTTTGATCTTATAATTTTTAAGGATTTAGAATTGAGATAATTAGAAAGTACATGATAATGACTAATTAGAATACGAACAGCACTATGCCTGAAGCACAAATAGCGAGTGAGAAATGTGTTGCATTTTTTTTAATGTTTGGAATTATATGTCTATTTGAGAAATGCAGTTATTTTCAATAGCAATTTTGTTCATACAAAGAAGTTTTAAAACAGGATTACAGCTTGAGACCTCCAAATTTGTTCAGATATGTTAAAATTTCACTTATGTCCTTTTAATTTTGATATATACAAACTGAATTTGAAACTGAGATTTTTGCCTATTTATAAAAAAGAACATGTGGGGTTACATTAAAATGTATCTCATTTTTGAAATGTATTAGACAGCAAGCTACTTTATTATGGGCCAGTTGGTTGGCATTGGTAGGGCTACTCAGGGCTATTCTGAAAGATATTTCACTAAATTAAAGTTCTGACTCTTTACTTACCTTCTCACCGAATGACTTTGGGCTAAGGTATTTACAGCAGTCTTAATACATATTTATATATAGAGATATTTTTGGTAAAATTGTAATACTAAGGAATTTGGAAAGATTTTTGGATGAATTGTTGAGTGTTAATGAGTATGTTTTGGGTGTTGTAGTTTTGTTGTGATCATTGTTTTGCCACTAATTCCAACTTAAAGTCTTTTAATTAGGCAGATTTCTACAAGATCTTGTGGGCAAGAGCAAACTCATTGGAAGAGCTAACTCTATAAATTGTTCAAGTACCTCAGTTATTTCTAATTTAAGATTGCTCAACCTTCTAACTTTCTCATATAATATCTTTAGCTTTCTAACTCCGGTCAAGGTCATAAAATAAACCTCTAATTATCTGTTCTAGAAAAAAGAAAGTGACACTCCAAGCTCCAGATAATATGACATAAATAGAATAAAATAGACCATTTATAAAATTTCTATAGCACATTGCAATAATCCATGAGAACATTTACTAAAACCTATGTTAAAAAAAAGTATAGGTAAAGACAATTTTCAAATAAGCTTTAATTATACAGAATGTGGTAGCTTTAGTTTGTCCAAATATGAATCTCAAAATTAAGAGTATTTTCTGAATTGACCAGGTAACATTGGATTTTTATATCCCATTTCACTTGGAAAAGTGACCACATTCCCTGAGTTGTGTGAACATGAAAAATTTTCATTAAACTAAAAACAATGAAACACAGAATATATACTAGAGAGAAAACTGAGAAAGAAATGATGGCATCACCACCTTTTTCAACTTCTTTCCAAATACTAACTGAAAGAATATTTTTAAAAAGATGCCAAATCAAAGAGATTTTCTGTGCTAAGATGCTAGATCAAAGAGATTGTCTACGATATAACCATGGTCAAGAGCTATAACAAGGCTTATTGGAGGTTACTACATTTTCTTGGAAACAATTTTCTTGGATTTGCCCTCTGAGTTATCAGAAATTTAATATATGCATGCTTAATGTGAAATTTTGAAGGTATGGCATGTCAGAGAGAGCCTATATTTAATATGCTGTCTAACCAGGCTCATTGTTGTAATGCATACAGGAAATCAGGTTGATAACTTGGTAGACAGGTTATCTCACATCCCAACACCAAGCTCTGAAATTTATAGATCTAAAAAAGTAGCAATACATCATAGCAGTGCTAGAAAACAAGGAGGGATCCACAGAGGAAATGTAAATATCAACAGAGTCCCTAAATAAAATTAATGCTATTTACTGGAAAAATAAAAACTATCTAAATTGATAAGAATCAATTTAAAATATCTGGATAGCATAATAACTATAGAAAGAAAATTGAAAATGTGATTCAAATTTTGTACCAAAACATATATTAGTCTCCAAAGGTTATGTGGCTGAGTTTTCCAAAACTTTAAAGGAATAGAAAATTCCCCTCTTATATAATCTCTTCCATATAAATAAGGGAAGCTGCTTTATTGTAGGACATGTGCAACTTCAGCTTTATGAGTCAAAAGCCAGTCACTCTATATATACTTTCACCATCAATAAATAAGAATTCTCATTTCATACTTACCCACCAACACTTTGTGTTATCATACGTACTTATTTTTATAAAAGATGAAAATGTCATATCCTATTATTATTATTATTATTTATTATTATTATTTTTTGCGGTAGGTAGGCCTCTCACTGTTGGGGCCTCTCCCGTTGCGGAGCACAGGCTCCGGACGTGCAGGCTCAGCGGCCATGGCTCACGGGCCTAGCCGCTCCACGGCATGTGGGATCTTCCCGGACCGGGGCACGAACCCATGTCCCCTGCATAGGCAGGTGGACTCTTAACCACTGCGCCACCAGGGAAGCCCCATATCTATTATTTTAAATTATATTTTCCTAATTACCAGATTATCTGTTCATATGTTTATTAGTAATTACTTTTATAAACATGGCTAAATCTAAAATACAACAGTATATACACTATGGTTAGTGGAACATACATTATATTTGTTGAGTAGGTACAAATACATATATAGCAATGGTAGTCACCAAATTCTGCATCATGACTATCTTCTGGATGGGTTCAAGCTGGAGTGAGCTTTACCTAGAATTGAGGAGATGAGATTTCTGTTCACAGTTATTTAATCTCTTCTCCCCTTACATCCATGAAAAGAGTAAATTTAGCCATCCTATTGATTTTGGGCTGGGCAATGTGATTTGTTTTGGACAGTATAATATGGATGGAAGTTAAAGTATATTAACCCTTACGAGAAACCCCATATTTCCACTCACCTCTCTGGAGCAATCTTCCATTTCTTCCATGAAAAGTAAATGTTCCAAGTAACTGCTGCCACTCAACCAAAGCCCAAAACTGATACAGGTGGAATAGACCTAAACTTAACAGCAGCCTTTAGTAGAGCTGATGAAGCCATCTCTTAAATACATGAGCAAGAAATGCATTTTTATATAATGATCCTACAAATCAATAGGGAAAAAATGACAAAGGAAATGAACAAATACATCACAGGAGACAACAAACAAATGAGCACCATAAGAAATATGCTGCTCAACTTTGCTAGGAAAATGCAGGAAAAAAATCAAGGAAATTGTAATTAAAATGTCGAGCAAACCAGCATTTTTCTCTTATCAGGTTGGTAAAATTGATAGCTTGATCAGATATAGTGTTAGTGTGGATATGGAAATCGAGTACCATATGCCTTTGCTGAAAATAGTTAACATTAGGTTTTTTGGAACACAATTTGACAGTATCTCTTAAAAGAATGTGCAAACCTAAAGCCCCAGAATTTCCACTTCTAGGTATCTATCTTAGAAAAATATCGTTCACATACATGGAGTTATGCAAAACTATATTTACTGTAGCTGTATTGGTGAGAACTTAAACATACCTTCCTGTTCCATTGTTAAACAATATTGAAAATTGGCAAAATAACTTAGGTACTTGTTCTAGGAAGATAAGACTAAGAAGAAACCATAATAGCTTACTTAACAATAATAACAGATTTCTTAACAAAATTTGCTTCCTCATCTCTCTCTGCCACCAATCCGAAGGTGTACGATACATATGAATTCTGCCCAGTCCCACCCAGTTCCTTACCGTATAAGACTTTCTTTAAAAATCACCCTGCCCAGGTCTTAAAACCCTGATCCCCCTTTCTGGGACATTCCTAAACTCTGTCAGCTTGACATTCTCTCTTACTACAGTCAATCTAATCAATTTACCATTGCTTGGTTACAGATTTTCTTGGTGGTCCTTTGAGAGTTGAAAGTCAAAGTTTGAAATAGTATCAAAAGGTCAGATTTCCTGGTTGAATTGATATATTGAATTCTTGTGAAAAGTAAATTAGTCAATTTGTTTAAACCAATTAGGATAAGGGCACAGTGTGAGGCTTCAAAACGTGTCAGATATAAACAACAATATGTAAATGTCCTAAATCTCTTTCAACAGAAGAATAATTAAAGAACCAACAATTCATTCATACCGTGTACAGTTGAAAAGAAAGTTAATAGAAGAAAAGCGAATTGTGACACAGAACGTATCATGTGAGTATTTAAGTAAAAATACACTATAGGTATATATTTTATATTCAGTCAGTATATGAAAATGTTCTTTAAGGATCTCATCAAACCCAAAACAGTGTTCATTTCTGGGGGAAAGGAATGGATGGAATTGAAGATTACTGAAAGGGATTGTATCTTTCTTTTTCCAAAAGAATGTATTTATGTATTAATTGAGTGATTTTTCTTACAAAGTACATGTTTTCATTGAATTTTTTAAACATTGTGGGGATGAGAAACAGTACATCTAATATGTAGAACCTTAAAATTTCATAAAATGCTTACCTTTTTCATCTAAAACTTCCAAATAATTTATAAATGGACATACGGAATACTTTCAAATACTTCTTTATTTGTAATTTTCAAATAGTCATTTCAGGAAAGAGACTCAGCAGCTGTTTTTACTGAAGCACTAAGCAAATTTGAGTCATGAAGTGAGGAGTAATTCCTTAACCAATGAAAATGTCAGGAGGCATTTAGGTAGGCAAAATATCATTCTGCCTGGATAGTTAGATTGCGTGTTGCTTCATTTAATTTTTGGCAAATTGATCCATTTTGCTTTCATGAATACATTTCTAGAAATCATAGGATATTTTGCACTGGATCAGAAGGAAATATTTTCCTTAATAAAACGAAGCAGCATAGTTTTTCTAGTCTTTATTCAGAACATGGAAGAAAGAAATTTTAATCATTAAGCTTTAAAGATTAAAACAGAACTCTCTCCTATACAATGTTTATAAGTATCAATCAAATATAGTCCAACAAGATATTATGGATAACAGCTATGCTCAAAGGCAATTAATGTATTTCAATGCACTTTTGTTTTTAAAAATGATAATTTCTTGCTTTAGAGTTTATAGATCTCATTCAGAACTGTATTTGATTTTCTAATACAGGTAATACCATTGAAACACGTTTTAAAAGACAGATGGGTTTAAAGGAAAAATACTGATCAGGAAACAGAGTACAATATTAAATTCTGCTAATCACTAGCTCTAACATGTGATTAATAATTTTTCCTGCTTTACTGAGATCTAATATATATATATTATATATATATATATAATATATAACATAATATATACATTATATAATATAAAGATTATATTAGTTTAAGGTATACAACATAATGATCTGATATATGTACATATTTTGAAATGAAGCACAATGCGTTCAGTTAACATCCCGTAACCTCACTAGGGTTTTGTTTGTTTGTTTGTTTTTGTTTTTGTTTTTATGAAAACTGTTAAGATCTATACTCTCTTAGCAGCTTTCAGATATACAATACAGTATTGTTAACTATAGTCACCATGCTGTGCATTACATTTCCAAGACTTACTTATTTTATAACTAGAAATTTGTACATTTTGACCTACTACATGCATTTCTTCCACCTTCCACCCCCAACTCTGACAACAACCAATCTGTTTTCTATGAGTTCAGATTCTACATATAAGTGTGATCATACAGTATTTGTCTCTCTGTATGGCTTACTTCACTAGCATAATGCCCTAGAGGTTCATCTATATTATTACAAATGGCAGGATTTCCTTCTTTTCATAGATGAATAAAAGTCTATTATGTATCTGTAGATATAGATACAGATAGAGATGTATCACAATTTTTAATCCATCTATCCATAGATGGACACTTAGGTTGTTTCCATATCTTGGCTATTGTAAGTAATGCTGCAATGAACATGGGAGTGCAGATATCTCTTCAAGATGGTGATTTTATTTTCTTTAGATACATACCCAGAAGTGGGGTTCCTGAATCATATGGTAGTTCTATTTTTAATTTTTTAGGAATCTCCATACTTTTTTCACAGTGGCTGTACCAATTTACATTCCCACTAACAGTGCACAAGGGTTTGCTTTTCTTCACATCCTCACCAGCACTTGCTGTCTCTTGTCTTTTTGATAATAGCCATTGTGACAAGTGTGAGGTGATAGCTCATTGTGGTCTTAATTGGCATTTCCCTGATGATTAATAATGTTGAACACCTATTCATGTACTTGTGCCCCATTTGTATGTCTTCTTTGGAAAAATGTCTATCCAGATTTTCTGCCTATATTTAAATCAGATATTTTTTGTTACTGAGTTATGTGAGCTTTTTATATATTTTGGATGTTAATCCCTTATAAGATGTATGATTTGCAAATGTTTTCTCCTATTCTGTAGGTTTCCTTATCATTTTGTTAATGGTTTCCTATGCTGTACAAAAGTTTTCAGTTTGTTATAGTCCCACTTGTTTATTTGTGCTTTTGTTGCCTTTGCTTTTGGTGTCAAATACAAAAAACTCATTGAAAAAAACTATGTCATGGAGCGTTTAAAAACATTTTTTTCTAGGAGTTTTATGGTTTAGGTCTTATTTTCAAGTATTTAATCTATTTTGAGTTGATTTTTGTGCATGGTGTAAGATAATGGTCTAGTTTCATTTGTTTGCATGTGGCTGTCCAATTTTCCAGACACCATTTATTAAAGAGACTATCTTTCCCCATTATATATTCTTGGCTCCTTTGTCATAAATTAACTGACCATATAAACATGGGTTTATTTCTGGGTTGTCTATTCTGTTCCACTGGGCTATATGTCTGTGTTTATGTCAATATCATACTGTTTTGATTACTGTAGCATTGTAATATAGTTTGAAATCAGGAAGTTTGATGCCTTCAGCTTTGGTCTTCTTTCTCAAGATTGCTTTGACTACTTGAGGTCTTTTGTGGTTCTATACAAATTTTAGAATTATTTGTACTATTTCTGTGAAAAACACCATTGGGATTTTGATAGGAATTGCATTGAATGTGTAGTTTGCTTTGGGTATTATGGAGATTAACAGTATTCTTCCAATCCATGAACACAGAATATGCTTTTGTTCATTTGTGCCTTCTTCAATTTTTGTCTTATAGTTTTAGTGTACACATCTTTCACCTCCTTGGTTAAATTTATTCCTAGGTATTTTGACCTTTGTGATGCAATTATAAATGGGATTTATTTCTTAAATTTTTCTTTCTGGTATTTCACTATTAGTGTGTAAAACCACAACATACATATATATATATTTTTTTTTGCGTTACGCGGGCCTCTCACTGTTGTGGCCTCTCCTGTTGTGGAGCACAGGCTCCGGACGCACAGGCTCAGTGGCCATGGCTCACGGGCCCAGCCACTCTGCGGCATGTGGGATCTTCCCAGACCGGGGCACGAACCCGTGTCCCCTGCATTGGCAGGTGGACTCTCAACCACTGTGCCACCAGGGAAGCCCCACAACATATTTTTTTAATATTGATTTTGTCTCCTGCAATTTCACTGTAAAATTGCTAATAATTCATTTATTAGTTCTAACAGTTTGGGGTGGAGTTTTTAGGGCTTTATATTTATCATATCAAAATAGAGATAGTTTTATTTCTTCCTTTCCAATTGGATTCCTTTATTTCTTTTTCTTACTTAATTGTTCTGAATAGGATTTCCAGTGATATATTTAATAAAATTGGCAAGAGTGGGCATCCTTGCCTTGTTTCTGATCTTAGAGGTAAAGCTTTCAGCTTTTCACCATTGAGTATGAAGTGAGCTATGGGCATGTCATATATAGTCTTTATAATATTGAGGTAACTTCTCTCTATACCCAGGTTATTGAGAGTTTTTATCACAAGCAGATGATGAATTTTGTCAAGAACTTTTCCTGCATCATATGATTTTTATCCTTTATTTTGTTAATGTGCTGTATTTCATTGATATGTGAATGATGAACCTTCTTTGCACCCCTGCAATAAATCTCACTTGATGTGGTGTATTATCCTCTTAATCTATTGTTGAACTCAGTTTGTTTGTATTTTTTTTAGGACTTTTGCATCTATGTTCATCAGGAATATTGGCTTGTATTTTTCTTTTCCTTTAGTGTTCTTATCAGGTTTTGGTCTCAGGATAATGCAGTCTTGTAAAGTGAGCTTAATAATGTTCCTTCCACTTCTGATTTTTGGAAGAGTTTGAGGAAGTTGTGTATTAATTCTTTTTTAAAAAATAATTATTTATTTAAAATTTTTTATTGGAGTATAATTGATTTACAATGTTGTGTTAGTTTCAGGTATACAGTAAAGTGAATCAGTTATGCATATACATATATACACTCTTCTTTAGATTCTTTTCCCATATTAGTCATTACAGAGTATGGAGCAGAGTTCCCTGTGCTATACAGTAGGTCCTTATTAGTTATCTATTCTATATATAGTAGTGTGTATACATCAATCCCAATCTGCCACTTTATCCCTCCTCCCCCGGTAACCATAAGTTTATTTTTTACATCTGTGACTCTATTTCTGTTTTGTAAATAAGTTCATTTGTACCATTTTTTTTAGATTCCACATATAAATGATATCATATGGTATTTATCTTTCTCTGTTTGACTTATTTCACTCAGTATGACAATCTCAAGGTCCATCCATGTTTCTACAAATGACATTATTTCATTCTTTTTTATGGCTGAGTAATATTCCATTGTATATGTGTATCACATCGTCTTTATCCACTCCTATGTCGATGGACATTTAGGTTGCTTCCACATCTTAGCTATTGGAAATAGTGCTACAATGAACATTGGGGTGCATGTATCTTTTTGAATTATGGTTTTCTCTGGATATATGCCCAAGTGTGGGATTGTAGGATCTTATGGTAGTTCTATTTTTAGATTTTTAAGGACCCTCCATATTGTTCTCCATAATGTTTGTACCAATTTACATTCCCACCAACAGTGTAGGTGAGTTCCATTTTATACACATTCTTTCCAGCATTTATTGTTTGTAGATTTTTTGATGATGGCCATTCTGACCTGTGTGAGGTGATACCTCATTGTAGTTTTGATTTACATTTCTCTAATAATTAGTGACATTGAGCATCTTTTCATGTGTTTGTTGGCCATCTGTATGTCTTCTTTGGAGAAAAGTCTATTTATGTCTGCCCATTTTTCGATTGGGTTGTTTGTTTTTTTGATATTGAGCTGCATGAGCTATTTGTATATTTTGGAAATAAATCCCTGATGGTTGCTTCATTTGCAAATATTTTCTCACATTCTGTGGGTTGTCTTTTCATTTTGTTTATGGTTTCCTTTGCTGTGCAAGAGATTTTAAGTTTAGTCAGGTCCCATTTGTTTATTTTTGTTTTTATTTTCATTACTCTAGGAGGTGGATCAAAACAGATCTTTCTGCGATTTAAATCATCATTACAACATTAGAGTATTCTAAACGTACATGTATATTAATCTTTACCAGTGAAATTTATACTTTCATATTTTTTTCTGTTACTAATTGGAGTCCTTTTGTTGCAGCTTGAAGAAATCCCTTTAACATATCTTGTAAGGCCAGTCTAGTGGTGATGTACGCATTCAGCTTTTGCTTGTCTGGAAAACTCTTCATCTCTCCTTCAATTCTGAATGACAATTTTGCTGAGTAGAGTATTCCTGGATGTCAGTTTTTCTTTTTTTTTCTTTCAGCTTTTTGAATATATTATGTCTCCATTCAGGCCTGCAAAGCTTCTGCTGAAAACTCTGCTGATAGTTATGGGTGTTGCTTTTGTGTGTAACAATTTTTTTTCTCTTAATTTAATTATAATGTCGTGGTATGGATCTCATTGAGCTCTTATTTTGAATTCTCCGGGCTTCCTAGATCTGAATATCTGTTTCTTTTCATAGATTAGGGAAGTGCTCAGCCATGATTTATTCTAGTAAGGTTTTTTTCCTTTTCTATCTCTCCTTCTTCTGAGAATACTATAATGCAAGTCCCATAAGCTATTTTCACTCTTTTTATTCTTTTTGCTCCTCTTACTGGATGGATTTCACTGTGCTGTATTCAATTTGCTGATCTTTTCTTCTACTTATCTTGCTGCTGTTGAATCCCTCTATTGCACTTGCTTTAGTTAAGTAATTATATTCTTCAACTTTCTGATTTTTTTTGGTATTTTCATATATACTACTTTTTTGACAATATTTTGCTTATTTTTTAATTTAATTTTATTTATTTTTTTATACAGCAGGTTCTTATTAGTCATCAATTTTATACACATCAGTGTATACATGTTAATCCCAATCACCAAATTCATCACACCACCATGCCCACCCCCCTGTAGCTTTCCCCCCTTGGTGTCCATATGTTTTTTCTCTACGTCTGTGTCTCACCTTCTGCCCTGCAAACCGGTTCATCTGTACCATCTTTCTAGGTTCCACATACATGCAGTAATATACAATATTTGTTTTTCTCTTTCTGACTTACTTCATTCTGTATGACAGTCTCTAGATCCATCCACGTCTCAACAAATGACCCAATTTCATTCCTTTTTATGACTGAGTAATATTCTATCGTATATATGTACCACAGCTTCTTTATCCATTCGTCTGTCGATGGGCAGTTAGGTTGCTTCCATGACCTGGCTATTTTAAATAGTGCTACAGTGAACATTGGGGTGCATGTGTCTTTCTGAATTATGGTTTTCTCAGGGTATATGCCCAGTAGTGGGATTGCTGGATCACATGGTAATTCTATTTTTAGTGTTTTAAAGAACCTCCATAGTGGCTGTATCAATTTACATTCCCACCAAAAGTGCAAGAGGGTTCCCTTTTCTCCACACCCTCTCCAGCATTTGTTGTTTGTAGATTTTCTGATGATGCCCATTCTAACTGGTGTGAGGTGATACCTCATTGTAGTTTTGATTTGCATTTCTCTAATAATTAGTGATGTTCAACAGCTTTTCATGTGCTTCTTGGCCATCTGTATGTCTTCTTTGGAGAAATGTCTATTTAGGTCTTCTTCCCATTTTTGGATTGGGTTGTTTGTTTCTTTAATATTAAGCTGCATGAGCTGTTTATATATTTTGGAGATTAATGCTTTGTCCATTGATGCATTTGCAAGTACTTTCTTCCGTTCTGAGGGTTGTCTTTTCCTCTTCTTTTTGGTTTCCTTTGCTGTGCAAAAGCTTTGAAGTTTCATTAGGTCCCATTTGTTTATTTTTGTTTTTATTTCCATTACTCTAGGAGGTGGAACAAAAAAGACCTTGCTGTGATTTATGTAAAAGAGTGTTCTCCCTATGTTTTCCTCTAAGGGTTTTATAGTGTCTGGTCTTATATTTAGGTCTCGAATCCATTTTGAGTTTATTTTTGTGTATGGTGTTATGGAGTGTTCTAATTTCATTCTTTTACATGTGGCTGTCCAGTTTCCCCAGCACTACTTATTGAATAGACTGTCTTTTCTGCATTGTATATCCTTGCCTCATTTGTCATAGATTAGTTGACCATAGGTGTGTAGGTTTATCTCTGGGCTTTCTATCTTGTTCCATTGATCTATGTTTATGTTTTTGTGCCAGTACCATATTGTGTTCATTACTGTAGCTTTGTAGTATAGTCTAAAATGACGGAGTCTGATTCCTCCCACTCCGTTTTCTTCCCCTCAAGACAGGTTTGGCTATTCAGGGTCTTTTGTGTCTCCATACAAATTTTAAGATTTTTTGTTCTAGTTCCATAAAAAATGCCGTTGGTAATTTGATACAGATTGCATTGAATCTATAGATTGCTTTGGGGGGTACAGTCATTTTCACAATATTGATTCTTCCAATCCAGGAGCATGGTATATCTCTCCATCTATTTGTATCATCCTTAATTTCTTTCATCAGTGTCTTATAATTTTCTGCATACAGGTCTTTTGTCTCCTTGGGTAGGTTTATTCCTAGATATTTTATTCTTTTTGTTGCAATGGTAAATGGGAGTGTTTTCTTGATTTCATTTTCAGATTTTTCATCATTAGTGTACAGGAATGCCAGAGATTTCTGTGCATTAATTTTGTATCCTACTACTTTACCAAATTCATTGATTAGCTCTAGTAGTTTTCTGGTGGCATTTTTAGGATTCTCTATGTATAGTATCATGTCATCTTCAAACAGTGACAGTTTTACTTCTTCTTTTCCAATTTGTATTCTTTTTATTGCTTTTTCTTCTCTGATTGCTGTGTCTAGGACTTCCAAAACTATGTTGAATAATAGTGGTGAGAGTGGACATCCTTGTCTTGTTCCTGATCTTAGAGGAAATGCTTTCAGTTTTTCACCATTGAGAATGATGTTTGCTGTGGGTTTGTCGTATATGACCTTTATTATGTTGAGGTAGGTTCCCACTATTCCCACTTTCTGGAAAGTTTTTATCATAAATCGGTGTTGAATTTTGTCAAAAGCTTTTTCTGCGTCTATTGAGATGATCATATGCTTTTTATTCTTCAATTTGTTAATATGGTGTATCACATTGATTGATTTGCATATATTGAAGAATCCTTGCATCCCTGGTATAAATCCCACTTGAACATGGTGTATGATCCTTTTAATGTGTTGTTGGATTCTGTTTGCTAGTATTTTGTTGAGGATTTTTGCATCTATATTCATCAGTGATATTGGTCTGTAATTTTCTTTTTTTGTCATATCTTTGTCTGGTTTTGGTATCAGAGTGATGGTGGCCTCATAAAATGAGTTTGGGAGTCTTCCTTCCTCTGCAATTTTCGGGAAGAGTTTGAGAAGGATGGGTGTTAGCTCTTCCCAAATGTTTGATAGAATTCACCTGTGAAGCCATGTGGTCCTGGACTTTTGTTTGTTGGAAGATTTTTAATCACACTTTCTCTTTCATTACTTGTGATTGGTCTGTTTATATTTTCTATTTCTTCCTGGTTCAGTCTTGGAAGGTTATACCTTTCTAAATTTGTCCATTTCTTCCAGGCTGTCCATTTTATTGGCATAGAGTTGCTTGTAGTAGTCTCTTAGGTTGCTTTGTATTTCTGTGGTGTCTGTTGTAACTTCTCCTTTTTCATTTCTAATTTTATTGATTTGAGTCCTCTCCCTCTTTTTCTTGATGAGTCTAGCTAATGGTTTACCAATTTTGTTTATCTTCTCAAAGAAGCATGTTTTAGTTTTATTGATCTTTGCTATTGTTTTCTCTGTTTCTATTTCATTTACTTCTGCCCTGATCTCTATGATTTCTTTCCTTCTGCTAACTTTGGATTTTGTTTGTTCTTCTTTCTCTAGTTCCTTTAGGTGTACGGTTAGATTGTTTATTTCAGATTTTTCTTGTTTCTTGAGGTAGGCTTGTATAGCTATAAATTTCCCTCTTAGAACTGCTTTTGCTGCATCCCATAGGTTTTGGATCATCGTGTTTTCATTGTCATTTGTCTGTAGGTATTTTTTTATTTCCTCTTTGATTTATTCAGTGATCTTTTGGTTATTTAGTAACGTATTGTTTAGCCTCCATGTGTTTGTGTTTTTTATGTTTTTTTCCCCTGTAATTCATTTCTCATCTCATAGTGTTGTGGTCAGAAAAGATGCTTGGTATGATTTCAATTTTCTTAAATTTACTGAGGCTTGATTTGTGACCCAAGATGTGATCAATCCTGGAGAATATTCCGTGTGCACTTGAGAAGAAATTGTAATCTGCTGTTTTTGGATGAAATGTCCTATAAATATCAATTAAATCTATCTGGTCTATTGTGTCATTTAAAGCTTCTGTTTCCTTATTTATTTTCATTTTGGATGATCTGTCTATTGGTGTAAGTGAGGTGTTAAAGTCCCCCACTATTATTGTGTTACTGTCGATTTCCTCTTTCATAGCTGTTAGCATTTGCCTTATGTATTGAGGTGCTTCTATGTTGGGTGCATAAATATTTATAATTGTTATATCTTCTTCTTGGATTGATCCCTTGTTCATTACATAGTGTCCTTCCTTATCTCTTGTAACAGTCTTTATTTTAAAGTCTATTTTATCTGATACGAGTATTGCTACTCCAGCTTTCTTTTGATTTCCCTTTGCATGGAATATCTTTTTCCATCCCTTCACTTTGAGTCTTTATGTGTCCCTAGGTCTGATGTGGGTCTCTTGTAGGCAACATATATATGGATCTTGTTTTTGTATCCATTCAACCAGTCTGTGTCTTTTAGTTGGAGCGTTTAATCTATCTACATTGAAGGTGATTATCGATATGTATGTTCCTATCACCATTTTCTTAATTGTTTCAGGTTTGTTTTTGTGGGTCTTTTTCTTCTGTTGTGTTTCCTCCCTAGAGTGGTTCCTTTAGCATTTTTTGTAAAGCTCATTTGGTGGTGGTGAATTCTGTTAACTTTTGTTTGTTTGTAAAGCTTTTGATTTCAATGTTGAATCTGAGTGAGATCCTTGCTGGGTAGAGTAATCTTGGTTGTAAGTTCTTCTCTTTCATCACTTTATGTATATCCTGCCACTCCCTTTTGGCCTGCAGAGTTTCTCTGAAAACTCAGCTGATAACCTTATGGGGATTACTTTATATGTTAGTTTTTGTTATTTTTTGCTTACTTTATATGTTATTTTTTTGTTATTTTTTGCTTTTCCCTTGCTTTTTTTTTTTTTTTTTTGGCTGCACTGGGTCTTAGTTGCAGCATGTGGTATCTTGTTTGAGGCATGTGTGATCTTTCATTGTGGTGCGCAGTGTTCTCTCTAGTTGCAGCATGTGAGTTTTTTCTCTCTCTGTGGCGGGCAGGCTACAGGGTGCATGGCCTCTATAGTTGTGCCACGCAGGTTCCAGAGTGCATGGGCTCTGTAGTGTGCAGCACATGGGCTCTCTAGTTGAGGTGCATGAGCTCAGTAGTTGTGGCGCATGGTCCCAGTTTCCCCACGGCCTGTGGGATCCCAGTTCCCTGACCAGGGATCGAACCTGCGTCCCCCACATTGTAAGGCAGATTCTTTGCCACTAGGGAATTCCCCTCCCTTGCTGCTTTTAATATTTTTTCTTTGAATTTAATTTTTGTTAGTTTGATTAATATGTGTCTTGGTGTGTTTCTCCTAGGGTTTATCCTGTATGGGACTCTCTGTGCTTCCTGGACTTTGATGACTATTTCCTTTCCCATATTATGGAAGTTTTCCACTATAATCCCTTCGAATATTTTCTCAGACCCTTTCTTTTTCTCATCTTCTTTTGGGACCCCTATAATTCGAGTGTTGGTGTGTTTAGTGTTGTCCCTGTGGTCTCTGTGATTGTCTTCAATTCTTTTCAGTCTTTTTTCTTTATTCTGCTCCTCAGCAGTTTCCACCATTCTGTCTTCCAACTCACTTATTTGTTCTTCTGCCTCAGTTATTCTGTTATTTATTCTTTCTAGTGTATTTTTCATTTCAGTTATTGTGTTTTTCATCTCTCTTTGTTTGTTCTTTAGTTCTTTTAGATCTTTATTAAACATTTCTTGTATTTTCTCAATCTGTGCCTCCTTTCTATTTCCAAGATTCTGGATCATCTTTACTGTCATTACTCCAGATTCTTTTTCAGGTAAGTTGCATATTTCCTCTTCATTTATTTCGTTGTGTAGGTTTTTACCTTTCTCCATCTGTGACCTATCTTTCTGTCATCTAATTTTTTTTTTTTTTGATGGGTGGGACTGTGTTCCTGTCTTACTGGTTGTTTGGCCTGAGGCTTCCAGCACTGGAGTTTGTTTGCTGTGGGTAGAGCTGTATCTTGGTGCCATGTTGAGGACCTCCAGGAGACCTCACTCTGGTGAATATTCCTTGGGTCTCAGGTTCTCTCTTTGTCCAGTGGTTTGGACTCAGAGCTCCCACTGCAGGAGTGCAGGCCCACCACCCTGCTTGTGAACCTAGATCCTGCAAGCTGCATGGGTGGCAAAAAAAGAAAACAAAGAAAAAAAGAAAAAAAGGAGCAGAACAAGAGCAAAGAGTAAAAAGTATAAGATTAGAAAACTAACAGATATGTTAGAAAGAATTTAAAAAAATATCTATCTATCTATCTATACAGATAGATAGATAGATGAAACAACAACCAGAATGTAAAAGAGAACCACAATAGTAAAAAAGAGGAGGAGAAAAAAAAAGCTGGAAAAGGCCTTGGCTGTGGGGGGCGGGGCTTAGTCAGAGCAGGGTTTAGGTGGTGGGCAGGGCCTATGCTTAGGACGCACAGGACTGGTAAAGGCCCTGGGGGGGTTGGAGGTGGGGCTTAGGCTCAACACAGCAGGAGGTGCCCAGGAGTGCCTCTGGCCTTGAAGGACTGAAGACCAGGTCTGGGACCCCAGTAGTCTCACTGGGCCTGAGTGGGTGGGGGAAATGCTATGCCCATTCCCCTCAATCCTCCAATCCCATAGGGTCCCTCCCCATTGGCCTCTCTTCGTATCCCCCATGCCCCTAGGACCCAGGCAGCCAGGGGGGCCCCAGAAGGCAGGAGACCAGACCCAGAAGCCCAACAGGGTTCCCAGGGCCGTGTGGATGGAGGAAATGCCTGCTGCACCACCCCTGATCCTCTGGTCCTGGAGGGTTCCCCCCCCCACCCTCTGCCTCTCCTCCTCTTCCCCCTCCTCTTTTCCTCCCATGCCCCTAGGATCCACAAGACTGGAGGGGGCCCCCAGAGAATGGAGGACCAGGTCCTGGATTCCAGCAGGCTTCCCGGGGCCCAAGTGGGTGGGGGAAACACCCTCTGTGCCTCCCCTGATCCTCCAATCCTGGAGGGCCCCTCCCCATCCAACTCTCATCTTCTCCCCCTGCCTCCCTCCTACACTCCTAGGACCAGTGAGGCCCGGAGGGGGCCTCAGAGGGTGGGGTACCTGGCCTGGGAGCCCAGCAGGCTTCCTGAGGCCCAAATGGGTGGGGGAAACGCCTGCTGCACCTCCCCTCAGCCTCCGGTCCTGGAGTTCCTGGAGGGCTCCTCCTGCCCACCTCTCCTCTTTTACCCCCTTCCCTACACCCCTAGGAGCAACGCAGCTGGGAGGGGGCCTCAGAGGGTGGAGGACTCACCCAGGAGACCAGCAGGCTTCCCGGGACCCAGTTGGGCAGGGGAAACTCTAGGCATGCTCCCCCGATCCTCCGAGACCCCAAGGGTCTCTCCAGGAGTGGAAACCCCTCCCCCCTCCCAGCCATCCCTCAGGGTCACCGGTCCTGTCCAGCCTTCACTTCTCCTCTCCCCTCACTCCCCACCGCATCCTACGCAGTTGCCCGGGGGCTCCTCCCATCTCCTTGGGTGTCAAGGTCCCCCACCAGCGTCTGGCAGGTGCCCTAGTTGCAGGGAGATGCAAACTCCGCATCCTCCCATGCTTCCATCTTGACTCCTGTTCCTACTTTCATATATTTTCTCTTTGCTGAAAGTCTCATTTCATTCATGCATTATTATCCTGACCTTGGTGAATAACTTTATAAACATTTTTCTTTCTTGATGAGGAAAATAACTTATCTGTTTCATTAATGTTTGTTTCTGGTGTTCTATGATTATTTTCTCTGGAACGTATTTCTCTGTTTCTTTGTATTCTTTGACTCTCTATGTTGGTTTCTATACATTAGATAAAACAGTCACTTCTCTGAGTCTTGATAACATGATCTTGTGTAGATGAGACTTATCATTCAGCCCTGTCTTACCTCTTCATTGTCTCTCAAATCTTTGTGGGTTTCCAAGTCACCTTCTTTGTTTTTAGTGACTCCCAGTAGTTGAGGATTAGCCAAGATCTATTTTGATGTGGATATTTCTCATAGGCCTGATTCGCATTTGCTCTTACAGTTTCTGGATGTTTCAGAGGGAACTGCTCCATTTGTAGCTGTAGAATTGGTATGTCTGTGGGAGGAGGTAAGTTCAGGAGCCTTCTATGTCACCATCTTGGATTAGAATTCTTTGTGATTAATAATTTTGTTTCTGTGCATTTCAGTTTCCTCATCATTATATGAACTTTGGCCTTCCTTCTCCTTTTCTCTTCGACAGACATGTAATGAAGTTTATGGTATACTAGATTCTAGGTGCTAGGTTCTGAGAATTCAAAAATAGAGGTATATTTCTCTACTCTCTGATTCTTATCTCGGTGACAGCTCTTTTAATTGATCATGTTAAAATACACCAAATAATGATTTTCAAAGTATGATCAAGATACTGTGGGTGACCAGAGAAAGGAAAGGTCTGGCACAGTCAGGGAAGTTTTCAACAGGAATGTGCAATTCACCTGGATATGAAGGGTGGGTAGTATGCCACGCATAACAATTTGAAAGGAAATGTTCCAGCATATGCACAAAAGCATAAGGTTGAGACAGGTGATGATGGGCATTTGCTGAGACCAAAATATGGACTGAATGAGGATTGAGGCAGTAGCTGAAAATGAAATTCAATAGGTAGATTAGAGTTAGAACTATCAGAATATGAAGAATCTTATGCACTATACTAGTAGTTTGAACGTATCTTGGAGATAATTGAGTCACTAGAAATCCAATGGGAAAGTCATGTGAAGTTTTTTTTCCTCTTAAGGAATATTGTATGGATGAATGCAAATGAGACCAAATACAGACAGATTTCAGAAAATTAGAAGGTATGACATGGGTCCATGGAACACAGAGTTAATCATATGCCTGAAATCTGAATACAAAAGTAATGTTATATGTGGCTTTCAGACATTTTGGAAGTACAAAAAAAAAAAAAGAACCACAAGAAAGGAAAAAAAAAAAAACTATCCTAATCTCACAACATAGATATTGGTGATTCGGATTTCAATATATTTGTTTTGATAGTTTTCAATATATACATATACATTTCATTTGTTATTTATTTATTTATTTATTTATTTAAATTTTGGGTGTGTTGGGTTTTTGTTGCTGTGCACAGGCTTTATCTGGCTGTGGAGAGCCAGGGCTACTCTTCATTGAGGAGCGCAGGCTTCTCATTGTGGTGGCTTCTCTTTATTTTGGAGCACAGGCTCTAGGTGTGCAGGCTTCAATAGTTGTGGCACTCAGTCTCCGTAGTTGTGGCTCGCGGGCTGTAGAGCGCAGATTCAGTATTGTGGTGCACGGGTTAGTTGCTATGTGGCACGTGGGGTCTTCCCCGACCAGGGCTTGAACTTGTGTTCCCTGAATTGCCAGGCGGATTCTTAACCACAGCACCACAAGGGAAGTCCTATACATGTACATTTTAAAACAAAAATCGTGACACCAATGTGGAATATTCTATAGATGAACGTTCTTTTCTTAGCCATCAAACATTAGGTGGACATTGTTTACATAATGTACCATCAGTAACTCTCATTATTGGAAACGTAGGGATTTCAACCATTTCAAAAGCATTGTAATGAATGTGTTTGTGCCTCCATATTTGTGCTGTTGTCTGAAAAAGCTACTAGATGTAGAATTTCTAGCAAAAGATAATATAGATTTAAGGTTTTTAAAAATATGTATTCAAAATTCTCTTTCAGAAAACAATTTGTATTCCTACCAGCAGCCGCTTTTCCCTGCAGCCTTTAAAACAATATTTTTATTTTTTCCTGACAAAAGGCAAATATGATATCTCACTGTTTAATTTGCATTCCTTTGATTACTTATGAGGTTATGTACTTTCATGTTTATTTATTTTTTTTATTAGTCTCTGCTTTATAACAAAGTGAATCAGTCATACATATACATCTGTTCCCACATCCCTTCCCTCATGCATCTCCCTCCCTCCCACCATCCCCATCCCACCCCTCCAGGCAGTCACAAAGCACCGAGCTGATCTCCCTGTGCTCTGCAGCTGCTTCTCACTATCTATCTACCTTACGTTTGGTAGTGTATATATGTCCATGCCTCTCTTTTGCTTTGTCACAGCTTACCCTTCCCCCTCCCCATATCCTCAAGTCCATTCTCAAGTAGGTCTGTGTCTTTATTCCCGTTTTACCCCTAGGTTCTTCATGACATTTTTTTTTAATTCCATATATATGTGTTAGCATACGGTATTTGTCTTTCTCTTTCTGACTTACTTCACTCTGTATGACAGACTCTAGGTCTATCCACCTCATTACAAATAGCTCAGTTTCGTTTCTTTTTATGGCTGAGTAATATTCCATTGTATATATGTGCCACATCTTCTTTATCCATTCATCCGATGATGGACACTTAGGTTGTTTCCAGCTCCGGGCTATTGTGAATAGAGCTGCAATGAACATTTTGGTACATGTCTCTTTTTGAATTATGGTTTTCTCAGGGTATATGCGTAGTAGTGGGATTGCTGGGTCATATGGTAGTTCTATTTTTAGTTTTTTAAGGAACCTCCATACTGTTCTCCATAGTGGCTGTACCAATTCACATTCCCACCAGCAGTGCAAGAGTGTCCCCTTTTCTCCACACCCTCTCCAGCATTTATTGTTTCTAGATTTTTTGATGATGGCCATTCTGACTGGTGTGAGATGATATCTCATTGTAGTTTTGATTTGCATTTCTCTAATGATTAATGATGTTGAGCATTCTTTCATGTGTTTGTTGGCAGTCTGTATATCTTCTTTGGAGAAATGCCTATTTAAGTCTTCTGCCCATTTTTGGATTGGGTTGTTTGGTTTTTTGCTATTGAGCTGCATGAGCTGCTTATAAATTTTGGAGATTAATCCTTTGTCAGTTGCTTCATTTGCCAATATTTTCTCCCATTCTGAGGGTTGTCTTTTGGTCTTGTTTATGGTTTCCTTTGCTGTGCAAAAGCTTTGAAGTTTCATTAGGTCCCATTTGTTTATCTTTGTTTTTATTTCCATTTCTCTAGGAGGTGGGTCCAAAAGGATCTTGCTGTGATTTATGTGACAGGGTGTTCTGCCTATGTTTTCCTCTAAGAGTTTGATAGTTTCTGGCCTTACATTTAGGTCTTTAATCCATTTTGAGCTTATTTTTGTGTATGGTGTTAGAGAATGATCTAATCTCATACTTTTACATGTCCCTGTCCAGTTTTCCCAGCACCACTTATTGAAGAGGCTGTCCTTTCTCCACTGTACATTCCTGCCTCCTTTATCAAAGATAAGTTGACCATATGTGCGTGGGTTTATCTCTGGGCTTTCTATCCTGTTCCATTGATCTATCTTTCTGTTTTTGTGCCAGTACCACACTGTCTTGATTACTGTAGCTTTGTAGTATAGTCTGAAGTCAGGGAGCCTGATTCGTCCAGCTCCGTTTTCGTTCTCAAGATTGCTTTGGCTATTCGGGGTCTTTTGTTTTTCCAAAAAAATTTTGAAATTTTTTGTTCTAGTTCTGTGAAAAATGCCAGTGGTAGTTTGATAGGGATTGCATTGAATCTGTAGATAGCTTTGGGTAGTAGAGTCATTTTGACAATATTGATTCTTCCAATCCAGGAGCATGGTATATCTCTCCATCTATTTGTATCATCTTTAATTTCTTTCATCAGTGTCTTATAATTTTCTGCATACAGGTCTTTTGTCTCCTTGGGTAGGTTTATTCCTAGATATTTTATTCTTTTTGTTGCAATGGTAAATGGGAGTGTTTTCTTGATTTCATTTTCAGATTTTTCATCATTAGTGTACAGGAATGCCAGAGATTTCTGTGCATTAATTTTGTATCCTGCTACTTTACCAAATTCATTGATTAGCTCTAGTAGTTTTCTGGTAGCATCTGTAGGATTCTCTATGTATAGTATCATGTCATCTGCAAACAGTGACAGCTTTACTTCTTCTTTTCCAATTTGGATTCCTTTTATTTCCTTTTCATCTCTGATTGCTGTGGCTAAAAATTCCAAAACTAGGTTAAATAAGAGTGGTGAGAGTGGGCAGCCTTGTCTTGTTCCTGATCTTAGTGGAAATGGTTTCAGTTTTTCACCATTGAGGACAATGTTGGCTGTGGGTTTGTCATATATGGCCTTGATTATGTAGAGGAAAGTTCCCTCTATGCCTACTTTCTGCAGGGTTTTTATCATAAATGGGTGTTGAATTTTGTTGAAAGCTTTCTCTGCATCTATTGAGATAATCATATGGTTTTTCTCCTTCAATTTGTTAATATGGTGTATCACATTGATTGATTTGTGTATATTGAAGAATCCTTGCATTCTTGGAATAAACCCCACTTGATCATGGTGTATGATCCTTTTAATGTGCTGTTGGATTCTGTTTGCTAGTATTTTGTTGAGGATTTTTGCATCTATGTTCATCAGCGATATTGGCCTGTTGTTTTCTTTCTTTGTGACATCCTTGCCTGGTTTTGGTATCAAGGTATGGTGGCCTCGTAGAATGAGTTTGGGAGTGTTCTTTCCTCTGAAATTGTTTGGAAGAGTTTGAGAAGGATGGGTGTTAGCTCTTCTCTAAATGTTTGATAGAATTCGCCTGTGAAGCCATCTGGTCCTGGGCTTTTGTTTGTTGGAAGATTTTTAATCACAGTTTCAATTTCAGTGCTTGTGATTGGTCTATTCATATTTTCTATTTCTTCCTGATTCAGTCTTGGCAGGTTTTGCATTTCTAAGAATTTGTCCATTTCTTCCAGGTTGTCCATTTTTGGCATAGTGTTGCTTATAGTAATCTCTCATGATCTTTTGTATTTCTGCAGTGTCAGTTGTTACTTCCCCTTTTTCATTTCTAATTCTATTGATTTGAGTCTTCTCCCTTTTTTTCTTGATGAGTCTGGCTAATGGTTTGTCAATTTTGTTTATCTTCTCAAAGAACCAGCTTTTACTTTTATTGATCTTTACTATCGTTTCCTTCATTTCTTTTTCATTTATTTCTGATCTGATCTTTATGATTTCTTTCCTTCTGCTAACTTTGGGGATTTTTTGTTCTTCTTTCTCTAATTGCTTTAGGTGCAGGGTCAGGTTGTTTACTCGAGATGTTTCCTGTTTCTTAAGGTGAGATTGTATTGCTATAAACTTCCCCCTTAGAACTGATTTTGCTGCATCCCATAGGTTTTGGGTCGTTGTGTCTCCATTATCATTTGTTTCTAGGTATTTTTTTATTTCCTCTTTGATTTCTTCAGTGATCACTTCGTTATTGAGTAGTGTATTGTTTAGCCTCCATGTGTTTGTATTTTTTACACATCTTTTCCTGTAATTGATGTCTAGTCTCATACCATTGTAGTCGGAAAAGATACTTGATACAATTTCAATTTTCTTAAATTTACCAAGGCTTGATTTGTGACCCAAGATATGATCTATCCTGGAGAATGTTCCATGAGCACTTGAGAAAAATGTGTATTCTATTGTTTTTGGATGTAATGTCCTATAAATATCAATTAAGTCCATCTTGTTTAATGTATCATTTAAAGCTTGTGTTTCCTTATTTATTTTCATTTTGGATGATCTGTTCATTGGTGAAAGTGGGGTGTTAAAGTCCCCTACTATGATTGTGTTATTGTCGATTTCTCCTTTTATGGCTGTTAGTATTTGCGTTATGTATTGAGGTGCTCCTATGTTGGGTGCATAAATATTTACAATTGTTATATCTTCTTCTTGGATCAATCCCTTTATCATTATGTAGTGTCCTTCTTTGTCTCTTCTAATAGTCTTTATTTTAAAGTCTATTTTGTCTGATATAAGAATTGCTACTCCAGCTTTCTTTTGATTGCCATTTGCATGGAATATCTTTTTCCATCCCCTTACTTTCAATCTGTATGTGTCTCTAGGTCTGAAGTGGGTCTCTTGTAGACAGCATATATATGGGTCTTGTTTTTGTATCCATTCAGCTAGTCTATGTCTTTTGGTGGGAGCATTTAATCCATTTACATTTAAGGTAATTATTGATATGTATGTTCCTATTCCCATTTCCTTAATTGCTTTGGGTTCGTTATTGTAGGTATATTCCTTCTGTTGTGTTCCTTGCCTAGAGAAGTTCCTTTAGCATTTGTTGTAAAGCTGGTTTGGTGGTGCTGAACTCTCTCAGCTTTTGCTTGTCTGCAAAGGTTTTAATTTCTCCATCAAATCTGAATGAGATCCTTGCTGGGTAGAGTAATCTTGGTTGCAGGTTTCTGTCCTTCATCACTTTAAGTATGTCCTGCCACTCCCTTCTGGCTTGTAGAGTTTCTGCTGAGAGATCAGCTGTTAACCTGATGGCGATTCCCTTGTGTGTTATTTGTTTTTTTTCCCTTGCTGCTTTTAATATGATTTCTTTGTGTTTAATTTTTGACAGTTTGATTAATATGTGTCTTGGCATATTTCTCCTTGGATTTATTCTGTATGGGACCCTCTGTGCCTCCTGGACTTGATTAACTATTTCCTTTCCCATATTAGGGAAGTTTTCAACTATAATCTCTTCAAATATTTTCTCAGTCCCTTTCTTTTTGGCTTCTTCTTCTGGAACCCCTATAATTCGAATGTTGGTGCGTTTAATGTTGTCCCAGAGGTCTCTGAGACTCTCCTCTGTTCTTTTCATTCTTTTTTCTTTATATTGCTCTACATCAGTTATTTCCACTATTTTATCTTCCACCTCACTTATCCGTTCTTCTGCCTCAGTTATTCTGCTATTGATCCCATCTAGAGTATTTTTCATTTCATGTATTGTGTTTTTAATCGATGCTTGATTCATCTTTAGTTCTTCTAGGTCCTTGTTAACTGTTTCTTGCATTTTGTCTATTCTATTTCCAAGATTTTGGATCATCTTTACAATCATTATTCTGAATTCTTTTTCAGGTAGACTGCCTATTACCTCTTCATTTGTTAGGTCTGGTAGGTTTTTATCTTGCTCCTTCACCTGCTGTGTGTTTTTCTGTCTTCTCATTTTGCTTATGTTACTGTGTTTGGGGTCTCCTTTTTGCAGGCTGCAGATTCGTAGTTCCCGTTGTTTTTGGTGTCTGTCCCCAGTGGCTAAGGTTGTTTCAGTAGGTTGTGTAGGCTTCCTGGTGGGGGGGACTAGTGCCTGTGTTCTGGTGGTTGAGGCTCGATCTTGTCTTTCTGGTGGACAGGTCCACGTCTCGTGGTGTGTTTTGTGGTGCCTGTGGCCTTATTATGTTTTTAAGCAGCCTCTCTGCTAATGGGTGGGGTTGTGTTCCTGCCTTGCTAGTTGCTTGGCATAGTGTGACCAGCACTGTAGCTTGCTGGTCGTTGAGTGAAGCTGGGTGCTGGTGTTGAGATGGAGATCTCTGGGAGATTTTCGCCGGTTGATATTATGTGGAGTTGGGAGGTGTCTTGTGGACCCGTGTCCTGAAGTTGGCTCTCCCACTTCAGAGGCACAGCACTGACTCCTGGCTGCAGCACCAAGAGCCTTTCATCTACGCGGCTCAGAATAAAAGGGAGAAAAAGTAGAAAGAAACAATTAGTAGAAGAAAGAAAGAGAGAGAGAAAGAACGGAAGAGGGAAAGAAAGAAAGGAGGGAAGGAGGGAGGAAGGATGGAAAGAAAGAAAGAAAGGAGGGAGGGAGGAAGGAAAGAAAAAGAAAGAGTGAAAGGAAGAAGGGAGGGAGGGAGGAAGGAAAGAAAGAGAGAAAGAAGGGAAGGAGGGGCGGAGGGAGGGAGGAAGGGAAGGTAGGAAAAAAAGAAAGAGCAGGTAAATTAAAATAGAATAAAGTATGAAATATAGTAGCGTTATTAAAATTAAAAAGTAATTATTGAAAAAAAAAAACTGACAGATAGAACCCTGGGACATATGGTGGAAGCAAAGCTATACAGAGAGAATCTTACACAGACGAATACACATACACATTCACAAAAAGAGAGCAGGGGGAAAAATCAAAAATCTTGCTCTCCAAGTCCAGCTCCTCAATTTGGGATAATTCGTTGTAAAAGGAGGAAAAGGGCGAGAAGTCTGAAATCTTGCTCTCTAAGTCCACCTTCTTAATTTGGGATAGTTCTTTGTAAAAAGAGGAAAAGGGGGGAAAGTCTTAAATCTTGTCCTCAAAGTCCACTTCCTCAATTTGGGATGATTCGCTGTCCATTCATTCACTCCACATACGCAGGGCATATCAAGTGGACCGTGGAGCTTTAATCCGCTGCCTCCGAGGGTGCACAGAGAGATTTCCCTGTCTCTTCTCTGCTCTCACAGCTCCCGGGTCTCAGCCTTGGACCTGGCCCCGCCTCTGCGCGTAGGTCGCCGGAGGGCGTCCGTTCTTCGCTCAGACAGGACGGGTTTAAAGGAGCCGCTGATTCGGGGGCTCTGGCTCACTCAGGCAGAGGGGAGGGAGGGGCGCGCAGTGTGGGGCGGGCCTGCGGCGGCAGAGGCTGGCGTGACGTTGCAGCAGCCCGAGGCGCTCCGTGCACTTTTCCGGGAAAGCCGTCCCCGGGTTCCGGGACCCCGGCAGTGGCTGGGTGCACAGGCCCCCCGGAAGGCGGGGCGGACAGTGACCCGCGCTCGCACCCAGGCCCCGCGGCGGCGGCAGCAGCAGCCGCAGCGTCCCACGCCCGTCTCGGGGTCCGCGCCTTTAGCCGCGGCTCGCGCCCGTCTCCGGCGCTTCCCCAAGCAGCCCTCTTAATGCCCTCTCCTCGCGCACCAGGAAACAAAAGGGAAGAAAAAGTCTCTTGCCTCTTCGGCAGCTCCAGACTTTTTCCCCGGACTCCCTCCGGGCTAGCCGTGGTGCACTAACCCCTTCAGGCTCTCTTCCTGCCGCCAGCCCCAGTCCTCTCCCTGCGCTCCGACTGAAACCCGATAACGGCTCCCAGCCCCGCCTGCCCCGGTGGCCGAGCAGAGAAGCCTCTCGGGCTGGTGTGTGCCTGAGGGCACGGATCCTCTGTGCCGGAATCTCTCCGCTTTGCCCTCCACACCCCTGTTGCTGTGCTCTCCTCCGCTACTCCGAAGCTTTCCCCCTCCGTCACCTGCAGTCTCCGCCCGCGAAGGGGCTTCTAGCGTGTGGAAACCTTTCCTCCTTCACGGCTCCCTCCCACGGGTGCAGGTCCCGTCCCTATCCTTTTGTCTCTGTATATTCTTTTTTCTTTTGCCCTACCCAGGTATGTGGGGAGTTTCTTGCCTTTTGGGGGGTCTGAGGTCTTCTGTCAGCGTTCAGTAGGTGTTCTGTAGGAGTTGTTCCACGTGTAGATGAATTTCTGATGTATCTGTGGGGAGGAAGGTGATCTCCACGTCTTACTCTTCCGCCATCTTCCTCCCGGGGAGTACTTTCATGTTTATTGTAACTTGCCTCTTCTGCCAGTTTTTCTATTGGGGTGTTTGTAGTTTTATGTTTGATTTTAAAAGGCTGCAGGACCTTTCTGTTTAGGCAAAATACAAGATAACAATTAGATTTATTCAGCCATAGAGAAGCTGTAGAGGCAGATGAAATACTCAAAATTTGTGAAAAACGAAAAAACAGCAAGGTTTCATGTAACAAGAAATATGTGCCGATATTTGACGGAAAAGTCAGAGCTATGCAAACTTACAGAGGGGAAGCAATGATGAAGGTAAGGCATGAGCACCTGGCTCTTTTCCCGATTCCAGATGAATGAAGCAATGGAATTGAGAGCCTTTGTCCGTGTGAATGCAAAGAAATCCCTTGGGTTTGAAGGCTACACTCAGGTGCAGACGACAGCTAGTTAGCAATGTTAGTTTTCTCTTAAAGTGTATTATGAGAGTGAAAGAATATGCCAAATTGCAATAACCTTGAAAACTAGCAATAGGTAAGAGCTATTAAACTATTAAACTTCAAAAGAGGTAAGGAAAGGTAATCAAGGAAAAATTGTACAAGATTAACATATATTCAGCCTATCAGTCCCTTAAAATGCAGGTATGTACCTTTGTTCCACAGAAAGTGAGGAGCCTGTCCTGAAATTTGTATGAACAAATTTCCTGACATTGTCAGAAAAATATGGTAAAATGTGCTCACTTCAGTAACCACCATCACCATCTAGATTTAGAAATTTTTCATCACACTAAAAGCTCCCTCATTCCTCTTAGTTTTCTCTCACTATGAGTGAGTTATATTTTTCTAAAAATTTATATAAATGGGATCATAAAGGATGTACTCTTTTGTATCTAGCTACCTTTGTTCCATGTAATGCTTTGGAGATTCTTCCATATATATTAGTATATACATAGTAGTATGCCACAGTAGTATTCAGT